>NC_045030.1:155090197-155108567 GCF_008632895.1 Mastomys coucha
AGACCAGACTGGCCTCGAACTCAGAAATCCACCTGCCTCTGCCTCCCAAGTGCTGGGATTAAAGGTGTACACAACCACCGCCTGGCTTATCTGATCATTATTTTAACATATTATCCTATTTTATTTTCTTAGGAGATGTTTTTAACTAACATATTTAACTAATATAATGAGGTGGGGCTTGGCGATAATCTAACCCAGGCCTGTGCACATGCTAGGCAAGTATTCTACAACTTGAGTATACAAACATTAAGAACTGAGGGTTGTGAGTGCATGCATTTTCACCCAGATAACTACCCCCAAATCAAAATATTACTGTTCCAGAACATCTCAAACCATCCTGAACCTCACTGTAACCAAGATCTTGTGAGAGCAAGTGTTATTCTGACTTCTGTCTCCCTGGATTAGTTTTGTCTCTTCTATATTTTTATATAAATGGAATCATGAAATATGCAGCCTTTGTAGCTGGCTGTTTTCACTTAGATGATACATGTGCATGTGTGTTGCTTGTGTTCAGAGTTTCTTCCTTTTTATTACTGCATAGTGTCTTATTATATGGATGCATCGCAGTTTGTTTATCCATTTTCCTGCTGATGGACATCTGGGTGCTTTCCAGTTTGGGGCGATTGGAAATAAAGCTGCTATGGTTATGCTTGAACATGTCTTTTGGTGGCCATATGTAGAGCTGTCTTAATGTTGCCTGTGATAGCATTTGACAAATATAGAACTTGCAAAAACTAACCCCTGCCAAAAATCAAACAGCAACAACAACAAAACCCCTGAATACCCCGGCAGGCTTCTCAGAAAGAAAGTCTTGAAAGTGACTACTTATCTCCCTTTGGAGACAAAACATTGCACGGGGAATCATGACAGCCTCTTTGGGATACAGAGCTCTTCTGCAAAACAGACATCATCTCTTGGGGTTTCAGTATGTATAGAATGACTGCATACAGTGATTAATTACTCCTTGGATGTGCACTGGGGTCATTGAAAGAGCCAGGGGTTGCTTCCAATTCCATGAGTTGTGATTTGAGTGCTGATGCCAATGTTTGCTTATTGGATATTGGGTGCTATTGCAGCTCTACCCTAAGACTTCAGGAATGGCTCTGAGGAATGCTTGGTCCATGTATAGAACAAGCAAGATCCCTGGTAGGTTAGGACCCCAGGAGTAGCCCTCACCCAATGTTGCAATGGAATTATAAGAAAAATGCCCCAGATTCTTACTCCTCAGAGAAGCCTGAGGATCCAGTGACTAGAAGCCTCACTGCCTATAACACTTAGCTACTCATTAACAGAACCAGGCTAGGCTTATCTTCCTTTCCTGGATTGGGTCCCTACTCTTCCACAGGCACTTCTGGAAAGTCTTCACTAGATACACTTGGATCTCAGAGTCAATATTTCATTTGAGGGATCCTGGGGGACTCCTCCCAAGTACAACTACACTACATCTCCAAGGAGAAATGTTATCTAGCATTGTATTGTAGTAGTTTAGCTTGGGAAGTTTGAAAGTTCCATGGTATCCTTTGCATCATCTGCTCTGGGGTTAAGTCACCTCCAGGTATCTTTGCTGTAGGGAAGTTTATAATTAGTGACCTGCCCACAGGAGGCCAATAATAAATAGTATTTAATTTTCAAGTTACAATGAAGGCAGACAGGTTTGGTCCCACTGCTCCTTGTCACTGTCACTACCAATACTGTGCACAATGGATGCATGACCACAGAAAAGTATAGGGAAATGGAATCACTTAAGACATAGGAGATTAGGAAGGAATAGGAGGAGTGGGGGTTGTGCATAGGCATTGCTACTTTAGAGGATTCTAAACCTAGCAAAAATACCGTATAAGCAAGGACAAAAAAACTGTATCTCTACCATGAGAAGCATTTCCTTAGAAAAATGAGCCAAACACAACCAAATAAATAGTTCTGATTTGTTGAAGGCAGAAATCTCTGTCCCTTCCCTCTCTCCTTCTCTTGCTCTTTCTGTCCCCCTGTGCTTTCCTTCTTCCCTACTTTTCTTCCTTCCCACCTTCTGTCTTTCTCTAGTTTGTTTTGTAAGACAGGTTATATATAGTATAATCCAGAATGGCCTGTAACTCACTTTGTTCTATAGAGCCAAGGGTGCCCTCAAAATTCTAATATTTCCTGTCTCTAATTACCAAGTTCTGGGATTGAGAGCCAACCTTAGAACAGAAAACTCTAGAATGATTTTTTTTCTCTTTCATTTTTTCCAAGATGCAACTATAATTTTGATATGAACATTTTGAGGAGGAAAATCACAATGCATAAAGCAAGTTGTCTGGTTCCGTTTAAATCTTTCCTTGAAGGAGGATTTTTTTCCACATAATTTAATAAAGGGACTAGAGGAGGAGAGTGAGACTCAAGGATGGGAGATATAATTTGCCACAACATTTCAATGATTAGAGTCTGAATTCATGGTTCTTCAAGGTAAAGCACGTGGACCTATCTCAGTGTGGGACTGGGGCAGTGAAGGCCTACAGCATTTGGAGAGTACGAGATGTCAAACTGCAGATATGGAGTTTGTTTTGTGCACACTCAGGGCACAGCTGGATCAAGAGACTTATAGAGGATGGACCCGAGAGCAAAGATAAACCCCGGGCTGTAGAATGTTCAGAGGCTCTCATTTGCCTGCTGTTCTCATCATCTGGGGCAAACTTGGAAGCACACAAGCTGTTTAAATGATATTCTATTAACCTTTCCCCGGTGGCTGTAATTGCCTGGTCTGATCCAGCACAACACACACATAATTCTAATCTTTTTATTTATTTTTTTCTGTTTCACTGATTGCAGAATTAGAAGCATCCACTGTCTGATAAAAATAGGTCACGGGAGTTCCTGACTCGGCTATGCTGCTAATAGATTTCTGAATGGCAGTACAGGGGTGCCTGAATGTGACATTTGAGCAGAACAATGGTGATGACTCCCTGATGATTTCGTGCTCGAGTCATCCTTTTCTGCAGCTTTCACATGTGGGGGAGGGCTCACAGATTACAGATTACTCACAGAAAACTTAACGAGACGTTGAGATGTTCAATTAAAAGCAAGTGAGTGTTTTACTGGGGCTTTGTCTCTCTAGTGCCCTCTTCCTGTGGTACATACCATCTGCCACTCACCTTTGCATCACTATTCTCTTCCCTGGGCTTCTTCCACCACAAATCCTTTCTCCAGGCCTACTGCCCAGGGCACATGGGCAGGCTTATGTGTGCTCATCTCCTTTCACATCCCATTCCCCCACCTCCAGGCCATCACGGAGAATCTGTGTACCCATTTTATGGTACAGTGCATCTCCTGCTTTGTCTTCTCTTGAACCGCTCTTTCTTGCTTTTCTTTGCTTCTTACTCTCTTTCCTCATTACTCTACTTTTAGAATACTGTTGTCCTTCCACACTGCATAGAAAATGAAACTACACTGGTTTATAGTGAAATAATTGAACCTTCAGGTTTCCCCCAGGACAGAAAGGAAGTTGAGTCAGGTGATAAAGTCCTAGACACTGTCAAAGTCACCATGTGGGTATTGGTCTTGTCAGTAATTATTTATATAGAGCACTTGTGGGTAGGTCTCTTACTTGCTATCTCCTTGTCTTTGTAAAAACACAATTTTGCTTAAACCACTTCTTTCTTTTAGCTCCACTAATGGTGATCATAATCATGTCTGACCCAAGCCTATTGCTTATGTGTGCTCATGTTTAATTTGAAACCTGCCAGCAATAATTACTACAGTCTCTTACTCAGAGCTTCTCTGCCATTGGATGTACTAGGATCCTAGAGGAAGGAAAGGAATAAATCAACATAAAATGATGTAATAAAATCTTCTTAAATAACAACCAGGTAGTAAATTAACATATACATGACCATGAGCATGTACAGGGAAGCTGAATCCAGCAAATAGCTGGCTGAGTGCCTGCCCTTGACTAATTGCCTGAAAGATACAGCAGCTAGAAAGATATTTGAAATTTGACTTTTATAAACAACTTTTCTGTCGCTCTCTGTTTCTGTCTCTCTGTCTCTGTCTCTCTCTGTCTCTATGTCTCTCTGTCTCTCTCTCTTTCTCTCTCTCTTTCTCCATTTCCTTCATTTGACAAACTAATTTCATAGGGATTGACAACATTGCCTCTGTCGAGCATGCATTTAACAAATGAGATTAAACAACTCTCCCACTCAGTTTCATCTAACTCAATTTGACAGCCAAAGCAGGTAGATAGAATAATGCATTTCCAGAGGAGGTAAGTATGCTTTCTTTGGGGTTAAGTGACATAACTTCCTGGATCAGGGTTACAGCAAGCTTCTTCTCTGATGCTTCTGTTTGTTTGATTTTCAAAGTATAAAGTCAGTAAAGTGAGCCAGTCTGAAGTGTAGAGGTTAAAAATATTTTGCTAAGATGTACATTTGTAAAAGTACCCTTCAAATCAAAATATACAACGTTCCTGTCTACCAGAATGCAAGAGTTCACTTCCTAATCAATAGACCTCCATCGTTCCATCCTCAATGTAGCCATTATATTGACTCATAACAGCAAAGATTGAGTTTTGCCTGAATTTGGACTTCATGTAAATTACATTGAACAGTATTTGCTTTCTGTTTGGTTTATTTCACTCTGGGTAATGTATTCCAGGCTTATCCATGCTATTGAGTGTATCAGTCTCAATTCATTTTCAGTCATTACATCTTGCTATATGACATAACACTTATCAATGGACAACAGGACTCTTTCTGGGTTGCCTCTATGTTTCATTTTTATTCATTGGTTCTTTGGCAATTTCATACACATATATAATGCATCTGATCACACTGGTCCCTCCACTTTTTTGTATTCTCTCTACGTTTTCTAGACTGTCTATATAGAAAGAAGGACTCTTAGAAACAAGCAAGTATAATATGACTGTGAGCCAACTTACTCTAGACTAATGAGAAACTGCTTACTAATGCATAAACATGTGTTTTAGAGCTGAAGTGGTGGGACTGAATAGGTTTTCTTTTTCCGTAAGACTCCAAGCTAGCTCCAGGATGTGTTTTTGCACATCTGAAAGAAGTGTTGGGGACCACACACTTCAGCGCTTTGCCTCCTCTGACCCTGAAATGTGAAAAGACAGGTAAGCTTAAGGAACAGATGGTAGCTGATATGTGGAGGGGCTGCAGGCACCCAGGAATAAAGAAAGAGGACCAGGTTTTCATCTGGAATGCGCAGGTATCTGGCACGGTGCCTGCCTTTGGGCAGACCCAAAGACACAGCTTCATTTCGGTTATCTTTACTGACCATTTCGACACTTCTCAGTTTCTGAATCCTGGAAATAAATTCTTCCTGAATCTCATAAGAAAGCAAATGGGCCAGGTAGTATGGTTAGAGTAGGCATTAGCCATCTGGCAGAATCTGGTACAAAGGACTACCCATTCCTTCTAGCTATCAGATGAGAACAGCAGCTGAGAGTATGCAGATATGTCAGATCTAGAAGCCCCTGGGAGGGGAAGGCCAGGTATGCAAGTTGGATCTGGTGCTATGATGCTATAAGAAGGTGACTCATTTAACTGTGCTACTTTGTCTGGGATTGTCCTGGTTCACATATTGCAAAACCCAGAGCCTTCCATAGAAAAGCCCTCATTCCAAGGCATAACAAGACGGCTGATCACATTAGAGAGGAGGTCATTTTTATCCATTTATTTGTGCATTCAGTATAACAAATGCTACTGTGCTTCTCTTACAGACCATGAACTTTGCAAGTTTGGGGAGATAGAGTAGTACTTGACAAGGGCACAGTGATTTCTATCTCCCTTCCAGAATATTTTCTCTGAAGAGAAAAAGGTGGAACTTAAAGAATTTGTAACACAGTGCAAAGCTTGCCTTAATAGGGATAGTAAGGCAAGGAAGGCTTTAATTTAAAAAAAAAATCTACCAAAGGCTGTGGACATAGGTAATCAACACAAGTCCTTTATCTCCTAAGCACACACACAGAATGCTAGAGCTAACTCACTACAGACTTAACTGCTCTTGCGGTGACTTTGGAAGAAGAGGGTGAGAAGATAATGAAGTTCACAGATTTGGGCCTGTGGGTACAATTCCTTTGTGCTGCCTAGGTCTCCAGGAACACAGCAGAGTTTCTTTTCCTGCTTTGAAAGTCCCTGTTGGGTTGTGCAAAGAAGTCAGTGTGTAGTGAACAGGAGTCTTTGGCATTGTCCAGACCCATAAATTCAGATTGACAAACATGCCATGACAAACCTTCCACATCTTTTCAGGTCATACAGATGAAGTAGATGGGGCAAGAATGATGTAGTAGATCTAATAATTCAGTATGTTTGTAAACAGGGTTCCAGGGTTGCAAAGCTAGTGCCAGATTTTCTACATGCTGTGTTACAACAGAACAACATGTACTTCTAGCTATCTTAAACTAATGGAGATGTACTCTTGCTTAAGAGGTCCTATTATTGTTGATTTAAAAAACCAATAACCTCTTTTAATGCACTTGAAATAAATGGCAGCTGTTATAAAGGCTACAAGGCCAACCTAATGCAAGCTGGCAGATAAACAGAGAGAGAGAGAGAGAGAGAGAGAGAGAGAGAGAGAGAGAGAGAGAGAGGGAGAGGGGAGACAGAGATACAGATACAGAGAGAGACAGAGAGATACAGACACAGAGAGAGAGAGAAGACAGAGATACAGAGACAGAGAGAGACAAAGAGATACAGACACACACAGAGAGAGACAGAGACAGAGAGAGACAGAGAGACAGATACAGACACACACACAGAGAGAGAGAAAGAGAGAGAGAGAGAGACAGAGAGAGAGAGAGAGAGAGAGAGAGAGAGAGAGAGAGAGAGAGAGAGAGAGAGAGAGAATAACTTTCCCTTCAGCAATTACACAACAAAAAATAAAGCCCTTATCTGGATGGGAAGGCCCAGACACTTAGTTCAGTACCAAAGGTACAGCCAAGCAGGGGAAATCTTGTATTTCAGTCTCTTTCTTTTCTTCTTCAGCCCAGAGGGTACTACTGATGTTTCCCTGAAAGGATGTGTCCTTTTATTGAGATCTTTTGAAAATATAAGGATAGAGATGGGTGGGTGTGCTTTTCCCCATAAAGGAGTTTTTGTTGTTTCCATTAAGTGTTAGAAACAGTGTAGATATGTTGGGTCAATTTCTTCTTTTTCTACCTTGATCACCATACAAGAAAAACAAAGATCCTCCCAAACATGTTTTTCCTTTGACTGGGTGTCATCTGGGAAAGCAGTATCACACTAGTTTTCATTGCATATTGATCCTTCCAGAATTGCAACTCTCATGCAGCTCTTTACATCTGTGACAGGTGGAGGAAGAAGAACATCAGCCTCCCCTGGATGACCTCCCAGCTTTCCTCTGCAAAGAAGCAATAATGGAGGCTTAGCCATGAGGAACGAAGTGCTTCTTCCCTTTACAGTTTCATGATGCCTTTCTCTGTAGCTTGTTCAGCACGGCTTGGCCTGATTTATGATTTTTTTGCCATCTGGTTTATTTCTCTTGTTGTTTTGTATTGTTTTAAATCTGCTCGAGGCCATCTTTGACTGGGTCTTTTTTTAAAAAAAAAAATACAAATTACAAAAGCAAATCATAGGAGTGTCATCTGAAGGTTAGGGATGAAAGAGAAGTTTAAATAGAACTCCGATCATCCCTGTGGAGTCCAGTAGCTAAAAATAAAGTTCCTTTTACTTGGCTGATTATGCAATAGAACACAGTCTCACATGTGAGTGTGGTGGAATGTAGCAGTTGTTGCTCAGAGAATTTTTGCCTGGGCTGACTTCAAGGGAGCTCCAGTAGTTCTGTGAATAACTGATTTCACTCAGTTAGTACTTGAGCACCCACTGGGTGCAAGGAATGCTGCTAGGCACTTTGTGATATTTGTGAGTTTCAGCCAGGCCAAGATTTTTCTTTATACTTGGTCTGGGCTCAGGTTTTAGCCCATAAAGGAAGATATGTTACTCTATTTAAGTGCAAAATGAGGCATGAATAAGATGAGGCATGGGTCCTTCTAGAAGAAGAAAGGGTGGATTGTTTAAAGGAGAAGCAACAATTAGGAATACAGGGTGTCATCTGTGTTCTGGAAAGCAATGAAATATCAGTGATTTGGATAACTATGTATAAACCATGTTCTTATGAAAACCATCAGGCCTGACTTTCCAAGACAGAGAAATTATGACACAATATTGGGAATACATTTACAAGAGTAGAATTCATAAATAGAACTATACAGCCATTAGTTGAGCTGTTTAGATATAAGGTTGGATGAGCAAAAGGGAATTTTACCAGTATGAATTCAAAGCTTCAAAATCAACTTCCCTAATTGGTAGTAATGATATAGAGCATCTTGCTGGAAGGAAAACAAATCTCATATCTAAAACTATTCTCTTGGATGAAATAGCAAATGAAGCTTCAAACCATGCGCACAAAACATCTTTGTTAAAGATTTTGGAAGGAAGTTAATAAGGATAGGATCATGGGTTAGTAGCTGGCACTTGATAAACTGTCCCACACAATTTGGAAACCCTGTATAGAGATTCCTAAATCCATTTAACCTTAAAATCACATTTAAGGGGTTTTGGACCTGCATATCCCTGAACTCAATCTATATGGGCTAGGATCTACTTTTGCATTGCCATGACAACATTGCTTGTCCTGTTTAGAAGTTTTGTTTTGCCAACTTGAGACAAACTAGATTCATCTGGCGAAAGAGAACCTCAGTTGAGAAAATGCCTCCAGAAGAAGATTGGTCTATAGGCAAGTCTGTGGGCTACTTACTTGATTCAGCCCACTGTGCATAGACCCATCCCTGGGTGCATAAGACAGCAGGCTGGGTAAACCAAGGAGAACAAGGCAGTAAGTAGCATTCCTCTACAGCCACTGCTTCCACCTACCTCCAGGCTCCTACCTTGAATTCCCACCCTGACTTCCATTCAAGATGGACTGCAAGGGGTATGGTGGAATAAAATTATCATTGTCACAGCAATAGAAGCCAAACTCTGTTGGTGCCTGACAGAAACAACTTAAAGGAGGAAAGGTTTGCTTTGGTTCATGGTTTCAGTCCATCATGAAGTAGGAGACATGGTGGAATTCATGGCAGTGGGAACATGTGGTGGAGGCTTCTTGCATCACAAAAGAGCATGAAATGGACATATTATTAGAACAAGGAAGAGGGCTATGACTTTCTTTTTTTTTTTTTTTTTACTTAAAAAAAAATATGGAACGCTTCATGAATTTGTGTGTCATCCTTGTGCAGGGGCCATGCTAATCTTCTCTGTATTGTTCCAATTTTAGTATATGTGCTGCCGAAGCGAGCACGGGCTATGACTTTCAAATGCCTATTCCAAGTATCCTACTTCTGCTAGCTAAGGGGTCTTTCCACCTCCTAAAGGGGCCACAGCTTCCTAATATAGTATCATCAGCTGGTCAAGACCCATATGAGACACAGCGCTGTGGAAAGACTCTTCAGATTCAAATTATCATCATTAGATGTATTGAGTCAGTCTTTTGAATGCCAGGTGGAGAATCTGTATGCCCAGAGAGCACTCCAGGGTACTGAATTTGAGAACTGCTGCCCTGGTCCATTTTTCTGGGAAAGATCCTATTTATATCATTTTAGATCATTTAGCCTGAAACACAGAGAAGCATGAACTAGAATCTTAACACATGCTATTGACATGTATTCATTAGCTTAAGACCAATTTTAAATCCCAATCAACTCTATAATTCTTTCAAGGACTGAAAATCAAGTCACACACAATTATTGGATTTATTTGTGTTCCTTATTATACTACTGAGTTCTTAAGACATGTATCCCCCTTCTGGGTTGGTAAACCAGAGACATAAAGAACTTTTTGGATCTCATTGTTATCAAAATGTTTGAAATGATAAATAATGATAAGTGAATAAAAAGTTTAATGTTAGTGAATGAGCAAATAAAAATGCTGTAAGGCTCTACTATAATCCATATGTGTTGTGAAGACCTTCTGTGAGCCTCCCACTGACCTTCACAGCATCTTTATTTATGTGTCTGGAACCTCATTTCACACAGGAGAAAGTAGAGTGATGATCATACTCACTGGTCAGAAATGGAACCAGCAGTTAAGTCTAGGCCTTTAGGGTTTACTATATCGCTCGAGTCATCCTCTGTTTTCCACACTTGGTCTAATGCTGAGAAGTCACAATCTTTTTCTAAATCTTGAATTTTGCAGTGTGGTATAGCTTAGAGATCTGCTTTGGCTCTTACTGGATTCATCCAGATCCACTCTTTTCTCCAAAGACCTCAGGAATCTATTTGGAGGTACTGTATGCACAGTTCTTCTCTGCTTTGGCATGCTTTACATAAATAAAAGGTAGGGCCATTTGTTTCAGAATTATATGTAAGTTCCCTTTACGTCTACAGTGGAATTAGGCAAAGGGGCTTTAGGAATCACAAATTCAAAGGTGACAGCATTAAGAAGCAGCTAAAATCATAGGTATTGGCAGTTTCAGCCATTTGGGCCAGGGTTGTAATCAGCCTCTGGGCAGGAGGGAATAGCTATGATTCTAGGAATTAGAAGAGAGACAAGAAGGCAGCAAGCAATTAGTCCTTGCCTCTTCTGCAGAGATTCTGTAGAGGAACAGCAAGCTCCAGTCTGGCACTTCTCAGAGGCTCCTGGATGACTTCGCCACCTTTTTCATTAGTTTTCTGAAAGGTGGTCCCTACATCAAGATCAGGGCACTCCTATTCATGCTATTGACATTTTAAATTGGGTGACTTTTTGCTTTAAGTAGCATACGATTGGGGAATCCATCTATAAGAACTTCTCTGCCCTCCTCTACCCACCAGATGCCAGTAGAACTCCTCTACCCCCAGCTATGATACTGAAAAAAAAAAGTCACCTTGGTGTTGGATCAGGCAGTATTGTATCAGACTGCATGCCACTGGATTAGAATTATAATAGAAATAGAAAGGGAGGAAGAGATATGCTAGGGAACAGGAACAGTAAGTTGGGAGTACAGGCAGGATGCCCCAATGTTCTCGGCATCTTTTCTTCAGCCAGTAGAGATACCTCAGGATGTAGTATGTAAAAGTTTATGGAACTTTACTCCCAAGTGTGATACCACAATTTCTCCATTTACACTTTTGCACATTGTTCTCTTCCTTGTCTATCTTTGATACACAGTTTGTGGCTCTTAACGCCCTATGTAGTCTAGGCCAGTGATTACAGTAACAGACTTTGGAGCTAACACTGTAATAAGTTCAAGTCCCAACTCTGCCACTAGAGAGCAAGTTCCTTATTATTTTCTTGATTCAATGTCCTTACCTGTAAAGTTGTGGTACCAATAGTATCCTCTTTGTAGGGTTGATGTTTGTGATGGGTGGTTATAAGCATTCTGTAGAGTTCTTGTCATGCAATAAGCATTTTGTTTAAGTGTTTTGTAAATAAGACATAAAGAATCTGGATGGAAAAGATCTGATAAATGCAGTCATTCAACAATTGTTTATTGGGTGCTGATCAAGGCTCCACCCTTATCATGTAGTTGCTCTGAGTTTGGCCATGGTCTCACAGTAACTTAACTAGAGCTCTGAGTCATTGTTTTTCATTTGAAAGGGGATCACAGAATTTACTCTCTCCCTCTCTGGACTTGGAACTACTGTGGGAGCAGTACCCAGGGTGGGGCTCCCATCTCCTATACAGTGTCAGTATCAAATGCTCCCTATTCCAGTGGACATGCCATATGGACATGCAGTGCTTCTTACTCATCCAAAGATGAGTGCTAATTCACATGGCATGGGTTCAACACAGTCACACAACATGCCACACTGTAGCTATTCAGTTATATTTAAGATAATATCCAACCCATTATTCATTTCATGCCACTTCTATGAGAAATTTGAAGCATATTTTGAGTACATTCATTGGCAGTAGTATATTCTCTCACTCCCTTCCTACATCCTTCCTTTCTCCAAATAAATATTCATTGACTACCATCTATGTACCAGCTGCTGTTCTAGATGCTGAAGAGACAGTAAGGAACATGGCAGTGGAGCTCTCATTCCAAATAAGGCAGCAAAGATGGGTGACAAACAGAAATCAATGGAAAGAGAATAGTTTACTAGTGTGATAGGCCCTGGAGAAAAGCCATGCACAGAATGATGTGAGACAGAACAATTGGAATTGAGATTGTTATAGAACCTTATCTAAATAGGAGCTGTTTGGGTATCAGCTGTAATATCTAAGGGAGAACCGAACATGGTAAGGGCATGACAAGTTGAATATACAGTCTGTGTACAAGCCTCAACACAGAATAAAAGCTTGGCATCTTAGAAGGAGAGAATATTCTGAGCAAGGGAGAAAAGTCATTGGGAATGAGAAAGAAAGAGTTACAGTGAATCCAGATCAGACTAGGCTCTGTAGGGCTGGGCTGGGCATTTCTTCTATAGTACAATGAGATGCCATTGGAGAGCTTTATGTAGATGAAGAAACAATCTGATTCATGTTTTTTAACAGTTTTAAATATTTATTTTTTATTTGTGTGTGTGAATATATGCTGTATGTGTATATGTCTGCCTCTCTCTGTCTCTCTGTCTCTCTGTCTGTCTATCTGTCTCTGTCTCTGTCTCTGTCTCTGTCTCTGTCTCTCTCTCTCTCTCTCTCTCTCTCTCTCTCTCTGTGTGTGTGTGTGTGTGTGTGTGTGTGTGTGTGTCCAAGGAGACCAGAAGGTGGCACAGATCATTTCTACCTAGAGTTACAGGCAGTTGTGAACTACCTGACATGGGTGCTGGGAACCAAACTCAGATCTTCTGTAAGAGCAGTAAGTATTCTTAAGTGCTGAGACATTTCTTCAAGCCCTGATTTATGTTTTACAAAAGGGAGGGAGTAGGAAAGTATGTTGAACACTGCTAAGCTAAAATGAGAGAAAAGAGATTATCTCAGTCCACATGGAGGTCAACTTGACCTTAGCAAGAGCAATTGCAAAGTAGAAGTGGAGAGCAGCTCCTCTCTGCCTTCAGTTTCAGAACACAATAGTACTATTAAGCTGCAGGCATTTGCATTTAATGGGATTGAGATGTCAATACTATTTCTTAATATTCATTTGGTCATCTTTTAAGGGATGAATTTGTTTTATTCTCTCCAGAAAAAGAGAGATGGTGGTGATGCCATCCTTGGTATCCAACATGATGTGACTATTTGCCATTTGATAGCTTGCCAGCGTGTCAGCACTGGATCATTTCTACACACACACACACACACACACACACACACACACACACACACACACAAACACACCGGACCTCCATACCAGCCATGACCCACGTTGTAGAGTGGCTGCCTGATGCTAAGAGCTGCCTGTGATTTACCTACTAACACCCTTTATAAATGAACTATGCAAGACACAGAAGGGCTACCTCAGTCTCCTCAGTGCTATGGTCTGATGTTTGTCTTTCCTGTTTTTTATTTCCAAAGTCCACCCAGCCTCATAACCTTGGGTGAACTTTTAAGTCCAAGAATAGTAGGAAATCCCTCAGCATAAATCCTTGAAGGGGAATTTGACAAAACATATAGAAACTCATTCTTGGCAGAAAGTAATTGGAGAGAAAAACATGTTTAGCACAAGTTTAAATATTAGCCTGCTTTTTATGCGGTCTTCCACAGCATTTTGGAACCCAGACATTTTTCCTGACTGATCATTCCCTTTTATTTCTTTTCTTCCACTGCTTTGATTTTGTAATACAAGAATAATATTTTTCTGGATTAAACTTCTTATAAGTAGCCTTACCCAGGAGATGTTTTTAACTTTAAAGATGATTCTATTTTCTCATAAGCACTGAGAAGAAAGTACATAAATATCGAATTGGTTCAAATGAGCTAGCTAGCTAGCTTTTGTTGTTTTTAAAAGGCATAGCTTCAAAATTTCTTCTTGATTCTAGTTCCAAATTTAAGGTCCTATTATTTTAATGTTGTTGCATAAACAGTGAAGATGAGCCCTCATCGACCTGCATGCTCTGGTCCTGAGAGCATCACACTAATGCATTGTGCCTTCAAGGTATACTCAAAGGTGAATACATCCCATTTCAGAAAGCAAAGCTCATCAGCACCTCCCAGCTAAAACCCATCTTCAATGTGCTCACTAAGACCTCAAAAAGCTGATGCTTTTGTTCCTCTCAGCTGGCAAGATTGAGTCATGTCATTAACCACAGAGAGGCACCTTCTTTTTGCAGTTAACTCACTCTGTGGAACTGATAGCTGTTCTGCTAAAAAAAAAATCAGACATGAAGCCTTCCCTGTGGCTTCTTGTAATATCTAAGTGACAGGGCCCTTCTGTAAGCTGTCCTCTACCTAGAGGGATCTCTTGTCTTGGGCCATCCAACTACATGGAGGGTTTTTCTTTTAATGTTTCTTATTTAGTCTTTGACATTTCCTGCATATATATGGTGTATTTTAATCATACCCTCAAATGACCCTCTTCAATCCTTCTACTCCAGATCTCTTCTTCCCTACAAGTCCTATTTTCATTACACTGTCTTCTTCTTTGAAAGTCTACAAATCCCAAACTGTAATGCCCTAAAGGCAGAAAAGCAACTGTGGGGCTTGCCTGAAGTACCCCTTTTATTGTAATCCAATGGAAATGAGATCATGGGACCATTGTCACCCTTTGACTTACCTCTACTCCAGAGTCCATGCATCTCTTTGTAACCAGAAATCCAGACACTTAGGAGAGGGGCCAGCTATGGACTGCATTTTCTTGGGACGAATCCAAAAAGCAGATTTTCTGGGTCAGTAGATATGACTGCTTTCAAATTGCCCCCTTTTTCAAGGGGGAAAGTCCTTGCCCACTTTACTTCCTTATCAACATGCATTTGTTCTAGTGTGTTCCTGATTTGTTTACTCATTTTTCTATCCACTCCCCTGTTGCTTCAACACCAAGGCTGTGTACCAGGTAATAGTGACCCAGAAACAGATGCATTAATCATTTCTTACCTAGGCTGGGGCTCAGATTTTCTTTTAACCTCTCTTAAGAGCATTGAGACTTGGTCTGGGTTGCCCAGGGACTGGCCAGGCAGAATAAGCTCTCATTCATGAGTAGGGGATTGCGGGGTGGCCAGAACACAGAGAAGGATGCCTCAGCTCTGTCTGCTCCTGAGAATGACCTGTGGAGCTTTCCTGCATCCTGACTTCTAGGTTCCATTTAGAAAGATTTAAGTGATCTGGTCTGTGACTTAGGCATCCTGATCCTTCAAAGCTCCTTTATCTAGTCTGCTGTGTAATTATGAGGGTTGACACTCCTTCCACAGTCTTTTCCTAGGGGACTCTGGCTTAGCTAATACTCTCCATTGGGCTTTCATCTACTAACCCTATTCTTGACCTTACAGCTTTTCACTTTAGATTTGATGCTAACTGTTGTCTCATCATCATCTTGTTCGTGATGGACCATGAGAAACCAGCCTATACTAGGCTTCTGTTTGAATAGGTTAACTATTCTCATGGAAAACTGTTAAAAATATATCTCTTTTTCATCATATTTATTGCTTATCTATAGTTTCAAATGTATGGTCCTTTGACATCCTATCTTTCATTAAAATAACAGCACACAGCCATGTTGCATGTTTACTTACCATGTGCCTGGAATAATTAATTTTAAGTGTTTTGAATCTGTTGCTTCCTTCCCACTAACAACCCTGTGCCATCTACATAGTATTATTATTCCTTGTTCCTGACAGAAAACTGAGGTTTCTGGGGGTTATGGGATTTACTCATACTCACATAGCCAGCTGGCTGCCTGTCTCCATCTTATTTAATGAAGTGCAGTCTTTGTTGTACAAATCAGAAGGTTTTTCTCTCTGACTTGTTAAGTCTTTCTATTGTATTCTCCTTCAGTTAGAACCATAGGGGAATGAGTGAGCATGCATCTGTGAGCTCTGAAGGTGCCCCTAGGCTAACATTACTATGATGTGGAGCTCAAGGTAGAGTTTGGGAAGAGAGTCAGTCAATCATTGTATTGCTTAGAAGTCAATAATTTGAGTCACTTTTGTTGCATCCACTGGACTGAGCTGTCTTGGTCTTGTGGAGAAATGCTTAATAAAGTAAAACCAGATGGCTATTACCAATGCCAATGGCTGTCAGGCTCTTCTGCCATTTGTGCTGCCATATCTGCATACTTTTTGAATAGTCCTCAGGAAAAAAATGAGAAGCAAAGAAAAGGCTGGGCTTGGTTCCGAAATAGCTTGGATTTGTCAGTCTTTGAAAATACGAAGGGCTTCTCATCTGTTTATTCTCCTGGGAGGGATCAGAGGCTCTCGGAAGTCAGTAATTGTGATCTCTTTGAGTCATGATTTCTGCAGTTGTATCAGAGCCTGGTGTGGGCTTACAAGATGGAGACAGCACGTGGGTCTGTTGCCATAGACAAATCAGCAAGTGGAGGGGGTGGAACTACCTCTTGGAAGGAAGGAATTAACCAGCTCAAGAAGAAAATAGATTTGAGAAGCGCATTTAGCCTGAAGGTTCACTAGGGAATGCAGGTCAAATTTACCAAATGCCTTTAGTCACGCTTCTTCCTCTGTTTTTATCTCACACTCAGCTCAGAGTTTCAAAAGAGAGGGCAAAGGTGAACCTTTACACCCGTGCCTTTAATAGTTCCATCCACATCAGGAGAAATAAGGATTCTTTTCAACTTCTCAACTGAAGGGGTGTTATTAAAATACATGCAAGCACATTATTCTATGTGTATATTTCTCAACTATTTTCAGCTTATTAAGACAGATTTCTGCTTCTGCCTTTGTGATCCTTGTACTCAACTCAAATTTCAAAGGATGTCACTAACATATCTTTGCTCTCCCCTCCCCAGGGAATAAATATCACCTATGATAAGACAATAAGTTAGACGGATTCATGTGGCTTTTGACATAGCCCTAAGGAGTTAGTCATTAAAGAATGTCAGAATCCTAATTAGCCTTCAAGTAAGCTTTTTCATGGTAAAGCACTTCTGCTTGGAAGAACACAATTTCAATATACTATTTGTCACCTCATTACCTAAAGGCTGCTTGGAGGCATTTTGTGGAATTCAAACCATTTGAGGGCACGAGGGGGCTGTTCGATGTCACAGAAGATGTACAGAACTTTGATTTCTAACTCTAACCCTGTTGCTAACCCTGCTACATAGCTTGAGACAGGCCAGCTCTCCTGGGCCTTTTGTTTCCTTGTCTGTGAAATTGATTGTACTAATTTTTGTAAAATTAAAGTCAGAAGACTGTATGTGATCACATCTTCTTTTCTTTTGATGGCTCCCTTCTTTCACTCATAGTATACACATACACATGTGTACACACCCCTGCCCTCCATAAATGTATGCACAGACACAGAGTCATACTCATGACCTAGCATGACCCTCTCCTCAAATTCTTGGAGTCAGGAATGCTGTTATGGCACAGTGTTTCCTTTTCTTTTAGATCTTCACTCATAGAGGTAGTCCCTGACCATCCTCCCTGAAACAGTCAGTCCCACATCCCCCAGCTTCCCACTATCTACTTTCACTGATTGCTTTTCTTGGTGGTGCTTAGCAACATTAGAAAGTATAATAAGGCAAAGGTGAAGAATCTGAGGGCACAGAATAGGAAGTCCAGAGATAGATGCAAAGATTGTTCAGTTGGTAGATGAGTCCACTAATGTTCACTTATTTATTTTAGGATTTATAACATTAAAAGTAAATCTTAAAAAAATAAATTAAACAATGGAAACAGTGGATCATGCATGGAACAATGTCATGAAACTTGGATTATCATTATGAAAATTTTGAGTACCCAAGGCTCAAAAATCAAAAGCACAAAGGAATAAAGTTAATCTGGTTGAATGATGTTGCTACTGACAGGTTGGTACATCTACCAAGAAAGTTCCTTGGAACCCAGACATGATTCTACATTGAGCATCTGATAGGCATTAGGAGATTTCTACTTCACTAGTAGGTATCATTTTCACAAATTTATACTACTAGTAATTTCAGTTACTAGGAAAACTGAAGAAGAGCTAAGTCATTTTCTTAAAGCCACATAGATTCCACCAGGTAGAACCAAGGTCTGTGGGCAGACTCAACTTACAAGATCACATCTTGCTAATAGCTCACAAAACTTCTTTTATGTTTCCTATTTGAGGTTTGAACATGTTGGATGCAAGTGACTATGCCTAGCCTTTTAGTAGGGATATTGAATTTCTCTCTACCATATAAATGACATGAGGAGACCTTTGCCTTTAAGGAACCCCTGACTGCCTTTCTACTGCACATCTTGAGACCCATGTAAGAGACTCAGTATCAGTGCTTTGTTGTCAGGGGCACAGGACCTTTTTGGTGGGACAGTATTTACTGTCAAAGTGACATATATTTTGTCCCTAGCTGGATGGTA
>NC_045030.1:155108577-155120772 GCF_008632895.1 Mastomys coucha
CTCTCTCTCTCTCTCTCCCAGATCTCTTCCTTTCCAGATGAAATATTGACATTTCCTGGAAAGCAGTTTGGGCTCAGAAATTGCTATGTGACGCACAGTCTGTGGCCAGGTTTGTTTGGGGGCCCCTGTTATTTTATTTCATTGAATGCTTATATTTGGGGTCTTGTGTTGCTGCTTTGTTTGTGACTGTGATAAAGGACTCCTGGAAAGCGCCATGAGAGGTGTCCCTTCCCACTTGCCATTAGAAACCTTTGCCCTGTATCCCTCTTCACACTGGGCTAGGAGTGAACAGAACCCACACTGTGTGTACAGAGAACCACGGGGACTTTTCTCTTTCTGGAATACTTCCATAGTGTCTGAAATGTCTTTGTCCTTAAATCAGGGGAAACATAGCATGAAATAAAATAATTCATAAGTGGTCAGACGCTCTGTGTTGATAATTGACAAGCATCAGTGTTCTACCACCAGAAAGATGATTTAAAAAAAAAAACCCACCCCCACAGGAAAGCACTTCAGGCCCATTTCTAGCCCATTCTCCCTCCTTCACATAACAAACATTTTCTGAGTTCTAATATCTCAGTACAAATATTTTGGATTGTTTTTCTCATCTCTATCAGGCTTTTGTTTAAAACAGTCTTTTGAGCTTCAGCTATACCATTGCAGGTAGCAGCAGTTCATTGCTCTAAATTGCTGGGCATTGTTCTATTGTACAAGCACGGCATCGCCTAGTTATCCATTCATCTGTTGACAAACATGTGGGCTGGCTGTTCCCAGTGTGTGGAAGCTGCGAATAGAATTGCTATGGGTGTCCGTTATAAATAGTTGTGTGATTATGCACTTGCATTTGGAGGAAAAGGACAGACATGAGTGGGATCACAGGAATAGAGGAGGCTAACACTGAACTTTACTGGAAGCTGTCAGGCCTGTACCAACAGTGTGCGAGTGTTTTAATTTTTCCATTATTTTCAGTTACATGATCACTTGGGAGTGTGTGTCTGCTTGTGTGTGTGTGTGTGTGTGTGTGTGTGTGTGTGTGTGTGTGTGTGTGGTGAGAGAGAGCGGAGAGAGAGTGTGATTGCAGGTGCACACTAATGGCAAATGTGTGCAAATCAGAGAAGACAGGCTTCTGGTGTTAGTCCTCAGCACTTCACTTTGTTGTGAGGCAAGGTCTCTTCTGAAGTTTCTTGTATCTCTGTCCCCCTCTCCCCACAGGGGTCTGCTGGGGTTACTGTTTTACTGTCTTACTGTGCCTGGTTTTTACATGAGTTTGGGGAATCTGAGTTTAGGTCCTCAAGCTTGTGCAGCAAGCACACATTAATCCATCTATCTTCCCAGCCCATCTGGTGTTTTTGTTGTTGTTTGCTTGCTTGCTTTAAGGACAGTTTTGAGACTCTTCAAGTGTCTATCACTGCCATCTCAGATGCTGAGGGAAGGTCCTGTGGGAGGGAAACTGGGTGTTCAATTTTTATGGACATGAGGTTTCTAGCCATAATCTCTAGCACTGAAGCAGTCTTTTAGCCCTAGGGAGGTATCTTTGGGCTGCCGCAGGGCCAGCTGAAGGCCAAAGCAGAGGGGAGGGGTAGGAATGAGGAAGGAAGCAGAGAAAATCAGGATAAAGAAGGCTCATGCACAGGAAGCACAGACTGACACCACAGCAGCCACAGGACAAGTCTCAAGGGAAAATGGTATACACACACACACACACACACACACACACACACACACAGATACTAACGGTTAAGTAGCTAGCAGGCACAATACAGTTTATAAGGCCTTTCATGGAGAACCATATTGCTGTCATTTTATATTATTGCCATTAATAGTAATTATTATTTTGAGATAAGATATCATGGAGCTGAGGCAAGCCGTGTACTTGCTCTGAAGCTGATGGCTTTGTCCTAGTCTTCCTTGTCTTCAGTTCCAGAGTGTTGGGATTATAGATATCACTACCATGCCCGGTCTATGCAGTGCTGGGGACTGAACCTAGGGCTTTATGGATTGTAAGTAAACGCTTTATGAAGTGAACTGCCTACATCTCAAATATTGATGGGGATGAAAAGATGACTGGAAGGAAGTTCTATGGCAGCCTTAAGACAGCAGCTGCTGTGCTCCTGATATGAGAGCTGTAAGTGGCAAAGCTGAGGCTTCACCTGAGTCAAAGATAGGCTATGTCCTTCCAGAAGAACAGACATCACAGTTTCCATTCAAGTACCCAGAAACCCAGAAAGCTTCTATCTACTGAGCATTTTACCAATCTTGGACTGGGAGACAAGGGGCAAGGATGAGTGGAGGGTCCCATCTAGAATGTACGAAAGACTCCTGAATACTTCTTGAGATGATATTTAAAGTTACAGACCATATTTGGATGTACCCTTTGCACATGTAAGGCCCACTTGTGTAGCAAATGTACTGATCAGCTTGATCATTCCAAAGTGGCAAGGACTCCTTGTGTCCTTAGCTGAACCAGGTTTTGTTTTTTTGAGAGGAATCCAGAAAGAATGCAATAATGTTAAAAACAAGGCAAAGGTTTGCTAATGATGACACTCCTCTGGGCAGTGGTCAGAGGGAAGACTCTTGAATGGTGATCTTTGCTTATAAAATCAATATGTAGGATACCAAGGGGAAAGGGCCTCAGATCATGCAGCTATAGATAGTGAACCCCTCCAAAGGATAACCCACCAAGACCTTACTATAAAGGCTTTGGGGCAGGGGTTAGGGAACAGTGGATCCAGGCTTCCCTGTGCTACATAGACCAACAAACGGTCAAATGAGCAAAGGAACTGTTTCCTTACAGTTTCCTCTAATGAGAAGCCAGGAGTGCTCATTCTCCAGGTATGTATGCACTTGTTAAAACACAATCCTCCTGGTTAGTCTTCTACCATACTGACTGGCATGGGCCTGGCCACCTTCAGAAGTTTCAGGGCTCAGGGAACAAAACTGCTCACAGCTTTGCCTCTCACTGCTTGCTGGAGGCAACTCCCTTGTCTCTGTAAATGCTAATGAAACACACAATTTAGGTGGATCATTTATGTAGTAACCACACAAAGAATAGTTCAGAACCCACATTAATACATCAATTCAAATCAGGAAGAGCAGCCAAGGAAGATTGGTACTTTGACAGCAAGAAAGTTAGTATGATGAAAGATCCTGAGGTCTGCCTAAAGGCTTTTAGGCTATGCTTACAGTTCTCTTTCAGCCAGTGGGCTTTTGGAGGCTCTGAACATAGGGGAAGAAACTGAGTAGAGTAGCGTGTCCCAGATGGTGAAAACAGTCTGTCTGTCCCCTATTTACTTTGGTGAGCATATGGCAGTGGGTCCCAGTAAGTACTATATGGAACTGCCAATTGTTACAATGAGTTGCAACAACAAATTGAAAATATACTAAGCCTTAAGCATAATTAACATTGCTTTCTCAATCATGTAAAGCTCCCAATGGATGCTAATGAAGGATACCCTACCTCCAAGAAAAGATAGGGGCATATAGTTCTTCACATCTTCTGCTCAACTGTCTTTATTAGGCAGCTTCCCAAAGTCTCTTGTGTGAAAAGGGATTGGAGCATCACACATGGAAGTAAGGTTTATAGGAGCCAGATACGTAAGTGGGTCACACTGCTTTTATTCCCAGTTGACTGGCCAACACTCAGACATATGACCACAACTAACTACAATGGAGATGGGAAACTTTAGTCCAAGAAGAAAGGGACATAAATTGGATGAACAGCCAGTCAGCCAACCCGAGATGAAATGTTCTTGGATGGTCTGACAATAGACCCTGCTTGGGATGTAGGCTAGTTCTGAGGCAAAGTCAGCTTTCCATTGCTGTCACATATATCTGGGACAATCATCTTATTTAAAAAAATGGTTTATTTTGGCACTCAGCTTTGGAAACTTCGAACAACATGTTTGGCTGTTCCTGTTACTTTATTGCCCATGGCAAAGTAGTTAGTACTCTGGGGGCATGGAGTGCACAGACAAGCAAAAAGCAATCCCCTTACAGCCAGTAAGTGAAAAAAGAGAGGAAGAGGAAGGCCCAAGGTCCCATTATTCTATTTAAGAATATATTCTGTATTAGGAAACCTGCGCTCAGTCTAATGGTCGGCTGCTAACATCCACCTCTGTATTTGTAAGAAGTTAGAGAAGGGGCTGAAGGAGTTGAAGGGGTTTGCAACCCCATAGGAAGAACAACAACATCAACCAACCAGACCCCCCCAGAACTCCCAGGGACTAAGCAAAGGAGTACACATGACTCCAGCTGCATATGTAGCAGAGGATGGCCTTGTCATGCACCAGTGGAAGGAGAGGTCCTTGGTCATATGAAGGCTCCATAGATGCCCCAGTGTAGGGGAATTGAGGGCAGCAAGATGGGAGTAGATGGGTAGAGGAACACCCCCATAGAAGTAGAGGGAGGGAGGATGGGATGGGGGTTTCCGGGAGGGAGGGAAACAGGGAAACAGGATAACATTTGAAATGTAAATAAAGAAAATATCCAATAAAAAAGAAATTAAAAAAAAGAATATATTTTCAATGGTCTGAAGATCTTCTATAAGGCCTTGCCTCTTAGAGTTTTCACTAGACCAAAGATTAAACTTTTTAACACATGGGCCTCTTAGGTTGGGAGGACAGGAAGAAGAAATTTAATTCCCAGGACTTTGTTAGCTAGTTATCCATTACATAGTAAACAAAATTGAGCTCTAAAAATGTAAGGGAACAGCAGATTCAGGCTGTGCCCTTCTGGGCCCAGGAAACACTAGTGACAGCGATGGGAGAGAAGGGAACTTAAACAGGGATTGGTCAGGAGACCAAAGGTAAGCAGGCCTGTCCGAGGTTGAGAAGAAGGCCAAGCAATTCCAAGTTCTAAACTAGGAACTATCACCTACTTTGTGCCCTTCCAGTCTCTCCCTGCCCTTACCCCTGTGCATGCTACCAAGAATCTCAGCTTTTCCTTCCCCTCCCCTCCCCCAGGCCTAAGTTCCCTGCAGTGAATGTTGTTCCAATTCTGGAAAGCTTTGTTCCAATTCTGGAAAGCTTTGTTCCTCTCTCCCATCAAAATAGCCATTTCCTGAGGATCCACAGGAGTGGAAGTGGGTAGGAAACAACTATTCAACAAATCAAATCCCACCAAGGTGGTACCAATCTGCCGGGGCTGCTGAGAAACAGATGAGAAAATGAATGTAGAGCACCTTGCAGGGTGCCTGGCCCATGATAACTCAGAGCTCAGTAATAGTTTATCATTATCTTCCTGTGAATGAATGAAAGAAAGGCTGCAAAGATGCAGGTATTGTGGAGCTAACAACGTCCTGGGAATTAAATTGCTTCTGCCTGTCCTCTCCACCTAAGGATCTCATTATTTAACTGAGGCCTCCTACTCATCTAAAACTGTGAAGATACAAAAATCTTACTGGTAGAGTGGGTGATCCTTTAGAACATGAGGTTAAGTGCTCAGGGTGACTCTGAAAACCCCTGGAAAAGCTGGACACCCATCTAATGTTTCAGGCATCCTTGTTTCTTTCCCAAGTTCTCAGAAGTCCTGGGCTCCAGATGCCCAGCCAGCTGGATCTCCTGGACATACTTGTCCTCTTGTGCCTTTCCTTCAGTCTTTGTCTTGTAGAATCCCCCTGAGCCCTCCATCCTCCTATTCTTTCTGCTGAAATGCTGACAAATTGACAAGATTCAGCACACCTTAACTCTTGTGTGGTCTCTCACATATTGTGTGAAAACACTGTGGATGAAGCAGATGGGAAAGAAAAGGACCAACAGAAATCTTGAAGACTTGTTTCATTCCTACTTGACTACTGTGTGTGTGTGTGTGTGTGTGTGTGTGTGTGTGTGTGTGTGTGTGTGTGTGATCACATGCATTCTAAAGGAATTCTTCCCCTAGAGAAAATAGGAACCAACACCTATACTCTCCATTAACTAGCCCAATGTTATAGAGCTAATCTTTTTCCTTCCCCACCCCAACTCTATGTTGTTTATGCTAGATTAGCATCAACTATGATACTTGCTTTAAGATAAATACAATGAAATATTGGTGACTTGAAACAACTCAGCCTCCCCAAGATTCTGACAAGTGTATTGCTCTTAAGAGAGTTGCTCACAGGCAGAGGGATACTTCTGAGAAAACAGAATTCCAGAAAGAAGTTGACTGTTTAAAAGATGAGCACGTCATTATCATCATCATCATCAGCAGCAGCAGCAGCAGCAGCAGCAACATCACTATGAAGTGAAGTAGTGTTTGTTTGTTTTTGGTCCCTCCTGTGTTAGAACACAGGATTACTAGAAAAGAGATTTGCTCTGTGATTTATCCCAGGAACATCTTGCATTCCAGCTGACACAATTAACATAAAAAAACCTATCAAAATAGAAAAAACTTTTTGTAGGGCTCCAGATATATTTCATCAAAAGAGCATATCAGCTAAAGTGACCATCTCCTGAAATGGTTGCTTTTGATAGCTAGTCCTCTCTGCCCTCCTTGTGAACCTTCCTTTTTATGAAGTCTTGAAGCATGCTTCCCATGATTCCTCTGAGGCATGGGCATTGTTATTCAAGCATGATGCTTTCCTCACATGGGAAAACACATGACCCTATATAGTGGCCTAAATTAGTGGCATTATTATCACATAACAATCATTGACATTTTTAGGGTATGGTTGGTATCTTGCCTTACTAGGGGCTGCTGACCTCAAATACCTATGACTCTCCCTAAAGATTTACTTTTTTAGGTTTGGTCTCTGGCATACACTAGGTCTGGCCTCCATGATGGACTAGCTGGAAGTGCCAAAGAATGAACACATCTCCCACTGGTCCTCAACCAGGGATTGTTGGAGTCAATGAATACATCCCAACCTCCTAGCTTTTCAGTTGATATAGCTCTGGAGAATGTGCTCCTCCCTGTCTCTTGCCCTTCACTAGTAGAACTGAGTTCCAGTTGTTCACTGCTTGATAATTTGCCTTTCTTCCTTTCCCATTCTCTCTGCTACATTCCTTTTCTGGAATCTTCCCTCAAATATACCACCTTCAGCCAAATCTTTGTCTTAAGGTCATTCTACAAGAGAACTCAAGATACTAACCAGCTGGGCTTCACTCAAACACAACACCCTCCACCCCCACCTCCCAGTCTTCCTCACCATGCTCATCACCTTTGGCAATTGCCTTGTATGTTTTCTGTGGGATACAGTCCTGTATTTCTTGCCTGGTAAAGCAGAAATAAGAATTTTGGGAGGCAGCCAGTCCAGTTACCCAGTCCTATGAGGAAAAGGCATGCCAGGATACTGAGAAAATCTCCATACTGGAAAGCAAAATATTAGCAACTTCCTCTTGGATGAGAAATAAGTGTTTGCTTATTGAATCTATAAAGAGATGGATAACTGGGTCTCCTTCATATCTTGCCTTAGCTCTGAGTACCTGAAGGTAGAGGCCATGTTGTAGTCAGGTACCTTTTAATACTGACAGCTAACTTGGTCAATAGTTGTAAGGTTTGTCTCTAAGAAAAGATGTTAAGATAGACAGAAGGTTCATCCTGATGATTAGTGTCTTAAAGTTCCTCATTTATAGCCCCATTTCTTTGTCCATTGCTTTATTATTCCTGTATTATATTTATTATGTTAGTAATGAAGACATAATACTTTATTAGTCATACATCTAATCAAGACAGTCAAACACTTCATTCAAGATTAGTTTATCAGCTTCTATCTAGAAAATCAAGTTTTGATGGGAAAAACTCAATTCTTACTGCCCAATGTGGAACAAGACGTGCCAGAGGTGTGGATTAATATAAATAAAAGCCAGACATGATAAGAAGGCATATGTATGTAGTTTTTCCTAGGACTGTGAGCTCAGCAAGTACTGAGTGAGGGTGCTTGGTTGTTTTAAAATCAGGAGAGTCCCTGGCTTCCATCCAGTCTTTGGCTGTGGGTGTTTGCATGTGTTTCAGTGAGCTGCTTGGTAGAGCCTCTCAGAGGACAATTATGCTAGGCTCCTGTTATACCCTTTCGGGTCTGGGTTACCTCACTCAGGATGATATTTTCTAGTTCCATTCATTTGCCTGCAAAATTCATGATGTCCTTGTTTTTAATAGCTGAATAGTATTCCATGGTGTAAATGAATCACATTTTCTGTATCCATTCTTCAGTTGTGGGACAACTGGGTTGTTTCCAGTTTCTGGCTATTCCTAATAAAACTGCTGTGAACATAGTTGAGCACATGTCCTGATCAGTTCCCTAACAGGGCTTCCTTGTCTGGATTAAGTGGAAGAGGATGCCCCTACCCCTGCTGAGACTTGATGTGCCAGGGTTAGAGGGGAAATATGGAGGGGACGCGGGGGAAGACCAGTCCTGGAAGCGGCCAAGCTGCTGCAGCCCTGCTCCTTGGCACCTCCCCACCATGGCCCACTGAAGAGCTTTCTTTCTGTTTTCCCCCTTGCAGCCTCTCTCAGTTTCAGTGTCTTAACACTTCTATCCGAGCAAGCTCTTTCTCATTTGGGCTTAAAATTTTTGGCATGTTCCTTCCTTTTACTTTGGCCTAGTTAGCACAGATTCTCCCTTTGCCCTCTGTTTCCCTCTTATCCTTTTCTTCATCTTCCTCTTCTCTGGGAATCCTTTGGGTTTTTGTGAGTGAGAGATTATTATCACTAATAAGTGGGAAGTGAAAACTCCTTAAGACCTTGTGCAAGGAAGGAAAACTGAAGAATCCTAAGTGATATTATGCATAAGTGGGAGAAATTTCAAAATCCATGAAAGTTTTCATGAATCCACATGTGCACGATACATGAAGCTTTGCTCTTATTCTTTCTCCTCTACTCTTCCTACCAGGTAAGAAACAGATTTGTATATTTATACATATTTTTTCTATCATCTTTGGTTTTTAATATTGTGACAGTATGGTCTTCTCTTTTTACTGGAAATGTTTGATGTTCTAGTGATGTTGGGATTCAGTGAGCTAGGGAGTTTGCCTGAAAACTTCCCCATCGTGTCTAATACTCATTTTATGATACATATCTTCCCAGTCCCTAGCAGCTGATGTTCAAGGTAAGCTTTGAGCAAACAGGGTTAATGATGAGCAAACCGGATGCTTGAAGAAAATGTGGGCAGGGAATCTGATAAAACAATGATGCCATGACAAGGTGGCAACAAAGATGATGGCAATGGTGGTGATGATAGCAATAGTAATGAGAATGACAACTAAGAAGACAGTGGTAATTGCAGTAATGAAAATGAAGATGAAGATGACTGTGAGAGCAAACAGTGCTGGAGTCAATGAGGACCACAAAGATGGTGCTGACTGAGCCTTCCATACGCCAGACTTTGTAACAAGTTCTTCACTTAAATGAGCCCGCTCTTCATTACAGCCATCCCATGAGAGAGCTCTTCACTTTTCACTCTTCATCTTGCATAGAGGTTAACTGACAGTTAGTAAATGTAAAGTTAGAACCTGGGACTCAACATTTTTCCTCATCATTCTCAGGAGGGCACAGTGCCCAGAATAAACTGAAACTATCTCCACACCAGTGGTTGATGAGGGGCTCACGGGCCTTAGAAAAGGGGAAAACTCTAAACCCAAGTACCTTAGAATTCTGCACCCCCTTCCTTCTAGTGACCCCTCAGAGGGTCTATTTTTGGCACAGTGGCTTCTGGAAAATGTCTTTCTAATGACATAAGACTATAAACAATCTTTTTTCCCCAGAACAAAAATTTAACCTTTGTATCTCAATCTAATTAGAAATACTTTTTTTTTCTTTCAGAAGGCAGGTCCCCCCCCCCCCCCCCCCCGCTTCATTCCAAATTTAAGAGGTTTCTTTGTTACCAGAAAAATTTCTTCAAACCATTGCTCTTCAAGATGATAGACCTAGTCTAAGGCCTTAAATGTGACTGTGCTAAACTACCCTGAAGGCTCAGGCACCTGAGGTTGTTTAGCAGCTGGGTGTCTGGTGGAAAGTTGTAGGGACTCAGCTGAATGCAGGCATCAGCAATTGGTAGGTTATGCAGCCCACTGTCCATTTAAACATGCTCGGCCATCCCAACAGTTCCTCCTGATTGTCTCCTGTGGTGGTGAGGCAATCTTCTTAACATCTACTGAAGTTCATCATAATGTGAGGAGAACATGTCTTTCCTCTCAATATGATGGACAGCCCTCTATAGAAAATAAACACTGTTCTCTATCTTATGTCATGCCTCTCACAGCTATCTGGAGACTGGCATTCATCCTTTAAAAAAATATATTCCTTTATCTCTGTAAGAAATATCAGCCTTGAAATAACTGAAGAAAGCACATAACCCTGGAGAAAGTGGATTTGGTTCCTGTCTCATGAACTATACCAGTAAAGAAGGCAATGATCCTTTAGAGAAAGTAAAAGACTAGGAAATGCAGACCTAGCCCACAGCAGGTCTCTAGTTCATTTTTGAAAGAATGGATAAATGAATGGATAAAAATCTGTTTTTTATTCTTCCTTATACTAAGACCTGCATGGTTCCAAGGATCACCATTGGTCATTAGAAGGCAGACTAAAGACTGTTAGGACAGTAAACGAGAAAATAAATGTAGAGGCACATGGCATTATTTTACAGAAAGACAAAAGAGGCAGAATGATCTCCTCAGCCAGGCTCCCAGAATCCTGTTGAGTTCTTCTAGAATCCAATAATAGACTTGAAAAATCAGGCCTGAGAACTGGGGCTCCCCCCTTTCAATTCTGTTTGGCTCACATGTTCCTTTGTGTCCTTTAACATTTGAAACAAAGGCAGTGGATCAGATAATGTGTTTGTGGCGAGAAAGCACAGTTTTAAGAGTCAGTGTGCACTGTGTTGTATGAACCAGAACAAGCCACTTGGCCTCTGAGTGTTAGCTTCCAGTTCTGTAACACAGGAAGGGTGGATTGGGCTAGTGACTATTCTAAACTTTGACAGAAGAGCTCTAGAAATCTAATTGGGCCCTGACTGAAAGATTCATCTCTCTTGCTGAGTAGTATCATTTCATTCTTGTGCTCCTATCAGGGTAAACTGAACACACACACACACACACACACACACACACACACACACACACACACCAGTATGTGTGTTCTTATGTTTTCATATTACATTCATATAAAAATAATAAAACAAGAATGCAAAGGATGAGATTTAAGCTAAACATACATAAGTTTTGTAGCATCCCAGGACATGCATTTCTCTCCTTTCTTCAAGATAATCTTCAAACTGTTGATGTCAATGGCCAGTTAATGGCACTGATCTGACCCCCTCTATATTTTTTTAAACCAGAATAGGAGAAGACTTAGTGATTTTACTCCCTTTCTGGAAAGACTACAGGACTTCCCATAGCCAATGCCTATTGTTACCAAGGTTGGTCTCAGTTGAAATTTGGATGAGCACCACAGTTTTAATAACTTAAGTAGTGGATTGGATGACTCATTTCCAAAGAGAATTTGGATTACCACATTACTTTTGGAAGACTGTATAAGTCTCTGCAGGTAAAATACAATCAAATATGAGGTTGGTGCATATTCTGTTATTTTTTTCATACTGTAACCAATTTGGGAATACATTCAAGTAGTAATTATGCTCACAGCTTTGTTAAAGTAAAAGGGCTTTGTGCTGATGTTTAAAGCTCAGAAAATTCAATCACTGGGGCAAGTAATTGACAATTACTACACCCTGTGGGGAGAGAAAATCCATTTTGAACCCAGTTGGAGTTGCTTCTTAGATAGTGCACCCTGGGTCCTGCATGATGAAACCATATATGTGTACAGTATTAAAGAACACAATATACTCTTCTCTTCTGGCTCATAGTTAATGGCTAGTGATTTTTATACAGAATTAGGCCATTTGTTGATGGTGTCTTGTAAGTCTTAGTCAAAAGTGGAAAATAGATTTTTCTCTCTGGTGAGTTTCTAAGACTGGAGCAGCCAGCCAGGAGGCACGGGCCCCACGAGTCCCAGGGGAGCTGCAGGGTGGCAGGGACAGGATCCTCTCAGCTTCCAAGTGACAGAGGTGGATCAGCATCCTTCTCTGCCCCTTCCCTGCAAGTGGAGGGCCTAACTCCAGGGAGCACCTTAACCCAGAGACTCGGGTGAGAGCCTCCATTTTCTCTCCAGTGAGTCTCTAAGACCGGAGCAGCCAGCCAGGAGGCACGGGCCCCACGAGTCCCAGGGGACTTGCAGGGTGGCAGGGACAGGACAAGCTCTAGTCAGAGACACTAAGAACATCTA
>NC_045030.1:155127729-155129702 GCF_008632895.1 Mastomys coucha
TTTGGAGGGGAAACTGGGAAAGGAGAAATTTACATGTAAATAAAGAAAATATCTAATAAAAAAGAAGTGGAAAATAGACTAAAAATAAAGAGTGATTGGAAGGGAAACACATTGTATCAGAGGTCTTTAGCAAACCAGCCTTCCAAGAAGGAGAAACTTCTCACCTTTTTATGGAATTGGGATACATAGGGACACAATGCGAGGCCAGGTAGAAATTAAGAAAGCTTGGAATGATAATGGCTTCCGTGTATTCTGTGACATAAAAAGTAAAATCAGCCACTACAAAAGGTAGCTCACTAGCTGTCCTGTGTTCTAGCTTTATGTTAAGGGTTACAAATGTGACTGCATGTTGGAATCACCTGGTGAACGTTATGCACTCCAGACCCAAGCTGCCACCCAAAAATACTTGAGTCTGTCTTGGGAATGGGACAGGCATTGCATTTTTTTGATAGATCCTTGACAATTCCAATGCACAGATCAGTTTGAGAACCAATAATAAGACAGTGCTTTTCAAACCTTAATATATACACAGATTACCCAAGGATCTTTATTTATTTTCATTTCATGTGCATTAGTGTTCTGCTTGCATGTGTGTGTGTCAAATCCCCTGAAACTGATGTTACAGACAGTTGTGAGCTGTGGGTGCTGGGAATTGTATCCAAATCCTCTGAAAGAGCAGCCAGTTTCTCTTAACCACTGAACTATCTCTCCAGCCCCTGCCTTTCCCCCACCCCTCCCCCACCAAGGCTCTTGTTCACATGCAGATTACAATTCAGAGAGTCTGGGTCCTGGTTTAAGATTCTGCATTTCAAAGGAGCTTGTAAGTAATGCTGTTGTAGCTGTTCCAAAGATTTCACTTTCAACAAAGATGTAGACAGTCCTGCTGACCAGTTATAATTGATATCTGGTCCTTGCTTCATATAAACTAGGATTATTGCTATTTTACTACTTGGAAAATATTTCTTAGGAAACTTGTAGGGTGTACAGCCATATGCCATATGTCATGTAATGATGCTCCAAGCACTGATGGACTGCAGTACAATGGTTAGTCCACAGGATTTTATCACCAAGTAATATCATAATCATATTCTATTTTACAATTACACTCTGTTGTGTTTACAAATGACAAAAATGACCAACACTATGGATCTTAGCATAATTCACTGCCATTAAGAGACACATATCAATCATTTAAAGAATGATTGCTTTGGGGAAGAAACTTGTGTTGATTTGGGGAAAAACTCTTGATAAGACTTATTTTGGTGACAGGAGAATGAATCACATTTGCAGCCTCTTTATGATGAAGAGAGCAACAGCAGGAGCAATGATAGACTTTGGCTTCTCCAGAACAGGGATAGAGACACAAAGATAGGACTTGTAAAATTTGCTAAAGCCCATGAATCCATAACATACCACAAACTAGCCCAGATCATTAAAGTTGTTTTCCCTGAAGCTTAGTGTACTTTCTGAGTGGCCTCAATCCAGTAATCTCAAGGACTCTGCTGGGCCTTCAAGCAATAATCATTTTTAGCTCAAGTTGCTACAAAATAAATACCCCCCTACTTGCCCTCCCTCCACATTGAAATAGCCACTCCTATAGTCTTTGTTTAGACGTGCTTGATTCCTCACACCATGCAACCCATGGAAATCTTTAGACTAGCTTCTGTGGTGAAGATGCTTTCAACTTACAAAATACAATCAAACCCTTAGCTAGATGGTGATCTGGGCCTCTGAAAGGGCCCCTAGTATATACTCTGTAAATTCTTGGCTCAGAAATCAGGCTTGGCCAGAGTCAGGAACTTTGTTGCTGGAATTCAAAGCACCTGCTGAGATTCCTTTAGTTTGGATTTAGCAGGATCTTCACGGGTGCCCTCAATGGAATGAATTGGGATGTGGCTGAGGATATTAGAGGTAAAAGTAGTGGGGTATTTGCAAGCTTCTATATGTGTGTGTGTGTGTGTGTGTGTGAGAGA
>NC_045030.1:155130100-155161529 GCF_008632895.1 Mastomys coucha
ATCTGTAGTTCTTTATAAAGAAAGTAGTCATTTTAAGTTTCTTTTTCTGGTTATGACAGGAAAACACAGGATGACCCCATATCCTTAGCCCACAAAATTCTTTCACAAATACACTATCTCATGGGAGTCCCTCACAATGGAGGCAGTAACCACCATTATGCTATCCTATGACACCAGTGGCCTTATCCTGTACTCTTCTCTCAAATCTCTACACCTCTGTAGTAACTGGTCTTGGTGAGCATTGGCTACACTAGGTCCCAGTCTCCTCAATGGTCAGAAGTGTCTGGAATACGCTAAAGTAGAGATTCTCAACCTGTGGGTCAGGACACCTTTGAGGACAAATGACCCTTTCACAGAGGTCACATATGAGATACCTTGAATATAAAATATTTATGTTATGAGTCACAACTAGCAAAGTTACAGTTATGAAGTAGTAACAGAAATAAGTCTATAATTGGGGGTCACCACAACATGAGAAACTGTATTAAAGAGTCACAGCATAAAGGAAGGGTGAGAATCACTGGGTTAGGAAAATGGTTAATAGGTTTAATGCCCCAGTTCTACAATTCTACAAATATCCAGACATCTGATCAGATGACAAGGATGACAATCATTCATGTACCAATTTATCCAGAAAACATGTCCAAAGTACCTACTATTCAAGAAGTACAGTGCCAGCTCCAAGGAAAAACAGGGGACTAGAAAGACCAGTATGAATCCAGAGTCAGGACTAAACAAGGTTAAATGAGAGTCTTGTGGGATCTCAGTGAGAATGGAGAAAGGGACTTTTTTCGAGCTGGTTCTCCAACATCTAACCCATAAGCAGAAGAAAGCTTGGTGAAAACAAAAGCCAGAGAGGACTCCAGGCTGTTAGCATTCTGTATAAACTCCACCCCTACAGATACCTGGCAGCAGCCAGATATGCTCCTCCCCAGTAACCTGGCAATAGCCAGGTAGGCTTGGCCCTATAAAGGGGGCTGCTTACCCCCTCCTCTCTCTCTTACTCCTGCTTCTCTCCCTTGCCTCTTGTCCCTTTGTTTCTCCTCTCTCCCTTTGCCCCTCTCTCCACATGGCCATGGTCAGCCCCTACTTCTCTACTCTCTCCTTCTCTCTGCCTTTCTCTGCCTCTACTACCCTATTAACTCTCTTCCCCATACCCTGAATAAACTCTATTCTATGCTATACTGGTGTGTGTGTGGTCCCTCAGGGGGAAGGCCTCGGCATGGGCCCACTGAGGCACCCCCTTCCCCCACACCCCGCAAGGACATATTCTTATAGCTCTTTCTCTTTTTATGATCACAACACAGGCTAAGGGGCAGATATCTCTGACATCTTTTGGTACTTGTAATGCAGCAAGTCTGTGATTCTACAAGCATGTAGTCTCAGCCAAGATCACATACCTTTTTTACCAACCACACACCATTTTCCCCAAAGTCTACATCTAGGGGGCATGGAGGCTACAGAGGTGAGGCCCTGTAAACTTGCTGAAGGTGGAGAGCATGTAGGCCTTTAGCAATAGGTAGGTCCATGTTCTACCAGGCCACACAACCATCATTTACTTCTTAGTATTTCTCTCTCACCACCCCTTTCTCACTCTCCCCCCTGTCCCCCACCCCATGTGTGTGTCTTCTTTATTTCTCTCCTTCTACCTCCCACAGTGATAATGGGCATAGGCAAAATGGTTGGTGACTTCATTTAAACCCATTTGAAAATGAAGTTTTATAAAACCCAAACACAAGAAAACATTCCCTGCTACCTCGGAGGGAATCCCTGACCACTCTGGTTGAGTTTAAATTGGTGGCTGCTGTGAAGGTCTTTCTTTGATTTGAAGAAGCCAGAGCTCACCCTGAGCCTGCACTAATCAGCAGCTTGGCTGAGTGGGGAGGATGGGTCTGGGCTCATTTTCAGGGACAAGGACTTGCCCTTTGAACCCTCAGTTTTGCAAGATGCTATTTTTATTCTGTGCATAGCCAGGGCTCCTAATACCAGCTCCTGCAGCAGCAATGTCTGAAGTATCACACATTCTCACCCCCATATGCTGACCCAGAGTTGTAGGAGGGTGTCAGCTGGCAGGTTGAATAGGGGAAGGAGGCTCAAGTGGAAGAGAGAAAGAGCCTTTTTAGAATGTGGAAAGGTATATGATGGAAGGTCTTTCTTTGTATTTCCTTAACCTGGGTATCCTTGAGAACAGTGTTATACCTGGTAGAGATGAAGTGGAAGAAACAGACTGTCTAGGCAAATCAATGGCTCTCCAGAGAAGCAGATGGAGTTATTCTCAGGCAATCTTTGCCTGAGAGCTCTAATGGTCAGGGAAGTGGAAAGAAGTGGCCTTCTTTCCTTTTTGCTCCTGAAATACTGCAGATTTCTTTCCTCCACCTGCAATGTGGCAAAGCCCGCATGCCATTTAGCTTGTCATAGCTGTTTCCAGAAAAAAAAAATCAGGCCCCAGAAATGAACTTGCAAGTCTCTCTGTTATGTCTATGACCTGAGAACAGGTGGCTGCCAGGTAGTAGGCTAAGTGATGCCCTGCCATCAGTCCTCTAACAGCACCATAGCCACTGCAGGTTCATTCCTCAAAAACAGAAACTCCAGTGAGAAGGAGCTAAGTGCAACCCCAATGGAGAAACTAGCCTGATGACAGATTCATGAATTTGTTGGGAAATATCTGGCCTCTACTTTGAATTTCTGCAGTCATCCTCAAGTATAGTTGTGTACTCCATGTTGATGCAGAGGCTATAGTGATTATTCTTTCCCAAAATCAAAATACAGAGAGGATACGTTAGACTAGCCTGGAATTCTAATTCTAGTCCCAGTGCACTCTTGTGCTACTTCTCTGACTTCACTATGGAATTAATTTCCCTGTTGACAATATGGGCATAGTTGTAGTCCTCTGAAAAGGTCATTCCAAGGACTGAACAGTCAGTCATATATTGGGTGGAACAAAGCAAACGTGCAATTTTCCACATCTTGCTGTCTGTGGGAGTAGAGACCTGTGTGGATGCACCCAACCCTCATGTCCCGATCAGGGTGATGCTGGAGAAGATAGTGGGCCTGTTGGGATAGTACCCTACTCTGGCAAAAATCCCCTTTTCATACCTTGATCAGGAGGTTTATGGAAGAGGTAGCAGGCCTAGATCAAGGCTCCGTAGTAGGAGCAAGGGAGGTTTCCTGGAAACAGTGAGCTAGCAATTGAGCTGAAGATATTTGCAAGTAACAGGTAAAGGAGTATCTAGAAAGTTGTCTGCTTTCCTTTGGGAGTGGGTAAAGGGAAGGTGATAGAGAGAAGAATACATGGAGGTGTGTTTACACTTCTGAAGGTGTAAACAGACATAGTCATCATGAGGAGGTACATAACATTCAAAGATAGCATGGAGACATGTTTTGATTTCTGCTACGTTGCCTCTTAGTCATCAGGTTTGGTCTTAGATGGGTGACCATGGGTGACTTCTCTAATAGTTGCTGCCTTTGTACTTATCAGTCCCACCTAAGCATCTCTTCATCTTTTCCTCATTCTTTCATGAGAGTTCCAGGCACTGTGTGGGACAAGTTGGACCCTTGTGGAAAAAAAAAATCTTAGATTCATGAAGCCTCCACAGGACTGTGTGCCTGTGCCCCAAATATTTCTCCTTCTATTGTTGCTACCTCTTCTGCTATCTTCTTCCCCTTGTTCATGCTACAGTCTTGTCTGATGGAGGACATACAGCTTCACTAGACAATAATCTGTGAAAGTAGGAGCCTTATCTCTCACTAATGACTTAAACTCTAGTCCTCAGAATATAGTAAGCATTTACAAAATAAATTGGTCGCATGAGTGAATGAATATATACATGTGAGTTTGAATGAGGTTTTCTGGGGCTGACTTAAGGGCCAGTCTTCTCTGGAAGGAATAAAGCTTTTAGCTGGGGTAAGTGCCCTCAGCCTTTCTAGAAGCAGGCTGCCTCCCAACTGTCCTAAAATTTCTTGCCAACATACTGGGTCAACTTGTAGTTTCCAGAGGGCATGTTGCCCACAAGGACACAGGCTATCTAGAGTCCTCCCTTGGACTTACTGCAATGTGTCATGCCAAAAGCATGACACATCAGTTATACTCCGCAGAGCTGTTTGCACAGCATCTACAACTTTTCTCACTCCCTCCTTCCTTAAAGCAATTCTTACTTTGTGCATTTGACACATTTTTATGGCTTGAAAATGTCATGGAATTGTTCATTTGTTAAAGCTGAATTCCTATAGAAAGACTGTGATGTGTTGGGTCACCTCTCTCTTTTGTTTGAGAGTTTGTGATGACAGTTTGTCGGTGAGAGAAAAAAGACATGGTGACCACAAGACTAAAGTCTACATAGGTAAGACAGGTGAGGTCAAGAATCTGTTTTGCCTTGGGCTTTTCAAGTGAAATGGAGGATTATTGAATTATTATCCAGCCCAACCACGCTCCAGGGCTTCACAGATCTCTGAGTTAGACATGGTGCCTGCTTTCTCCATGGCAACGGGGCTAAATATGGACGCGTTTCCATGGAGAGTCGAACGCAGCTGCAGCCTGCTTCCTCCAGGAAGCATCCTCTCTAGGCTCGTTTGGCCCCTTAGAAAGTGGCCATCAGCGTTCAAGAGATATCTAAGACATCAAGACAATGTCTTTCACCTTTGGGAACTTTTTGTTTCTGACAGATATTTTATTTCCCCTAGATCTAGACTCATCAGCACTCCTTTCTCTTGGTAGCTATATGTTGGTAGAGGCCACAGGTCAGAAAGATGGACAGGTGAGGCTGATGGGCTCAACAACCATTCTTGCAAAGCATTCCATCTTCCCTTTGCTCTGAGGAGGAAAGGAATTTTATTCACTAGCAGGAGATAGTGGGACAATTATAATGAGTCTCGGGTAAACACACTGTTCTTCGATTCTCCAAACCTGTTAGAATTTTTACTACAAAGTTTTTGAAATTGTTTTCTGAAATTTCCCATATTTTAAAAATTCCATAATTACATCTACAAAGAGTTTTTAACGTCCCTTTCCATAGACATAGAATATTCCAATGTGAAAAGGTTTTTATTTTTTCTTAAGGGAAAGTACGTTTGTTGTGTTTTCAAATTTCAACTGGTTTAAATCTCTGCATGTTTTAACGGTCTGACAGAGAAATGTGGAATGAAACTTTGTTTTTGTTGAAGGCTGAAGATATAAGCTGAGTATTAGGCTTCAAAATAGCCTGTTTAACATCACTTGGTTATTTAGAATTACATCATGTGTGTTTATAACTTAATCGCTTGTTAAATTGGGTCTTTATAAGCACAGCTGATCATATGGGTGTGTTCGTGTATATTAAGAAATATCTATAATGCGTATGTATACATAGAGAGCTGGGTTGTGCTGCCCAGTTAACTAAGCTATGGAAACTATTTTGAGACTGGCGAGATCTCGTAAGGCAGTTATAAATAGTCTCTTAAGAAAGATTCATATCATGTGTTCTGTGTTGCAGGCCACGTGGCACCGGAGCCAAGTGATGGATGACCTGCAGTCCCAGAACCTTTCCATGGACATGACTGACTCCCCTCCCACTTTGGCTAATAACAGACTGGAGAACGGCATGGCCCAGCTGATAACTACAGAGGCTTGGAACATCAACTCCACTGACCTGGTAAAGAAGGCCCTGGTGACCGTGCCAGCCCCATCAATTCTGAACCCCCCAGCTGAGTCCCAGAGTGGCATGGCTCTGAAGGTAGCAGCCACCGTGCTGCAGCCCCTGTGCCTTGGGGAAAGTCCGGTGGTGATGCCCATTCACATGCAGGTGGAGGGAAGCTCTGCGCCTGAGCTCAACCCCAACGGCAATGCTACCTACGTTATGACAACACAAGGCCCCGTGCAGCTACCCGTGGTGTTGGAACAGCATGTTTTCCAGCACCTCAACTCCCCTCTAGTCCTGCCACAGGAAGCCCCGTGCTCCTCCAACGCTATCCACAACAACCTCTTCCAGGGGGCTGAGGACTCTGAGGCCCAGCCTCAGCTCCTGGACCTGAGGATCCCAAGTCAACCACAGGAGCCGACACTGCCTTTTGAAGCTGTGCTCCAGAATTTATTCCCCACCCAAGGCTCTCTGGGCCCTCCACCCTGCCAGCCTCCTCCTGGCTATGCTCCAGTGCCTCCCCAGCCCTTTAACTCGTCCTTGTCCCCCCTAGTCCCACCAGCTACCCTCTTGGTGCCCTATCCTGTGATTGTCCCCTTGCCAGTTCCAGTGCCCATCCCCATCCCTGTCCCAGTGCCTCAGAGTTCTGAATCCAAGTTCAGTCCCAGTTTTCCCAAGCCGCCATCTTCCTTTGGCCTGCACTCCTTTAAAGGTACCCAGACCACTCTGGAAAAGGATGAACTGAAGCCCTTAGACATCCTCCAGCCAAAGGAGTATTTCCAGCTCAGCCGTCACACAGTCATCAAGATGGGGAGTGAGAATGAGGCTCTGGATCTGTCCATGAAGTCAGTGCCCTGGCTCAAGGCTGGGGAAGCTAGCCCCCCAGTCTTTCAAGAGGATGCAGCCCTAGATCTGTCTTTGGCAGCCCACCGAAAAGCTGAGGCTCCTCCAGAGACATTGTATAAAAGCAGTGGGTCAGCAGACACCCAGGGTCTCGCCATGCTGGAGAAACTTCCCAGTGGTATGGAAATGCCCTTTGCCCATGCCAAGTCTCGTGAGGCCTCAGCCATGATGGATAGCCACAGCAGCAGCAGCAATGGCACTGAGATGGTCAGTCAGCCCAGCCATCCTGGCAGTGAATTGAAGGCTGAAAATAACATTGAGATCGTAGGTGAGTCTCAGGCAGCCAAGGTCATTGTATCAGTTGAAGATGCCGTGCCTGCCATCTTCTGTGGCAAGATTAAAGGCCTCTCAGGTGTATCCACCAAAAACTTCTCCTTCAAAAGAGAAGACTCTGTGCTTCAGGGTTATGATATCAACAGCCAAGGAGAAGAGTCCCTGGGAAACGCTGAGCCCCTTAGGAAATCCATCAAAAATCGGAGCATAAAGTTAAAGAAAGTGAACTCCCAGGAAATACACATGCTCCCAATTAAAAAACAACGGCTGGCCACCTTTTTCCCAAGAAAGTAAATAAGGGCTTTAAAACATTTTTATGATTACTACGTGGGGAAAGGTGCATTGTTTTTTTTTAAAGGCATCTTAAACAAACTATCTTTGTTAATTATTTTGGGGCATAGGTGGGAGCAGAAAGGCAAATTAGCTAGTATCATTTTCTTTTTTAATTTTTGACTTTTCACAAATGAGTAAATAAGAGCAACCTATTTTTCAAGCAGATTGCACATTTTTTTGCAGCTTTAATGGAATATTGGGTGAATCAGAGGGGTGAGAGCTATTTTCATTGCCACAAAGTGCTTTGATGATGTAATACCTAATAAAGGGTAGGATGAATATTTCACAATAAATGTTTGTTTGCACTAATTGGTTGCAGTATTCTGTCATTTGTAAAATTTACATTTCTCAACTGGCGTGGTTGGCCTACACCTTTGCTTGTAAAGAGCTCTAATTTATTACTATTTAGAGACCTAAGCTCTTCAGGCATGTTGGGAAATACTGCCTTGTGCCTCAGAGAAGGAGGCTTCAGAATATGTATGGTCTCTAACACATCACTTTTCCCTCTGGGCCTTGGTTGGGTTTTTGTTGCTGCTGCTGCTGCTGCTGTTTTTATTCTAATGTGGCAAAGGACCAGGGAGGGAGCAGAGAGGAGAGTCTCAAGTACTCAATGCCTCTTTCCAGTCACTCAGTTCTTGAGTGTGTTGAGTTTTCTTTTTGGACTTCTCTGTGCTAAAAAACAAATGGCTGTAAAAGCAAAAAGTGCCTTTGCTTGGCATGGCGGCCCTTGCCTGTAGTCTGGAGGCTGAGGAGAGAGGGTGGTAAGCTAAAGGCCAGCCTGTGCTTCAGTGCGGGGATACATAAATAAAATAACAAAGCAAAAGTACCCTGCTTCTCTCCCTGGACCCCAGAGTGTAGCTGGGAATGGCTGCCCTTTGGCAAAGCAATAAGGGACATTGTTCTTAATCTTGTGAGTCAAGTGTTGTTGTAGGCCATTCAGAGCCAGAGGGAAGTCAACTTCATATGAATTTAGACCACAAGAAAGTCAGTCTTTGTTAGATTAGCTCAGTGGTTCTCAAATGAGGGTGATTGTGTGTTGCCTCCCTGCCCCACCCCCACCCACAACCAGGGGACATCTGGCAATGTCTGGCAATGCTTAAAGATGATTTGGGCTGTCACAACTGGGGGAGGGGCTTCCTACCATCATTTAGGGGGTAGACTAGGGACACTGCTACCACTGAACATCTTATGATGCACAAAAGCACACAATAGCCCCACACCCCAAAAAGAATGGCCTAAGCCACACGGACAACCATGCTGAGGCTGAGAAGCCCCAGTTAAGCCACTTCTTGATGGATGGAAGCAATGCACATGAAAGGAGAGAACAGTGTGTTGCTCTTCTGTGCCAGCATAAAGCCACCCACACAAACGAGAAACTGTGAGCAAGTGTCTAAAATAGGCCTGCTAGGTGGCACATCACACTTGTGTCTGAAACTGTGCTGGTGAGAGACTGATTAGAGCATGCCTGCTTTAAAACTTAAAGCTCGTTCTTTCACTTCTTGCAATTAGTATGTATCCAGCTGTTACTGCGAACATGAACAGGAGGAAAAACAGTTGTAAGACTGTTCTTTTATTACCAGTCCCTCTGTGGATAGGGTTACAGTTTTAACTGGTCCTGTATCATACAACCAGTGTGGATTTTTCTCTTCCCTGCACTTTTTTTTCTGTGCCATTAACATTTCTCTTTTTTCAAAGTGTAACCAACTAGCTGTTTCTCAATTGACTGGGTAGTCTCATTCTAAACCAGCCAGACACCATCTTTTCAGGATCTACATGGTACAGCTACCCCCACCCCCACTCCTTGTTCTTCCCAGTGTGAATTTCTGGCCATGTTTCCTAAGCACAGTATGTATTATAGTTTCAAATCAAATGGAAGTATGCATAGGGACTAGTGTTGTCCATTTGCTTACTATTGTTTTTTCCTATGCTTTGGGTAATTTCTGCTGCCACGCAGTACCACATAGACTTTCTCTCCCAGCCAGGAGATTTGTACTCACAACAGATTTGAGCCCTTTATCTAGATTTGGGGAACAGAGCTTACAGTTTGCCACTATTAGAATCAAGTCCATAAATCGATAGACATACAAGTAGAAAGGAAGGCATTTGTAAACAGCAATTACCTTAAAAACCTCAAACCACAAATTTCTATTGGTTGTAAGGGAATTTCCCTTCTGTCTTCAGATGGAAGCTTTGCTTTGGTGAGGAAGGGCAACTCTAGGTGTTGAGGCAATGGCAGCCATGGTAAGATTCCTGGAACAGGTGTTCTTCAACTGAGCCACAATTAGTATGTGGCCCTTGCTTGTCATTTGTCAGGGTTGAGAGAAGGTGGGTGAAGTGTGTATTATTGTGGGTGCTTTGTGTGCATTATGGTAACATTGTAAGACTTGTCCATTGAGATCTGTGCACAGAATATTTATTGTACTGTGCTACTAAGGTGCAGAAACTCTTTACCTCTTTTTTCTTCCCAGCCTTTAATGGAAACGGGAACCCAGTGCATTTTGTTGCCTGCTGGCCAGGGAATCAGGAAAACAAGCAGGGACTATTGCTGTGGCCAGAGTAAGCCCAATGATTTAATTCAACATCCTTTCTCAAGCCAGAAGTTTGCAAATTTTCACATCAGCCTTTAGAGGTAGCAGCCTGGAATTCTAGTTCCTTGTCGGAGAAATATGATCCACGTGGGGCTCACCAAGTAGGACAGCAGCAAACTCTCCAGCCACATCCCTTTTTTTCTGCTCAGTTCAGCTGTGTAGTCAGTGCTATGTGTGCACTCCTCACTACTGTATCCAGGTATCCTGCTTTCAGGGTTCAGCCATGAAAGGTTTCCATCAGCTTTCCCCACTGACTTCATTTTCCATCTCCTCTCACAAATATTTTGGAACTAGCAGAAAGATCAGCTTTTTAGTTTTGGGGGGTTTTGTGGTTTGTTAAAAAAAAAAGAAAGAAAACATGATTAGTCCTTGGGAGTGTTGATATTTGCTAATACTTGCAAAGAAGTGTTACAAGTTCAGAACTGGTTTCAGTCCAGAACTGATCTTTTATTTAAAGGAAGATCACAAAGGTCCATATTTGAGAAGAGAAATCCCCTTGTAGAGCAAACCCTCATTTATCGAAAGGGAAGGAGGGATGAGGGATCACAATTTGATCAGGTTACACTTACTATCTCACCTGAGGAAGTCTTTGCCAATAAATAGAAAAATTCTAAACTGTGGTCAAAAGGTTTTGTTAAGACTTACAGGCAAAACAATCACAGTGTAAGTATGAAAGTGAATGTCTGCCGTGCAAAGAACTCCAAAGAGAAAATGGGGGATGAGCAGAAAGGGGAGGAGAAGGAGGGAAAGAGGGAAGGAAGGGAAGAAGAGGAGAGCAAAAGGAGACAGCATGTTAGCATCTTTATCATCTTCATAAACCACACAATTAATAGAAGAGCAGGAATTGATTTAGACTTCATTTTACAGGAGAGAAAATTGAGGCTCAGAAGAGTTTTCTGCTTTCAGTTTTCAAGCATCAACAACTCAAAAATATGTACTTTGGGTTATTCTTAAATATTGGGTCTTAAACCCAATGAACCCACAGGAATTTGGACTGTTTGGGGCAAAACCCAGTATGAATTAGTGATGATTCTGAATTGCAGATTCTTTTTCAATCATTCTAGAGACCATTCCAGCTAACTGGAATGCTCAAAGCACTTGGCACAATAGTTAAGGGGAGACTTCAAGCTGAAGGGTGTAGATGCCAAGCCTCTAAAAGCCACACTTAAAAGCTGCTAAGCTGAAAACTTTAACAGCAGGGGAAAAGTGTTAGAGGTCATTCTGGCAGACTTTGCTCCTCATTAAATGAAAACTGCAGTTTTCCACAACACTCACTTCCACCAGGTCAAATAACTGACTTCCCACATCAATGAGACAAAGCAGGGTAACTTGGAAGCCCTTAATGCCATCCTAATAAATCTACTATTGGTTTAATTAACATATTGGTTGACTTGATATGAGTAGAGCATGTGTACACTCGAAAGAATTAACTCCCAAACATTGCAAATAATCTACCTGCTGTTGTTTGTAGACCCAGGGATTTCTAAACCAAGTGAGATATTAGTTATGTGCTGCTAAGATTATGAGTAATTCCAATTTTAAGGAGGTGAACCACCAAGGATTACTATATTAATTTAACTTGTAGGCTATTTCTCACTCAATTCTATTCATGTACATGCAGACTCCCCCTACTGACAAAGATTGTAAAAGTCACTTCGAAACAGTCCCTCTTGTGCTAAATACTTTTCAAAGCTAAGATTTACTAGCCCAGGCAACTAATGATATAATATATCCTTATTATATTAATAACACCATTGGGTTTTCCTTATGGTCACTTGAAATACATCCCTTGATTTTTCTCTAGGACACATTTCAGGGAACATGAAAAAGTACCACAATGGGCAGACTGAAGTTCTAGGGAGCAGGAACTGCATTCTTAAGGTTTCTCAGCCTCAGTACTGTTGACAGTCAGGACTTGATGTCTCTCTGTTGTTGAGGAAGGGGAGGGGCAGTTTACAGGATACCCAGCAGTGTTTTTGACCTCTTTCCACAAGATTACAAAAACCCTCTCCTCAAGACATTGCCAAATGTTCCCTGGAGGAAAAAGTCATCCTCACTCTAGAACCTCTGCATTTGCTCTAGAGCAGTGGTTCTCAGCCTTCCTAATGCTGTGACCCTTTACTACAGTTCCTCATGTTGTGCTGACTCCCACCATAAAACGATTTTTGTTGCTACTTCATAATTGTGATTTTTTGACTTGTTATGAATCTTAATGTAAATCTCTGATATGTAGGATATCTGGTATGTGACCCCTGTGAAAAGGTTGTTAGACCCTCCTAAAAGGGTTGTGACCTACAAGCTGAGAACCACTACTCTACAATCTGACAACTGACCCATAGTGGAAGCTCAAAATGCCCTTACTGAATGAATGTATTCAACCAGTCAGGGAGATGGGTATGGGGCTATGTTCTTTGATGTCCCATTTCTTCTTTCTGGTTCCTAGTATGAGGCTGATGTATACAGGAAACTATCACTTGGTATAATTGTTTTCCTATCCAAGGAATTGTTACTCACCCACCATAGCTTCTATACCACAAAGAAGGATCAACAGCACTCCACTTGGCAGAACAGACTGCCAATTCTCAAGGGAAAACTTATCATTTTACTCTCACCTTGAACAGAGAAGTGCCCCCTTTTCAAAACTTACCCCTTGTTTTCATCAATCTTGATACTAAAGATAGTGCAATGCAAGAAATCACAAACATTGCCAGGAAGTTGTTTGTTTTAATTCCCTAAGTCCTTTCTACAGTAATGGAGCCCAGTGATCTGTCTTTATGGAAACAAAACCCAAATCTATCCCCCTTCTTTTTGTAGATCTTTAAGCACCATATAGTTTTGTAGCCTCTTAGATAAAAGGGTCCCACCTTCTCTCCTTTCCTTGGAGTTTATAACTTAGAACACCACCCAAATTGCCCTGACCCCAATTCATCCAGCTATGATGTAGAGTCAAGAAATCCAGGTAGGTGATGGAATATTCTGAAGTTGATTGTGGTGATGGTTGTACAACTTTGTGAAAACACTTTTTAAATCTTTGAATTGTACACGTTTAAATGGGTAAAATGTATGGGATGTAAAGTATATCTCAATAAAGTTATTATTTAAAAAAATCATAAAATAATCCCAGACAGACATGGTGAACTAATTATGGATTTCAGCAAAGCCTCCTGGAACTGCATAGTTACTCTGTCTTTGGTCAGTTGCAAACATGCAAACAGCCCCTCACTTTCCATGGGGTTAATTAAATAGTTACACATTTTCTCACTTCTTTTCAGACTCCACACATATGAATTTGACTTGGCATATTCTCCCCCCATATCTCATTTCTTGGAATCTGGAATCATCTTGTTAGGCAGTTTACCCTAAACAGACATTTACAGAATTTCAGCTTCTCCACCACGTGTCTACCTGGATTAAAATTGCATGTGGCCTCAGGTTTTCCAATCGAAACAAACCATCATGAAGAACACTGTTCTAAATTGTGAAGTAGCAGACACTCTGCTGTAGAGTCTCACCTGCCTGCTTCTCATCTTATAAGTCTGGAACATATGGCTACAAAAAGTTACCTCATGATAGTGGTATTATACTTAGCCTGACACTGAAGCTTTATGCTACCTTCTAGGCAACATCTCTATTAGCATGCACTTTTGACTAATTTGTCTCATCTTTTACACAGTGATAAAAGAACCATTTTGAGCATGTGAGTCCTAATGACTTACAGGCTCAGAATTAGCAAAGAGGGTTCCTGCTCATCATTTTCTCTCCTTGAATGTAGTCGGGGACCTGGAATAACAACCAAAGGTCAAGTACTGTCCCCCCAAAAACAAAGAACTCTCTCTCCACCTCGTACCCACCAATTACAGCTGTCAGTCTAGTAGGTAGTCACAATAGTAATGCAGGACATTGAAATGACTTCAATGTGCTCAGGAATTCAGTGCTTGAGTTGCCAATTTCTTGTTAGCAAGCGATTAAAAAAGAAACCCACATCTTTATGATTTCAAGTACTGATGGAAACCAGCTAACAAGGTCTTGCCTGACAGAAGTCCTTGGGGGAATTGTATTAACACAGAGATAACATTATTTGGAAAGATGTATCAACTATTCTTGAACGAAGAATAGTCCTGAGGTACTTGACGGTGGGGTGAGAATAGTCTTTTTGTGTGTGTGTGTGTGTGTGTGTGTGTGTAGCTGGGAAATGGTACTTACTAAGCAGTGGGAAAGCTAGAAAACGGAGGACTAATTCTTTAAGCTCCAAAACCTTTTATTGCAACTGCTTTCAATGGGAATCTTTTCAAAAATGCATTATGGGGAACCTTTCTTTGACTCAGCCATTGTTATGGACATTGGAAACTGGCTTGGGCTGAGAGGACACGATGCCCTCCAGACTGCATGGGGGAAGGGTTGTATCCAGGTGGTACTGGCTCTCTGACCACAGTGCCCACTCCCTGCTATGCTTCTCTTCTTATTTCTTTGCATTTGTGTGTGTGTGTGTTGTTTTTAAACTCTCTTTACAGCTTATGCTTTCTCAGCTTTAATGACAGCCATCACTAAGCAACTGGCTCGTATCCAGAAATTGACCCTCAGCATAAAATGGCTCTTGTTCCCTTGTTAGTACCTCCTCTTCACTCTGCATCTGGGAGGTCTGTTGAAGCTGACGACCTCTTCCCCCAGGCTTCTCTGAGATGGGCACAGCAAATGACAGCATCTCCCATTTTACTGAGCCAGTGTCTGTCCCTTAGGTGGCAAGCTCCTGACAGTAAGCCCACACAGTAAGACTGAGCTCTGTGTCCTCAACTTTTGATCCACAACGCACAGTAGCTAGTTAAGCCTCAAGAATTGCTGACCACAGCCCCTTCTCTGCTTTCAAAGATGTCACTTAGATGTATTGGCTCTGCCCCAGGCTCTGTCTGACCTTTCTAATTTAGGCTTCTCCTGAATCCAGGTCAAAGGTGTCTGTACAAGCACCAAATGAAGGAAATGCTGTGCTTTAGACAGTTCATTCATATCTCATCCATGCTATTTTCACTGCTAAGAACAGGAAGATCAAAAATCAATCCCTAAACTCCAAATTACTGGTGTTTTGATGAATGGGTCACTGAATAAAATCCCCCCTCTCTCCCCCTCTCCTTCCCTCCCCTTTCTTTTCATTCTTTCCCTATTTATTTCTGGTATGCCCACTAGCAACACTCCTTCCACTTAATTTTAAAAATGACAATAGTTACCTAAGGAGCTATGGATGTCTCTCAGGCAGGTGTACATTTCTGACCACTTCTCTCATCTCATCCCTTTTTGCCCTCCTCAAATGTGATGCTGATGCTCTTCCTCCATTTCCTTTTTATGTTTCCATTGTAGTCTATCTCCTAGATCCATAGTCATAGTGATACCACATTTTCCTTTTGGGAACTCCCATAGCTGCTTTCCATGTCTTTATTGTGTTTGCTCACTTCTAGCTTCTGTCCCACCTGCCTTTCCACCTTCTATCTCCACAGGTGGAACATCATATGCATCATATCTAAAGCTTCCCTTCCCTTCCCTTCCCTTCCCTTCCCTTCCCTTCCCTTCCCTTCCCTTCCCTTCCCTTCCCTTCCTTTCCCTTCCCTTCCCAGGTCCAATACTTACATAGGGGTTTCCTGCAGACACCTTCTTCCTGGTTGCTCAAGAGGAAACATGGACCTGTTTTCCATGATTTCTCTTTCATCTGCAGTACTTAGGCTCTTGTTTGCCTTACTCAGACTCTTCATTTTTTTCTCAAATATATAATTTCTTTTTTTTTTTCATTCTGTTCTTGACCCAGCCCATACCATTCCTTGCCAAGACTGGTAAATTAACCTCAGAACTGAATGAGAGCAATGCCTCTCATCTTCCTCCCTCTTTCCTCTGTACTGACACCAGAATCATTCTGGTAATTGGTAATTCTATATACATAGAAAACAAAACAAGCACATGGTTACAGTTGACTATTACCTATACTCTGGCCTCACATGTGGGCAGGTGTTCTGAGGTCAGGTACCAGCCCAGCTTTGTATTTACAAGTCACTTCTTCCTTCATGTGTGACCTTCAGATATACAGAAGGGGTAGATGCTCTCAGCACATGTCTCTCACTCAGGGGTGTTCTCTTCCCAACACTCTTTCCCACCTTCTTAAGTTGGCCACTTCCTCTGGGTGTAGTTCAAAATAATTCCTCCCTTAGAAAGCTTCCATGAGTGTTCCAGCATAAACTAAGAACCCCCTCACCCATTGTAACATGAGCTCAAAGATGTCACCCTTCCCAATTCATTCCATCAAAAGCAAGGCACTCTCTAGGGTAAAAGTCAAAATTGCTGTATACTATATGTCTAGCAGAGTATTGGGATTTAGGGGACACTTGTCAAATGTGTATGTGCTCAACAGAATCCATGAAGAATCTACAAATATGCCCTTTGTAACCAAACAGTACAGTACATGGAAATCCATCCATACAAAAGAGATACATCACAGTACCTCCTAAATAAAAGGCATTCTTCAAAATGGTCCCCTGCATCTTTATTGGCTTCTTGGAAAAGGCTCTCCTGCAGTCCAGGCTGACCTAGAGCACACTGTTGTAGCCATCGAAGGCTCTTGATCCTGCTATCTCCATTTCTCATGGGCTAGCATTACAAGTGTGCATCACAATAGCCACTCTTCTTCACTCTTAGACAGGAATATACATAGAAAAACAAGCAATAATGAAAAATCTCCTCATTGAAATACAAAAAAAGTTTGCATATTTGCCTTTCTAGAGTTTGTGAATTTTTTGAAATAAATTACATGCATGGACTCCTGAACAAATATGTACATTATAAAATATGTGCGAAAATCAAAATGTTGAAGGGATGGACCCAGTATTAAATAGGCTCAATATTTTCCTTCTGTATTCCAGCTCATCATCATATACATTCCATGAGGTAATAACAAAATGGGAGTACTCTAAATCCTTCAATCAGTTGAATGAAAATGTAAATCTTCATTTAGAGGCAGACATTCTTTTGCTTTGAAATACTGACAGTATTGAAGCACAAGATGTTTCTGCATCAAAAGTCATTTTGCCTGCTGCACCTGACAAAGTTGTAGCTGGAAGACCCTAAGTAGGAATTAAGAATACTGGTGTTACAGGAATCTGGACTTAGTTGTCATCTTTGCTCCTTTCTAGTTGGGTTACTTCATGCCAGTCATATAATGTCTCTGCATCCATTTCCTCATCTATATACAACAGAAGCAATAAAGTAACATTAAGACCATGGGCTAATTTATCTAGGATACCAGAAACAGAGGATGCAAAATATAAGTACATGATGTATGTTCAATAAATGTGTTCAAACTATATTATACTTTGTTTATAGAAAGTAATAGTGAGCAAGGCCAAGATAGGCCAGTCAAATCTATGATTTTCAAAAGGTTTTCACTCCAGCTAGTAGATTGTTGCATTACTCTTGACGCTACAGAGGTGAGTTTCCAGCCTGGCCCTTTCATACCTACCTTCGGACTACTAATAGTTGATCCCATGTGAATGTCATTTTACTGGTTTTCCTGTTGGCTTGAGGGATGGTTTGATCACTGGGCCATCAAGATAAAAGGAGCTAATTGGACAGAAGCTCAGAGACAATATTGGTCATGCACAGTGTCAAAGTTCATTGTGATCTTCCTCACTGTACCTGGTGAGATAACCATGTGGACCAGGATTGGAAGTAGTTATGTTCCATCCAATTGCACTTTGTTCACAATGGGTAGGCACCAATCAGGAATGGTGTTACCATCCAGCCTCCAAATCCAGGCACAAATCCTGTCCCATAGTCTACTGAATACCTCAGGACTTGTTTCAGGGTCCCACCCCTTCTCTAAGGACAGCACTCTTGAGACATTGGGGTGCTCTGCATTCTCAAAAGCTTGCAGTCTAGTAAGTAAAGGTCCAAGAGCTTCCCTGGAAGCATACTACACAGATCTCCCTTACACCAAACCCTTCTTGGAAGATCTGATATTTTAACACATAAAATGGTCTTCGAACTAGATATATAAAATTAGGTTAATTAGGTTTACAGGGGTGAGCTATTCTCTCTCTCTCTCTCTCTCTCTCTCTCTCTGTCTCTGTCTCTCTGTCTCTCTGTCTCTCTATCTCTGTCTCTGTCTCTCTGTCTGTCTCTCTCTCTCCCTCTCCCTCTCTCTCTCTCAATGAGGGAGACTTTTCAAATGTAGTCTTTACAGAACTCTAGCCTAGAACACATGTGCTCTGTAAATGGGGAGGTAACTGTATTTGAAATAACTACACAAATGTTTGTGAGGTGAGCCTTGCTCATCCTGCTTAAGAGCTGCCAACTTTCCCACCACAGAAAAAAGAAGAGGCCCCTTTGCAGCAAAGGAATTCTCCAAAAGTCAGAAGAAACCTTAAGTCAGGTAGAAACCTCTATCAACTCCATCTGTACTGGTAGACACTGCCCCACTCTGGTTGAACTCAGCAACAGCCACTGGAAACTTTTCAGTTTAGTGGTCCTAACACAGATACTTGGCCAGTGACTTTGATCCCCTGAAGGAAATTAATTTGTGTCTCAGGACAGCCCATCCAGACAGAGAATCCCGGAGTTAGGCAAAAACGTCCTTCATTATTAAAGTAAAGCCAGACCCACTATGCCTTGGAGGCAGGCTTGTTGGTTTGTGACTGCAATGTCTTCTCCCCTCTGCTTGAAATAAAATCTGAGGACATCTCACACAGTGGTGTGTAGTGCACAAGGCAGGGCCTCTAGTTTTCTGAGTCCAGGGAAGTAGGACTGGGAAAGTGTGTAGGCATCTTGGAGTCTGCTGATGAGTGGAAGGGCAGGAGAGCCTTAGAAGAGCAAGGGTAGTCCTTGGGAGTACTGGCCCAGACTGGTATTATTGCCCTTGCATGGGGTGCCCAGACTAGGGGCACCTCTTACCACAGGTGGCAGTAGTTATTGTCTGATAGCTACTTTTCTACACTGTCTGCACCGGGATCATTGGCACAGTAATGAAAACCTGCTATGGCAGACTTGGGCCATGCTACTCCTGCCGGCCTGGGCATAGTAGCTAGGCATCAGCACTGAAAAGCTTGAGGGACACTCCCAGACAGAACAAGAGCTGCTGCTTTCTGCTTCATGCCCATAGTAGCTAGACAAGTCTGGACTAACCAGGTTCCCTGATGCTGAGGTGTGCTCAGGCCAAAAGAAGGTGCAGTGTCTTTGAAATGTGCCGGCAGCCTTACTGGCCAGTTTGCACCAGCACTGTGGGTCCACAGAGCCCTGTTCCCTCCAACCACAGGTATAGGGCTGCCACCACTTTTGTCCCCTAAGCCAAGAATACCATAGCAGACTTGAACATGGTAACAACACACTTTTTAATCCCAATTCTCGAGGCAAGAGGCAGCGTGATCTTGGAGGTGTTTGGGACCAACATGGGCCACACAGAAAACAATGGTGCAAAACCACCAAACCAACCAACCACTACACTGGGGATAGGGTATTTGATTATGCTAGATGCTAAGAGTCACCACTTGCAATGTAGTCCTAGACGTGACACTGTGAAGCCCACAGGTTCTCTCTGATTTGCTACCATCCCTGGTCTATAGTGTTTTCTGTTTGAGGAGTTTGGGGTTTAGGATTTTAGTTTTTGTAAGACCCTTAGCTTACCGGAGACCCCCTGAGTGACTCACATGGAGCCTGATTGATGCAAAGAGCATGAGGATTTTTAATAGTCCACTGCACTGGGTCCATCCCAGACCCTAAGGAGAGGTGGCCCCACACAGCTTGTTCAATGAGCTTTTATACAATTTTCAGGGAATGAGGTGGCAAGGACTTCCCTTGTGTGAAGGTGGGCTAAGTTTCACCCTGCAGAATGTGTCCCCACCCACAGGTTGGTTCTCACCCTGTGATCGGAGGAATGTTAATTAGCCTTTCCCTTCTGGAGAGTTCCATTACCTTCCAAAGTTCCTGAGCTTATCTTATTAAGGAAATTCCTGGCCTCCCGGTGTTTTTCTGATGTCCTTGTTTACTTGGATCTTATATTTCCCCCTTTTCTTTGTGCATGCTTCAATCTTGAAGCTATTGTGGGTAGGTCTGCAGCTCATATCCCTGGTACCCTGTACTTTCTAAGTGATTTTGAATGTAAAGGACAAAGGTCAGAAGCAGGAACAAAATGATAGGGGTCCTAACAATACAGAAATCAAGGTAGTAAACTAGGGGGAGCTGTTATACCAAGACTCCAACCAGCCCTGACTCTGTTCTCTCTCTTCACTTGGCTAACCCTTCTCTCACCTTGGCCATTGAATTTTTACCTACCCCCGGAATGGTCTCTAGTATGTGCTTCCTGATGTTTCACACCCTGAGGTGGCATAGAAGTGGTTGGCCCCCTAACACTGTTGGGCCTGCTGCTGGCTTCTCCCATATTGGGGACACACATATATGGGGGTTTCTTGCAGGACACTTTTCAACTTTGGGAGTCTGAACCCTAAGCCCCACCCTCTAAGGCCACTTCTGGGACATGGTTTAGATTCACAAGTTCCTCGTCCCCCACATTCAGGCAATCCCTCTCCCTGTGTCTCCAGGGCAGCGACACCCCAGAAGTCACGGACCACTGCTAAATCACAGAAATCAAAGACAGGGTCCAACCACTAGATACAACTTGGGTAGTAGGCCAAGTTACATCATCAGTGGCTGAGAGCACCTGCCAAGTCACTTTGGTAGGGTTGTGGGGGCTGCTGAGGCTCAGTGCTGGAAGATACACCATAGCCGTCTCATGGTTTCTCTGGCCTTGCAGAAGTGGGTTGCTTGGGTGTCTGGCTGCTATCTAATTGGCATCAGGTGCAGGTTCTAATCTGATGTGAACCCAGGCAGTCACTCCATCCACTTTAATTGAGGTCGGAGTGGTCAACAACATCAGGAACGGCCCTCTCCACTTTGCTTCCGAGTGTTCAGCACAACATTTCTTAACACATATCCAATCTCCAACTTGGTACTTGTGTGGAACCTCTGGGGTACCTGCGTTATACAGGGCACTAAGTTTAGGCCACAATTCCAAGTGGCTGATCTGGAAAGCTTGCTACTGAGCAATAAGATCCTTGTCAGCCTGAAAAGTCACCCTGGGGGGATCAAGAGCAAGGGTCAAGGGAGTGGGTGTCCCACGCAGGATCTCAAAGGGATCAGGTTAAAATGGTAGGGGGTGTTCAGGGCCAAGGGGAGGGTCACCAACCAGTCTGAGCCAGTCTCCAAGGTCAATTTATCAAGGACTCTTTACCTGCTCTGAGCTCTGGGGACGGTATACACAATGGGGCTTCCAATTAGTCCCCAATATCTCTGCCAATCCCTGACTTACCTTAAGAGACAAAAGCAGGACCATTGTCCAATCCAATTACCTTGGACACTCTGAATCTCTGGAACATTTTCTTCTAATATCTCCTTAGCTACCATGGTAGCTGTTTCCCGCTTGGTGGGAAATATCTCAACCCATCCAGGGAAAACATCTACAAACACTAGAAGGTATTTGTAACCATATTTTCCTGGCTTTACTTCTGTAAAATGGACCTACCAATAAACTCCAGGCTGTTCTCCCCTAGGTCTTGTGACCTGTTTACTTGTACTCATGGCTGCATAAACATTACCTTACACTGGCCCAGAACCTGAGATATATATATATGGTCTCTTAACTGCTTGGACAAGCTTTCTATCCCCTAAATGAGTCCATCTGTGCATTTGGCCTAGTAAGTCTTTTGCTCTCTTCTTGTGTATGCCATTGTCCTACCTTCTCTTGGTAATAGTTGGTAGGGTGGCTAGCAATCTGAGTCCTTTTTTTTTTTCTTCAGTACTTTCTAATTCCCAGTGAGTGTCTCTTGCAGACCTATAACCAAGATAGGCTCTTGCATAACCACTTGATCTACCTGGTTATTGCCCAGGGACACTGAGTCTCTTCCCTTCTGATGTCTTGGGCAATGAATAATACTCACAGTTTCTGGCTTCATCAGATCCAAGATTTTCTGCTTGTTTATTTCTTTCCCCTCTGATGTGAGTAGTCCTCTCTCTTGGTATATAGCCTAGTGGAAGAAGCATACCTGCTGTCCATGCAGATGTTGATCTTTTCTCCTGTCCCCCAGTCCAAGGCTTTGGTCAGGGCTATCAACTCTGCCTTTTAGGCTGACATTCCTGGAGGAAGAAGCAGTTCCACCCAGACCACTTGGCACCTGTTCACAATGGTGGCTCCTGCCTTGCACTGTCCCTCTACCAGGGAGCTGCTGCCATCAGTGAACCAGGTAGCTTCTGCATAGGGGAGCAGCTGGTCGACATCCTTTCACCATTCCTGGTTCTCAGCTAGAATCTGCTGGCAATCATGAGCTGGCTGATTGAAGTCAGGGTCAGGTAGCAGAATGTCCAGGTTGATGGCCACTAGTGATATGAAGGTCACCCAATCTGAGTTTAGCAACAAAGTCTAATAATGAGTCATGAGGGAGTTGGTCAGCCATTAATCCAAGGGCTGGCAAACAATGTTCTCCAAGGCATAGGGAGCTGTCACAGTCAGATTTTGCTCCAGAGTCAATTTATCAGCATCTTTAACTAAAACCACTGCTGCCACCAGCACTATCAGTAGACAAGCAGGCCGCCCAGCAGCAACAGGGTCTAATTTCTTTGACAGATACACAACTGGTCGCTTCCAGGGCCCAGCCACTGAATAAGCACTCCTTTGGGTATCTCCCTGTTTTCTGTTGTTTGGGGCTCTGTGGAGGAAGGATGTGCAGGATGGTCTCCTTTGGAGTGTTGGAGAGCCAGTGATGGCTGTTTTTCAGCAGGTAGCCCAGATAACTTTCTTTTCTCTGGCAGATTTGGGCCTTCTTGGCTGAGGCTCTGTATCTCAATCCTCCTAGCTCTTCCAAGAGGTGTTGGATGCCTTGCTCTAGGAGCCTGGTAATGCGGGGCCTGATTCCATCATGGGCCTCCTTCAACATTGGATATTGGTGCACAGATACCAGGGAGGCTTGGGCTCTAGGCTCCACATGGATGGGGGCGCTGGTTGTTGGTCCTCCCCATCTCTGCCATCCCAGTCCAGGACTGAGGAAAGGTCTCAAACCACCAGTCTAGGACCTTGGGTCCCCTGTCCAAGGTCTCAAGCAACTAGCCTAAGAGTCAGGACTCTCTTTAGTTTCCTTCCCTGTCACTTTTCTCTCTCATCTTTCTTTCATCTTCTTTCTTTCTCTTACTCTGATCCTTCTCCTCCTCTGTCTCCCTGTTATGGTAGACTTTCTCAGCAACCTGCACTAAATCCCTCATCAATTTACCCTGTAAATCCTCTAGCCTCTGAAGCTTTTTCACAGTAGTGTTGTGTTCCTTGCTTCTGGGGTCGTAGGACATATACTGACAGAATGCCTCCATGAGTCGCTCTAGAAAGGGAGCTGGTGACTCATGTGATCCCTGTCTAACTTCACATACCTTGTCCAGATTTGTAGGTTGTCATGAGACCTGCCAAATGGAGCCTGGCAGTTGTTAAATCAGGTGCCCCTTACCTCCTGCCATATTAAAGTCCCAGTCAGGTCTACTCAGGGTAAACCCAGTTTCAATGACAGCCTGGTCAATCGATGGTGCTTCTGGCTTCCTGCACTATAAATGAAACAGTCTCAGGGATTGACTGTCCCTTTGGAGAAGGGGGAAGGGCCAATATTGCATAGCCTGATTGCCCTTTTCCAGAGGCCCATATGCCTTGAGTGAGAGAGCCACCTTGGTATGAGGGGGTTTAGCTCTCAGGACTCCTCCCATTCCTCCCTCCAGTGAAGGGAGTGCAATGGCCCCAGTCTCCTATGGGCTGAGGAACTAGGACTGGCGTTGTCAGGGCCACGGGGGCTTGGGTAGGGAGATTTGGAGGAAGAGGGTCTTAGAGTAATAGGTCCACTGTTGAAGAGTCTTAGAGGATCAAAAGTTTCTCAGGTCTGGATCTCTCCTCCCACTCTTCTTTCTTTCTGACAGCCAGAACCTGTGGGGTGGGTCTTGGGAAAGAAAGGCTTTTATCTATGAGGGAGGGGGGCTGGTCCTCCACTAGATTTTTCTAGATAACTACATAGGGCCCTTGGTCCAGGTGCCCTAAGGATCCTGGCCTAAAGATTCTCTCCTCTACTGCTTTTGATCACCTGCAAGTCAAAAGTTCCTACAAGTGGTTCATTCAGAGAAACAGAGAGTAAATAACTTGGCTTTCAGTCTGTCCGATGTCCAAAAAATGTCATCGGTCTAAGTCCAAGAACATAGAAGAAGATACCAAGAAACACCGAGAAAAACAATTACCACACAAATAGCTCGACCTTGCCATGGGCGGGTGTCCAGGTCCATGAAGACAGAGAAAGACAATCAACACACAGTTCGCCCCTTCCATGGGCCCAGTTACAGATACCAGGTGCTCCTGCACACACAGATAATAAAGCCAAATAACAGAGCTGCTCAGCTGTGCCAGCCACACAGAAACAAACTAAGTGCTCCTGCCTATCCTGCACACACAACACAGCAGGAGTCAGATAAACCAGGTTATAGCAAGACTCAGCTCCCGCCGATATTGTCTTGCCATTTCCAGACAGAGCAGAGCCTTCCTGGCTCCCCCAGGGGAGCCTGAAGCATCCTTCAGTCCCCCTGCTGTCATGATGTTAAGGCATGTCTGCCTGTTCCACTTGACCGCACCAGACACAGTACGCTCTCCGAGCCTCCCAATGCATGCAAGCAAAAGTTCAAACAGACTTACAGACTCAGACTTTGACGAACAGAAAGACAAACAGGAACCACAATAAAAACTTGAGACCTCCAATTCATGTCTCCAGTGTGTTCCCTCAAGGAGTCATTTTTCCCGGCCAATGCACCAAATGTAAGACCCTGTTGAGCCTTAGCTTACCAGAGACCCCCTTAGTGAATCACATGTAGCCTGATCGATGCAAAGAGCATGAGGATTTTTAATATTCCACTGCACTGGGGCTGTCCCAGACCCTAAGGAGAGGTGGCGACCACGCACAACTTGTTCAGTGAGCTTTTATACAATTTTCAGGGAATGAGGTGGCAAGGACTTCCCTTGTCTGAAGGTGGGCAAAGGTCCACCCTGAGGAATGTGTCCCCACCTGCAGGTAGTTTCTCACCCTGTGATCTGAGGAATGTTAATTAGCCTTTCCCTTGTGGAGAGTTCTACTACCTTCCCAAAGTTCCTGAGCTTATCTCATTAAGGAAATTCCTGGCCTCCTGGTGTTTTTCTGAGATGTCCCTGTTTACTCGGATCTTACATTATGTTTTTGTTGTTAACATTTTTGTTTTATGGGCCTGGTGAGATGGCTCAGCAGGTAAGAGCACTGACTGCTCTTCCAAAGGTCCTGAGTTCAAATCCCAGCAACTACATGGTTCACATCTACCTGTTTTTTGTTTTATCTATAAACCGGTAGCCTCTGTTAGAGAACAATTTGCTTGTATGCTGCAATTTGTCTTGGGTTAAAAAAAATACTGAACACACTATAGACAAAGTACTACATGTGGCCCCAGGAGACAAGGTCAGAAGAGTGTTGAGGATCAAACCTGACTGTCACCACTTACTATATACTACCAGACAATATTGATGACTCCTAAGCACATACCCCCTAAACCAGCTTCTCCTAGCTTTGTTCTTAGAGAAGCATATTATACTTGGCTTCCTCACCATCCTCACACTTTCACATCTCTCTCACACCCCAAATGCAAGCTTCATGGCACTCTAGCCTCTTGCCAGGCTAAGAAGATTCTGATCCATAGCCAGACATTCAGTAGCCCCCTGAAAGACCCCCAGAACTGGGGAGATCCTTACTCAAGTCTCGGGATGACGCGACCACCCAATGACTCACGATAGACCGAACTTGCTGCAATCACATGAGGTTTATTGGGGATACCGGTACCGGGTCGATCTCATGACCTTGCTGGCCAGAGTTCAACTCCAGGGTCGATCTCGTGACCATGCTGGCCAGAGTTCGACCCCGAACACAAGAAGTGTTGGGTATTTAAGGGAAGCTGGGGGCGGAGAGTTACCAAGGAGACAGAACATAAACAGTGGAGACTTTCAGAGGGACCCAACCAAAGGTATTCAATTAGGGAGGGGAACACATTCATTCTAGGAATGCAATCTTCATCTATCGGTCTGCAGGGTGGAGTCTCATAAACCACTAGACCTTCATTCTTAGTTCCGCCCTCATAGTGGATCATTCAGGAGGGGCAGGTATCGGGAACCAGAGCCCTGAGGCTCTGGATTAGCAAAGTTCCTGGAACTAGCTACTCCACCTTTTTTTGGCTTGTGGCAGAGGTTTTCCACGCCTGCTTTTAGGTAAAAGTTATACATTATACATTCTAAGATTCTCCAGCCTTTCACCCCAATCCAGATAGCAAGAAGTGCTGGTTTCTGTTGCCTTTGTGGGTCCTTAATCTGAATATTCATATCTTGAGAAAGAAAATAAGAAAGAAAGACATTAAGAAGCTCTGCCCAGGCATTGGGGAGGGAGTAGTGAGTGGAAAGTAAATTAAATAAGTAAAAATAATAATAATAAAATAAAAAAAGAAGAAGCTCTGCCCAAAGGCCAGGGAAAAAAGCTAGCCGGGTCAGACGTCAGGTAATTTTTGATTTATTCTCTTATGGTAAAAAGTAGAGAAAGGTATCTGGATTTCCTTGTTTGCTTACTGGAATCAACACCACCTCCAATAACAACTTCAGAGGCCACCCCCACTCACATGCATGCAAAAGAAAGAAAGAAAGAAAGAAAAAGAGAGAGAGACAGAGAGAGAAAAAAGATAAGAAAAGAAAAGAAAAAAGAAAAGAAAAGGAGAGGAGAGGAGGGGAGAGGAGAGGAAAGGATAGGAAAGAAAAAAGAAACAGGATAAAATCTATAGATGTGATCTCAAGCAAAATATGAGGAGCATGCATCTCAGGTACTGTACCAAGTGTTGATCAGCTTCTGCTTCCTGAGAGCTTCCAGCCTGTCTTAGTTACTATTGTACTGCTGTAAAGAGATATTATGACCAAGACAACTGTTATAAAAGAACGTATTTAATGCCGGGCAGTGGTGGCACACGCCTTTAATCCTGGGAGATATGGGAGAACTTGGGAGGCAGAGGCAGGCGGATTTCTGAGTTCGAGGCCAGCCTGGTCTAGAGTGAGTTCCAGGACAGCCAGGGCTATACAGAGAAACCCCATCTTAAAAAACAAAACAAAACAAAACAAAACAAAACAAAACAAAAGTATTTAAGTGGTAAGTATTTAATTGTAAGACTTGCTTACAATTTTAGAGGGTTAGTTTATTATTGTTATGGTGAGAATAAGACAAGCATAGTGCTAGAGCCTACTTGAGAGCTTTATATCCTGTTCCACAGGCAACAGGCAGAGAGAGAGAGAGAGAGAGAGAGAGAGAGAGAGAGAGAGAGAGAGAGAGAGAGAGAGAGAGAGAGATATGGAGTTGGGTGAGGCTTAGTGTAGCCTTTTGAAACCTCAAAGTCCACTTCCAGTGACACAACTCCTCCAACAATGCCACATCTCCTAATCCTTTCTGAACAGTTGATCAGCTGTGGAGTATGCCTGCAAATATATGAGCCTATATAGGTCATTTTCATCCAAACCACCACATTTCACTCCCCGGCCTTCATAGATTTGTAGCCATATCATAACACAAAATACATTTAGTCCCACTTGAGATGTCCCCATAGTCTTTCACAGTCTCAACACTCTTGAAAAAATCTAAAATCCAAAGTCTCTTCAGAGACTCAAGGCAATCTCTTAACTGTAACCCCCTATAAAATCAAAAGCAGAAAGCGGATCACAAACTTCCACTACAGCAATGGCACAGAACATGCATTCCCATTTCAAAAGGAGAAAAAAGGAACATAGTGAGGAAATACTTTACCAAAGCAAGACCAAGATCCAGCAAGTCAAGCTACAAATTCTGTATCTGTATGCCTGATGTCAAAGAACTCTTCAGATCTCCAACTCCTTTCAGCTTTGTTGAATATAACATACTTTTCTCTCTTGGGCTGGTTCAATTCCATGTTAATGGCTCTCCTAGAAAGGTATCCCATGTCTCTGACATCCCCAACATCTTGGGGTCTCCAATGTAATCTAGTCTTCACAGTTTCACATGCATGCAGGTACTGACTGCCATGCTAAATACCTGGCTTCAGTGGCTTTCCTTAAAAGTAGAAGAATTTTCTACAACCCATTTCCTATATCTTTCTTCAATCTAAAATCAGAACCACATGCCTCAAGCTGCCAATTTCTTTTATTTTCTGGGGCTGTAGTCTGGGCCCCTCCTTGAATTGCATTTTCTAGATCAATAGCTGTATACCATGTCCAGGCATATGTAAATCTGCTCAAATAAAGACCATCACATCTGGTACAGTAGCTGCAATCAGAGTGACTACTTAATTAAAATTTCAGTAGTCAACTGTCATTCTCTATAATCCATACATCTTCTGCAGTGGCCAAATATCAAAGTTAAGAGAGATGTGGTGGGAACCACTCCTGCATGTTTCAAATCCTTGATGGTGGCACTAATTTCTGCAAATCCTCCATGGATGTAATACTGTTTTGATTCACTATATTATCTGACAGAGTCAACTCTAAAGACTTCCATTTAGCCTTTCTAACCATAATAGCCCCCATGCCACAGGTCAGGGAACCAATATGAATTCTGCCTATTTCTAAGTATGTCTATTCCAATTATACATTATGATACTAGGAAAGTAATGGTTTTAGAAGGGAAGAATATTAAGTGGCCTACAAGCAATTTTTATAATATTTTGGCAAGACTGTGGCTGCTTTTTACCACTCATCTTAAAAATTTGCTGGAGGCTAATTTGAAGAGTGACACTATTTGGATTAATGGTGTCAGCAGAGAAGATATCAAGAGAGCCTAAAATTGACTGTGTCACATAGTTATTATAAATCACTTTTATAAAGATAGCAATGAAAACAAGCAAGTGAGGCAGAGAAATACAAAATGGGCAGTTTGAAGAGAAAAGAAACATCAGGAAATGCAATATTGGAACCAAGTCCTGTGTTCAAGTAGATAAAAAGTTTAAAGAAATTGATGGAATAAATTGATTCAAAAAATGAATCAAACTGGAAAAAGGAAATGGTACCTTCATGGCAAGATCCTACACCCTCCTGGGACTGCAATCTGTATTAGTCAGGGTTCTATAAAGAAACAGAACTGAGAGAATAAATATAGTGTGCATATGTGTGTACATGCTTGTGTGTGAGTGTGTTTGTGTGTGTGTGTGAAAGAGAGAGAGAGAGAGAGAGAGAGAGAGAGAGAGAGAATGTGAATTCTCTCTGGTCCAGCTAGTATAGTAATAGATTTTTTGTCTACCAACAGAAATTCCAAGAATCTAGTTGTTCAGTCCTTGAGAGTGAGTGTCTCAGCTGGACTTAGTTATATGTTAGAATCTCAAGGTAAGTTCTAATATTAAAGATATGAGAGTGAGGGCAAGCAGACAAAGCAAAAGCTTTCTTCTTTGTGGTTTATATAAGCTGCCTAGAGATGATGTGGCCCAGATTAAGATGAGTCTTCTGACCTCAAGTGGTATGGATTTAGGGTGGGTCTTCCTACTTCAAATGATGTAACTAAAAAACTTTCATAGGTGTTCCCAGTGGCTTAGACTTTTGGTTAATTACAAATTTACTTAAATTTAAAACTAAGAATATCTATCACACAGGCCATACTCCAACCATTACCAGAATGATCTGTATAATTTTTAAACTATTTCCCATGGTATTTGCTGCCTCACTCAAAAGTAACTGGAGATCCTTCCTGGTCTAGGCCCTGTTAATAATATCTTTCAAATTAATAAGCCCCCACTATCCTAGGTTCCAATTATGCTCAACACTTTATGTTCCAAAGCACTTCTGGATTCCACAGCTTGACAATGATCTGGAATACGGGGAGTCTGTGTTGAACATTATGCAATTGTACCAATGTACTTGAACCTGAACCAAGGTAAACTAAGGAAGATCCAAGGTTTTGCTGAGAAATTTTGTATTTGTTCTATCTCATTAATAAAGCAATTCAAGACCTTATCTTCCTAAGCTACAAAGCTCAGACAAGTGTCATACAGAGTAAACTAGTCTTGTAAGAACATTTTATTTAGCCTGTACTTTCACATGCTTAAGGTATATTTTTAAATTGAGGAGTTAGACATTTAAATATACAGTTCTATTTTGAAAAATAGAAGATCTGTAACATAAGGCTAAAAATCTTGAATAGCAAAAATTGGAAAGATTAGTACCCTCTTTAGGCACAAAAGATGACCCCTAACTAGGCACAGAACCCTGTGGACAGCTATACACACCTCTGCACGACATCTAAATACCTTGGGCCACCACTGTGGCATAGCTTGAGAGCCTGCTTAAGGTGATCAATGATAGAACATGCGCGTGGCATGTACAAAGCTCTGAGTATAGTAAATTATACCAAACAAACCAAGAAATCCAAACCAGAAACAAAAGCAAAAGCAAAGAAATAAAAAGTCATATCTGTTATCACTTTAAACTGAAAAATATCCTAAACATCATGAAATCTTTTAATTTATTTCTTTATTCTTTTGGCAGTGAACCATTCCAACTCTCTACACTTTATCTAAAAGACTTTCCAATTCTCTACACTTTATCTAAGTATGTAACTAGTTTTACAAAGAGCTCAGGACTGAAGCAACAAAAAGTATATGACTAACCTTTCAACTTCTCACTTTCCTTGATATGATGATATTGGGAGCTACAGAAATTCAAGGGCACAAAAAAGAAGGAGTAGGTCGAAAGCCATGGAGACTTCAGGGTTTGTTACTGCAGCAACTAGCATAGATTTTCTTAGCTAATATTAGCATGTTGATCAATATCCCATCTTTATCAGGACATTTAATTTCGCATTATATATTAAGATTTAATGGCTTTTACAGTATCATTACAAATGTATACATTTCACAGATAATACAAATATTTGGCACTATCTAGAGTAGGACTCTCCATCTCAAACTGTGTCTTTTAACAGTGTTCCAGTAGATCGATACTTATATATTACTAACCAACCCAAAGATCTCAGAAAAGACTTATACGAGGGCATTCTTTTTGGACTATAGTAATTTCTTCTATATTTGCAATTTTTCTTTTTTATTTAATATTATGCTTGCTTTTTATTTTATTTTTGCTTAGTTTTTGTTTTGTATAGTCTCAGGCCAGGGTTCCAGGTTGGACACCTTTAAACTTAAATCCTAGCATTTGGGAGGCAGAGACAGGAGAATCTCTGTGAGTCCAAGGCCAACCCAGTCTACACAGTGAGTTCTAAGATAGCCAGGGCTATCTAAACAAAATACCCAAAGTTCTAAAAGAATCTTTGCTGTTGGTTTCACAAGTGTGCTAACTTCCAAGATTTAGTGATACATCAGTTCATAAAGCTAAATATAATATTAACATATTGAATATTTCACTCAGTGAATACTTCTAGCACTCATATACTGATTATAAATTATATATAATCTTTCCATTCAGAAATTACCAATTTAATTTCAGTCATGAGGATAAAAAGTAGACAGCAAGAAAATAATTTTAAAAGAATAGTGAGGAGAAAACACATGTTCATCTAACTGTCCCCAGTTCTATTCTTCCTTCAAAATGACCTCATTCAGTCACAGGAAAACTTAGACAGACAGGTGAAAACACAACCTAGGCATTCCTTAGAAGAGAACATTTAAAAC
>NC_045030.1:155161917-155170586 GCF_008632895.1 Mastomys coucha
ACACACACACACACACACACACACACACACACACATATATATATTGCATAGTTTTCTTTTCAAGGAAGTACACTAACACCTTCTAAATCTCACTGAAATTTTAAATGAAGATGTCTAAAGTTCAGATTTGAGAGAGCAGGACTTTAAACATAACCCAGTTGTCAAGAACTTCTCATCCCTCATAAGCAACAGATAGCCATCCATCAGATTTTGTGGTTATTATAAGTGAGAGAAGTATTTGGGGTAAACTATTTGGCAGTGATTTTTAGAGAAAAGAAAGTAATAACCACATAATTATTTTGCCTTTAAGAACAAGGTAGAAAACTCATAAGCACGTTGTTTTAGTTATATATTACTATGTAACATAAGCACTTACATGTCACAAGTCTAATTCAAACTCAGATAGATTATTCTAGTTCAGGAACTCGCACAATTTTGCAGTGGATGATAGAGTGGGTATCAACTTCTAAGAACAATCTAGATGTTTTAGGATGACCAGTAACCTCACATGTGTGGCCTTTCAAAGGCTGCATCAACATGGCAGCTGGCTTCTCCCCAAGAAAACCACTTGAAAGAATGTTGTTTTATACCCAGAAGATGCTCCAACATGTTATAAGGACACATGCTCCAGTATGTTCATAGCAGCCTTATTTATAATAGCCAGAAGCTGGAAACAGCCCCGATGTCCCTCAGCAGAGGAATGGATACAGAAAATGTGGTACATTTGCACAATGGAGTACCACTCAGCTATTAAAAACAATGAATTCATGAAATTCTTAGGGAAATGGATGGATCTGGAGAATATCATCCTGAGTGAGGTAGCCCAATCACAAAAAGAACATACATGGTATGCATTCTCTGATAAGTGGATATTAGCCCAGAAGATCGGAATACCCAAAGTACAATCCACAAACCACAAGAAACTCAAGAAAAAGGAAGATCAAACTGTGAACACTTCATTTCTTCTTAAAAGGGAGAACAAAATACCCGTTGAAGGACTTGCAGAGACAAACTATGGAGCAGAGACTGAAGGAAGGACAATTCGGAGACTGTTATACCTGGGAATCCTTCCCATATTCAGTCATCAAATCTAGACACTATTGTGGATGCCAGCAAGTGCTGGCTGACAGGAGCCTGATATAGCTGTCTCCTGAGAGGCTCTGACAGTGCCCAACTAATACAGAAGTAGAGGTTCACAGCCATCCATTGGACTGAGTACAGGGTCCCCAATGAAGGATCTAGAGAAAGGACCCAAGGACCTGAAGGGTTTGCAGCCCCTTAGGATGAACAACAATATGAACTAACTAGTACCCTCAGATCTCCCAGAGACTAAACCACCAACCAGTGCACATGGTGGGACTCATGGCCCCAGCAGCATATGTAGTTGAGGATGGCCTAGTAGAGAAATGCCAGGGCCAGGAAGTGGGAGAGGGTGGGTTGGTGAGCAGGAGAAGGGAGGAGGGAGCAGGGGTTTTGTTTTTTGTTTTTATTTTTTGTTGTTTTTATTTTATTTTAATTTTTTTCTTTTTTTCTGAGGGAAAAATGGGGAAGGAGATATCACATGACATGTAAATAAAGAAATTATCTAATAAAAAAAAGAATGTTCAGGAAGGATATAAAGATTTTGAAGTTTAATGCTAGAATTTCCCTGTCATTACGTTGATCTTGAAAGAGAATCAGTAAGTTCAGCTCACACTCAATGGAGGGAATTATGCAAGAGTGTGGATGCCAGGGAGAAGAGATCACTGGGAGAATCTTTCAATAGGAGAAACGAGTATTTGTATTTTTAATTGAGAGGAAGAGTTGAGTTCAGGAAATGGAACAATTTCTTGTTTTCAGTTGGATAGCATAGACTACATGGACTGTCATAGCAGGAAATGGAAAGAATTCAGAGTCATCTCAGGAACTAAGACATCATGTTAGGGTACCAAGGGCCGTGCCAAAAGCTATGTGTTCAGATGTATAATGTCTTAGAGAAAACTATAAACAATGAGGACAAATGCCTGCTTCCTGGAGAACAAAGTACCAGAACCTAACAACTCACAAGAAAGTGTTCACAAAAAGGGCCTTGGTGTTTCTGCAGTCTCCCTGACTTCAAGCTCCAGTAATCACTAACTTATCAGACAAAATGGAAGCCAGGATAAATCCATGGCAGGAGGGATGCCCCACACCCTGGTAACTTCAGTATTATGGAATGGTAGCTGTCCATAGTACCTTTGGGTTGGGGAGACTGGGTATATGAGTGGTTGAGGGTTCTATGCTGTTACTTAACAGAGCAAGAACTGGTAAGAAGATGGATTGGCAAAGTGAGGACAGGTAGAAACTGAATGATGATGTGTAAGAGATGCCTGAAGGCATTAGGAGTGGGTATGTAAGTCCGTGGGTAAATAAGCCTAAGGAAAGAATTCAGGAATTCAGGAAAGAATCTGAGGCTAGAAATGTAGTGGTTACAACCAATTTGGTTACCTGTTAGAATTTTTTTAAATGTACTTTTTATTTACTTACTTTATATCCTGATCACTTCTCCCCTCCCAGTCACTCCTTCTGCAATCCTTACCCCTCCTCTTGTACTCTGAGCAGATGGGGCTCCCCCTGGGTATCCCCTGACCCTGGACTTCAAGTCTCTTCCAGAATAGGCAGCCTTTCTCTCCACTGAGTCCAGACAAAGCAGCCTAGCTAGAAGAACATATCCTACAGACAGGTAACATCTTTAGGGACAGCCCCCCTCTGCCAGTTCAGTTCTTTGGGACTTGCATGAAGGCCAAGCTGAACATCTGCTACATATGTGGGGGGTGGCTAGGTCTAGCCCATGTATGTTCTTTGGTTGGTGGTTCAGTCTCTGAGAGCTCCCAAGGGTCCAGGTTAGTTGACTTTGTTGGTCTTCTTGTGGAGTCCCTACTCAGGGTCTTCAATCCTTCCTCCTATTCTTCCATAAGAGTCCCCAACCTCCATCCAGTGTTTGGCTGTGAGTGTCTGTATCTGTCTGAGTTAGCTGCTGGGTGGAACCTCTCAGAGGACAACATGCTTCTGTCTGCAAGTATAACAAAGTATCATTAGTAGTGTTAGGGATGGGTCATGCCCATGGGATGGGTCTCAAGTTGGTCTGGTTATTGATTGGCCATTCCCTAAGTCTCTGCTCTCTCCCCTGTGCCTGAATTTCTTGTATACAAGATAAGTTTTGGGTCAAAAGTTTTGTGGGTGGGTTGGTGTCCCTATCACTCCACCAGGGTTCCTGCCTGGCCACAGTAGGCAGCTTCTCCAGGCTCCATATTCCTAATTTTGTGAGTCACAGCTAAGGATACTCCCATCGATTCTTGGGTGCCTCCCATCTCAGGTTTTTTGTCTCTTCCTGGAGTTGCCCTCTACTTCCCCCTTTCGATTACAGATTTCCATTTATTCTCATGGCCAGCTGACCATCCCTTTGTCCCTCCCCACACCTGACCCCAAACCCTCCCCTCTCTTTTCCTGATCCCTTCTGCCATCGAGTTCCCTCCTTTCATATTCCTTCCACAACCATTCCACTCTCCCTTCCAAGTAAGACTCAAGCATCTTTGCTTGTGCCCTCCCTTCCTGTCCAGCCTCCATTGGGTCTGTGAAGTACTGCATAGGCATTCTGTATTTTATGGCTAATATCCATTTATAAGTGAATACATACTGTGCATGTCCTTTTGGGACTGGATTACCTTATGACCTTATGCAGGATGATATTTTCAAGTTCCATCCATTTCCCTGCATATTCATAATGTCTTTACTTTTTATAGCTGAATAGTATTCCATTGTGTAGAAGTACAATATTTTCTTTATCCATTCTTCAGTTGAGGGACATCCAGGTTGTTTCCAGTTTCTGGCCATTATGAATAAAGCTTCTATGAACATAGTTGAGCCAGTGTCTTTGTGGGATGTTGGATCATCTTTGGGGTATATGTCCAGGAGTATAGCTGGGTCTTGAGGTGGAACTACTCCTAGTTTTCTAAGAAAACTCCAAATTGATTTCCAAAGTGGTTGCAACAAGTTTGTACACCCACCAGCAGTGGAGGAGTGTTCCCCTTGATCCACATCCTGGCCAACATGTGTTATCTCTTGAGACCTTTATCTTAGCCATTCAGGTGGGTATAAGATAGCATCTCAGAGTTGTTTTGATTTCCATTTCCCTGACAATTAAGGACTTTGAACATTTTTAAAGTGATTCTTGGACATTTGAGATCCCTCTGTTAAGAATTCTCTTTTTAGCTCTGTGCCCCATTTTTTAATTGGTTTATTTGGGTTTGTATTAGTCATGGTTTTACTACTATGAACAGACACCATGACGTAGGCAACTCTTGTAAGGACATTTAATTGGGACTTGCTTACAGATACAGAGGTTCAGTCCATTATCATCAAGGCAGGAGCATGGCAGCATCCAGGCAGGCATGGTGCTAGAGGATATGAGACTTCTATCTATTGTTTTGAAGGCAGCTAAGAGAAGACTGGCTTTCAGGCAGCTAGGACAAGGGTCTTAAATCCCACACCCACAGTGGCAAACTTCCTCCAACAAGGCCAGACCTGCTCCAACAAGGCTACACCTACTAAAAGTGCCACTGCCTGGGCCAAGCATATTCAAACTTCCACATTCTACTCCCTGGGCCCCCATGGGCTTAAACACATGAGTCTATGGGGGCCATACCTAGCCATAGCATAGTGCAAAATACATTTAATCTAATTTCCAAAGTCCCCATAGTCTATAGTAGTCTCAACAATATTAAAAATCCAAAGTTCAAAGTCTCTTCTGAGATTCATGCAGTCTCTTAAATGTAATCCCATACAAAATCAAAACTACTGGATCAAAGCAAGACAGAAACCAGCTGGACAAACTCCAAATTCCACATCTCTATATCCAATGTCAAAGCCCAGTGTTCTGGGCTCCTCCAAGGGGGGTTGCTTCACTGCTCAAATTCTGCCCTCTGTAGCACTCTAGGCTCTGGTTGGCTCCACTCCACTGCTGCTTCTGCTATTGGTGGTCATCCTATGGCAATGGAATCTCCAATATGCTGGTGTCTTCCTGTGGACCTAGGCTTTACTGATAGCCTCTTACAGGCTCTCTTCACGGTGCCAAACCTCAACTTATTTGCATGACCCCTTCCATCCTGGGCTGTCAACTGCAAATGAGGCAGTACCTTCGCCAATGGCATTCCCTGACCTCTCAGTGTCAAGCCTCAGCTGCTCTTCGTGAGCCTGCATAGCCAGTACCACCTGGGTGACTCTTACACATCACCAAGTACAAATGCACCATGAGGCACAACCTTGGCTATCTCTGGCACACAGCTTCTTTGTGCTCTCAGAAAACACTTCCCAGAAGATTTCACCTCAGTGATGCTGGTCTCTTCTTAATCACCACTAATTCCTTATCTCCACCTAACCAGCAGCAATTGTCCTAGTAGTCCCTTCTATTCTTGACTCTAAAGCCAGAGCCACATGGCAGACCAAGCAGACCAAGTACTAGTACTTGCTGGAGCTGAAACATGGGGCTTATTCTATTATCAACTGTTTCCAACTCCCTTACTGCCTAAGCTTGTCTGTCCTAAAATTTGCTCTGTAGATTGACCTTGATCTTGGAGATCTGCATGGCTCTGTCTCCTGAATGCTGAGACTAAAGGTGTGCACTGCCACCTCTGTAGTTAATTAAGCTTTTTGTTCACCTAGAACTTGCTCTGTTCCCGGCTGGCCTTGAACTGAGAGATCTGATTGGCTTTGTCTCCCAGCATTACTGGGCCTAAGATTTTCATGGCCACTGTTTCTCAATATCCAGATCAAAAGCCAGCATCTTCTAGCCTCAAGATCTGGATCACAAGTGTGCCTTCCATTTCTGTATTGAAGTTCATTCCAGATTAAAAGTTCAAACTATCCTTTGTTCAACTGCAAACACAAGAGATAAGCTTAGCTAGGTAGGATCTTGCCATAAAGTCAACACTCCCTTAATCTGTTTATCTCCTTGAACACAGGATTCAGCTCCATTTCACTGGCTGGTGCCCCTTTATTACTTGAACCATACATTTTGTATTTTTTCTTTCTAAGCTTGCTATGCATGTTCAGAACAGCCTTCATAAGACAACCACAGAACAAAGTCTCTGTTGGGCTTTCTTGAAACTTCCTTTGTCAATGCAATTAATATAAATCATTTTACCTTAGCTTCAGGTAGACTCTTCAGACAAGAGCAAAACGAGGCCACATTCTTCACCAAAATACCACAAAACAGTCTCTGGGTCACACTGAAATTCTCCACTGAAACCTTTTTGAGCCAGGTCTGCACTGTTCAAATTACTCTCAGCAACAAGGTCTCCCATATTCCTACTAGGATGGCCCATTAAGTCCCACTTAAAGCATTGCACTGCTTTGCAAATCCAAAGTCACAAAATCCACATTCTTCCAAACAAAAGCAGAGTCAGAACTATCATAACAATACCCCAGTCCCTGGTAACAACTTCTGTCTTAGTTAGGGTTTTATTGCTATGGACAGAGACTTGACCAAACAACTCTTATAATGACAACGTTTAATTGGGACTCGCTTACAGGTTCAGATGTTCAGTCTATTATCATCATGGCAGGAAACATGGCAGTGTCCAGGCAGGCAAGGCACTAGAGAAGCTGAGAGTTCTACCTATTGTTCTGAAGGCAGCTAGGATCAGGGCCTTAAAACTCACATCCACAATGACACACTTCATCCAATAAGGCCAGACCCACTCCAACAAGGCCACACATCCTAATAGTGCCACTTCCCGAGCCAAACATATTCAAACCACCACAAGTTGTTGGAATTTAACTTCTTGAGTTCATTATAAATTTTGGATATTAGCCTTCTGCCTGTTTCTATACCAAATACCATGCAGTTTTTAACACTATTGCTCTGTAGTACAGCTCAAGATCAAGGATAGGGATTCCTCCAGATGTTCTTTTATTGTTCAGTATTATTTTGGCTATCCTGAGTTTTTTGTTTTTCCATATGAACTTGAAAATTGCTCTTTCAAGATAAATAAAACATTGTGTTGGAACTTTATGAGGGGTTGCATTGAATCTGTAGGTTGCTTTTGGTAAGGTGACCATTTTCACTATGTTAATCTTACCTATCCATGAGCATGGGAGGTCTTTCCATCGACTGATATCTTCTTCAATTTCTTTCTTCAGGTACCTGAACTCCTTGTTGTATAGATCTTTCAATTATTTTTTAGATACATCAAGACATTTTATATTATTTGTAGCTATTATAATGAGTGTTGTTTCCATAATTTCTCTATCAGCTAGTTTATCATTTGTATAAAAGTGGGCTACTGATTTCTTTAAGTTAATTTTGTATCCACTTTGCTGAAGCTGTTTGGCATCTATGGGAGTTCTCTGGTGGAGTTTTGGGTTTTGGGTATACTATAATATTATTCACAAATAGCGATACTTTGAATTCTTTTCCAATTTGTATCCCCTTCATCTCATTTAGTTGTCTTATTACTCTGGCTATACCTTCAAGTATTATATTGAATACATAGGTAGAGAGTGGGCAGCATTGTCTTGTCCATGATTCTAGTGAAATTGCTTTAAGTTTCTCTACATCTATCTTGATGCTGGCTATTGGCTTCCTGTATATTGCTTTGATTATGTTTAGATACATGCCTTCTTTCCATGATCTCTCTTTTAACATGTAGGACTGTTGGATTTTGTCAAATTTTGTTGCTTTTTCAGAGTCTAGTGAGATGACTATGTGATTTTTTTCTTTCAGCTTGTTTATATGGTATATTAAGTTGATTGGTTTTTATATATTGAACCATCCCTGCATCCCTAGGATGAAGCCTACTTGATCATGATAGATGATGATTTGATATGTTCCTGGATTCTGTTTGTATTTAATTGAATATTTTTGCATCAATGTTCATAAGACAAATTGGTCTGAAATTCTCTTTTTTTGATGAGTCTTTGTGTGGTTTAGGTATCAGCATGACTGGCTTCATAGAATGAGTTTGGCAGTGTTCCATCTGTTTCTATTTTGTGGAATAGTTTGAGGAGTATTGGTATTAGCTCTTTTTTAAAGTCTGATAGAATTCTGCACTAAAACCATCTGGCTCTTTTTGGTTGGGAGACTTTTAATGATTTCTTCTATGTCTTTAGGGGTTGCAGGGCACTTAAATAGTTTACCTGATTTGATTTAACTTTGGATAGTGATATCTGACTAGAAAGGCATCCATTTTGCTTATATTTTTTAATTTTGTAGAGTACAAGATTTTGAAGTAAGACCTAATGATTCTTTGAATTTCTTCAGTGTCTGTTGTTATGTCTCCATTATTTCCTGACTTCTACTCCCCTTTGGTGTGCTTGCTTTATTTATTTATTTTGTTTATAAAGTAATTAAAAATGAATTTAATAAATATATTTCAAGGAATGTTGTAATCATATATAAATTAAAATTTTTGATACATTTGAAACTTATATCAACTAACAATTGCTAAAACCTACTTATATTACAAAGCAAATATTATAATATAATTTTATTTTTTAACTTTTATTGCATTATGATGAGAAAAAAGTTACACGATTTCAATTTGTCTGAATTTGTTAACATTTAAAAACATATTTTAAATAAACAGAATTAAATCACATTCTTGTTCCCTTTTGTACCCCAACTCCTCCCAGAGACCCCCTCTTCAATACCT
>NC_045030.1:155171651-155174430 GCF_008632895.1 Mastomys coucha
ATCTGGTTCACTGGCTGTGATAATTTGGAAAAGCATTCATCTCAGAGAAAGAGTAACTTATAAAGTCCACTTCTTCAAAAGCTTTATTTTTCTAGAGCTTTCAGGTGTACATTTAAATTGCTGGTATGAAAACTTTCTAATTTCTGAATGGAGGCACTTAATGCTATGAACTTTCCTCTTAGCACTGATTTTATTGTGTCTCATAAGTTTGAATATGCTGTGCCTTCATTTTCACTGAATTTTAGAGAGTCTTTAATTTCTTTTTTTCTTTTTTCCCTGACTGAGAAAACATTGTGTAGAGAGTTTTTCAATTTCCATGAGTGTGTAGGCTTTCCAGTGTTTCTGTTGTTAAAGTTGAGCTTTAATCCATGGTGATCTAATAAGATACAAGTCATTATTTCAATTTCCTTGGATGTGTTGAGGCTTGCTATGTGACTGAGTATATGATCAATTTTGGAGAATTCATGAGGTGCTGAGAAGAAATTATATTCTTTTGTGTTTGGGTGAAATATTCTATAGATACCTGTTAGCTCCATTTCATTCATAGTTTCTGGTAGTTTCATTATCTCTGTTTAGTTTTTGTCTGGATAACCTGTCAATTGGTGTGAGTGTGGTGTTAAAGTCTTCCACTATTAATGTGTGGGGTTAGATATGAGATTTAAACTTTAGCAATGTTTTGTTTACAAATGTGGGTGCCCTTATGTTTGTGGCATAGATGTTCAGAACTGAGATATTATTTTGGTAGATTTTTCCTTTGATAGGCATGAAGTTTCCTTCCCTGTCTCTTTTGATTAATTTTGGTTGAAGGTCTACTCTATTAGATATTAGAATGGCTATTCCAGCTTGCTTCTTGGGGCCATTTGCTTGGAAAACTTTTTTCCAACCCTTTACTCTGAGGTAATGTCTATCTTTATTGCTGAGGTATGTTTCTTGTATGCAACAGAATGATGGATCCTGTTTTTTCATCCATTCTGTTAGCTTGTGTCTTTTTATTAGGGAATCTAGTTCAATGATGTTGAAATATATTAATGACCAGTGACTTTTTTCCTGTTATTTTGATGTTAGTTGTGTGTGTGTGTTTGTGTTTCTGTGTGCTTCCCTTGTTTTAGTTAGTATGGAATTACTTATTTCCAGTGTTTTCTTGGATGTAATTATCATTCTTAAGTTGGAATTTTCATTCTAGTATTTTCTGTAGGGCTAGATTTTTAAATGGATAATGTTTGAATTTAGATTTGTTTGGAAATATCTTGTTTTCTCAATATTTGGTGGTTGTGAGTTTTACTGGATATAGTATTCTAGGTTGGCATCTGTGCTTTTTTTTAGAGGTTGTAAGACACCTATCTGTTCAGGCCCTTCTAGACTTTAAAGTCTCTGTCACAAAGCTGAGTGTAATTCCAATAGGTCTGCCTTTGTATGCTAACTGTCCTTTTACCCTTGCTGCTTTTAATATTCTTTCTTTGTTCTGTAGATTTTGTGTTTTGATTATTATGTAGTAGAAGGATTTCTTTTCTGATCCAGTGTAATTGGTGTTCAAGAAGCTTCTTGTATGTTTACAGGTATCTCTTTCTTTAGGTTGGAAAAGTTTTCTTCTACTGTCTTGATGAAAATATTTTCTGAGCCTTGGAGCTGGGACTCTTCACCTTCCTCTATTCCTATTATTCTTAAGATAGATCTTTTCATGGTATTCCAGATTTCTTGGATGTTTTGTGTCAGGAATTTTTTAGATTTAACATTTTATTTTACTCATGTATCAATTTCTTCTATTGTATCTCCTATATTCTTCTGTCTCCTGTATTCTGTTGGGGATGCTTATAGCTGTTGTCCTATTCTCTTCTCTAGTTTTTCCATCTCCAGCATCCCCTCAGTTTGTGTTTTCTTTATTGCTTCTATTTATACTTTCAGGTATTGCACAGATTTATTTATTTTCTTCACCTGTCCAATGATATTTTCTTGTATATCTTTAAGGGATTTATTTATTTCTTCTTTAAAGGCCTCTATCATTTTTATAAGATTTGATTTAAAGTAATTTTCTTATGCTTCAGTTTTGTTAGAATATCTAAGGCTTGCTTTAAAAGGGTAGCTGTGATCTGAAGGTATCATATTGCCCTGGCTTTTTAAAAATTGCATTCTTTGAAGAACCTTCAGCCATCTGGATGGTTTTGGTCCCTGGATGCTCCTGTTGTAGTAGATATTGGCAAGGAGGGTGGTCCTTGATGGTCCTAGTGTGTCAGGCCTCTGATGGGTGTCCTTGGGTTGTATAGTTCCTGATATACAGTTCTGTATGGTTCAGGAGCTTCAAATTCGATGAAGGTGGGCATAGAAGTGGAGGGGAGAATGGATTTTCCCCAGGGTTACCAGTCTGCTCAGGGAAGCAGGGCTTGCTTCAGAGAGCCCAGCAAACATGGAAGATGGGTGGAGAAAGGGAAGCTTACCTTTGTTTTTCTTTTTTAATTAAGCCGTGATTTGTCTAGACAAACTCAGAACTAATATCACCTGCAACCCTGCTGCAGCCTTGTGGAGGTTATTTTGCTGACTCTTTAGTCTATTAATAATTCCTTTTCATTTATATCAATATCTATTGTTTAATTTTGCTACAATCAAACATTGAAAGATAAAAAATGTCCATATACTCTTGTATTTCTATTCATTTCTCTATTTGTTTCCTTGATTTTGCATTTTTGCTTTCTTATTTTGATGTGTTCACTCATGCACAACTTTATGACATGTACTTGAGCCTTTTACCATGGAATAAGTTCTTATGTACTGAGTGCTTTTTTTT
>NC_045030.1:155174768-155180139 GCF_008632895.1 Mastomys coucha
ATACTCTATTGTTTTCCTTGTTTCTCCTCTTTCTGATGCCTGCTAATTGGCCATGTTGTATATTCTTTTATCTTCCACTGTGATTTGGACATGATGTGATTGTTCTTATAATTAAATCATTATTATAAAAATATGCTGATGAGAAATCAGGATGTACAGAGAAGCAAAATACCAAAATTCCACTCAGTCCAAGCACCTGTAATAAATAGGTTTATGTCTATCTTCTGAACCTCTTCAAAAAATATAGATATATCTGAACATAAACACATACCAGATATCCTAATAGACTAAGGCTAAAAATCCTTATCTATGGCCTGCTTGGATCTTCACATTATCTGAATATTTCCCCATATAAATTACTTTTTTCTATACAAGTTTTTTTGTTTCTTTTTCTTTTAACTATATGTGTTGTGGTTCAGGTGTTGCCCCATAAACCACTCAACACCAATCTCAGTCAGACATGGATGGATTATTGAAAACATACGCTAAGACTGATCAATCAGGGCCATAGCTCAGAATTCAGGGGCTGAGGCTACAACCCTGAACATTTGTCAGGGCTGGCTTATACAGGAAAAAAACCACAATGAGCTTGTGTGCAGGTGCAGGAACTTGAGTCATAGTGGTGGTCTGCTCTAATTCAAGTTGTTTTAGGTAGCTAGACAGAATAGTTCTAAATGACTTTTATTCTGATTGTTTCTAAGTGGCACTTACGGTTGTCAAATTTCTTAAGATTAACAAACCTCAGAACGTAACAGGGTATGTGGTCAGCATGACCCTGCTTTGAGTCAAGTTATTTTTCTGCATTAATGACTGGGAGGCATATTACAGCAACAATATGAAATAGCTGGCAGGCATGGAACAAAATGGCTATAGCTATTCTGGGGGGGGGGTTGCCTCAACAATATGTAACAGTTTTTTTTTTTCTATTGTGAACCCACTCTATGGACTCTGTTATAAGATCTACTGTGCTGAATAGTCCTGTTATAACTTTAATCTTTTAGCAGAAGGATATTTCAATTGAATAAGCTTGAAATAGTAAAATTAGTAAGTCAATAGACATTTTTTTTCATATTTTTACATGCAATGTCACATTACCTTCCGGATCTGTTACTCCAAATTTATGTCACATTACAAAGAGTATTTACTGTTGTTTTGGGTCTTTGTGAATGTATAGATGGCAAAGAATAATATACATCTTGTTATATTTTTAATTTATTTGTGTGTGTAGAGATTTGCACACATCTGTCTATGTACAGGGGCTTGCACAACTATATGGAAGTCAGAGGGCAATCTTGAGTCAGAGGGCAATTTCTCATTTGCCATTGACCTTCTCTTGCAACAGGGTCTCTCAAGGCTCAGAACATACTCTAGGCTTACTTTCCAGTGAGTCACAGCAATCATAATCTGTCTATCTGTCTCCAAGCCCTGGAACTATAGGTGCGCACCACCACATTTGGCTTATTATATACACACATACGTTGGGAGGATCTGGGTATTGAACTCAAGTTCTTGTGTTTACAAGAAAAGCACATTATGCACTGAGACAAGATATTTCACCAGTTTTACTTTAAATTTCTTTTATTATGGGTTAAGTTTACCATTTAAAATTCCATTTTATTTATTTGTTTTGTATGCATGTTGTATGGGGTTATGCACACCACAATGTGCCCGTGGTGGTTAGAGAACAACTGGTAGTTGCTGATTCTCTCTTTCTAAAATGTGGGCCCTGAGGATTGAGCTTGGGTCATCAGGTTCATCAAGAAGTACCTTTACTTGCTGACTTTTCTCACCAGTCCAAGTTTAACATTTGTTATTGGTGTCATCAGCTACCAAGCTAACTCCCAATGGCTCCTGACCTCAGGAATTATACCCTGTGTATTTCTTAGGAGTTAACCTTTGGAGCTACACCCTTTGTAATTCTCTTACAAAGTATATCAAGGTTGGTCTGTATGATCAATAGAATGTGGCAGATGTAACTATTTATTGCTTCTACTACTAGATTATAGAAGACAATTTCAATTTTTGTAAGTTGTATGTTCTTTGGAGTTAAATGTATACTCAATTATATGAAAAGAAATCCATGAGTGCTCTAGTCTTCTTTGGGGTTACTTCTGACTCCTTTCTGCCTCCATTGTGGGAGGAATTACCTTACATCCTATGAGTAGTTCTATGAGATGAATGGATGCTTTCTGCCAACTGAAACTGAAATGCTGAGATATCCATCAATTTGCTTGTGTGTGTGTGTGTGTGTGTGTGTGTGTGTGTGTGTGTGTATAGGATGACCATCCACCCTGAGACAGAAAGGTTAATTAGGACATTAAATTTTTTGTGTGTATGCTTAATACTAGTACCCATCCTAGACAAACTGTGAAGGCACCATCTTTTAAATCGATGATCTAGTTAAGTTTTTGAGTGACTGCAGTAGTAGGTGACATCATACATGTGATTTCCTATAAAGGCCCTGAATAATAACCACTTTAGTAAGCCTTTCAAAGATTTCTAACCATCAGAAAGATAGTGAGATCACAAATATTTGTTGCTTTAAGCTTCAAAGTTTGGGGACAATTATGTTCTATCCAAATAATGAATATATGGATTAATACAGGATAAAGGTAATGTATTTTATTTATTAGAAGAGAGTGGATTGTTTGATAAATGAAAATGATGTAGATTAAAATAAGAAAAACAAGATATTTTAAATAAAATAATAACTACATGTATTCAGGGTACCTTAAAAATAAACCCAACTTTCTTCTAGAGAAGATTCAATGTGTACCAACAGAAACACACACTCTTGCTCACCACCTTTCAGCATACACACCTCCTTCACCTCTGCCTGTCATCCTCCAGATCATAGTGGAAACACTTCTTCAGGTAAGTCTAATGCAATTCTCTGTCCAGGCAAAACCTGTGTAGTGTGTCTTTCAGGATTACTTCACTTTTGCCTTATTTTGTATACTTACAAATGTCTGTTTTTATTTTTGTCTTCTCAAGCAGACTATAAGCTTCCAGAGTTCAGGAGCTTCCATAACTTCTTTAATCCTATATGCTGACTGTGTGTCATTATTTAATAGTTTTATGAGACATTTTTTAGATCCTGCTCTAGTTTTTTGACACCAGTTAAAAAACGAAGTACACAGTGCAGCCGCTGCTTCTATTAGGGATTTTCCTCCTTTCACATTCTCATTGCCTGCCTATGGGGTAAATGCATATGCTCCATCTCAAAGTGCTGTCATGCATTCTGAAATTGGGCATTTATTCTGTGTATCTACTACTCCATGGTGTTCCTTGTTGCTTGTGTCAACGTTGCAGGACATCATAAGAAAGCAATAATATTGGGCTGTAGAAACAACCCCCTAAATTTAAACCTGTTTAATTTACTCAGGAAGTATTGTCCTTTTAATAGCATGAAAATGCAGTGTCTGTCTTCCAAAGCACACATCTAATAACCACAGTGTGTGCATTTTGAGGTTTGATTTTAATTTTGAATATTCCAAAAGATCAGGATATTTTTATGCTTACAAGAGGAGGCCTGAATTTAAAAGTTCAGTCAATACCACTTTAGAACATGGACTACAAAACATTTTAATTATTAGAAATCATCCTGATGACAGATGAAAGCAAATTCTAGATATTTGTAGAGTGGATGAAAGTACAGGTTTCAGAATTCTTCTGGCTATGTATGTTCGAAAGATGGGCTGAGAGGCAAAGATAAAGAAAAAATAATTTGTAGAAGTCTGAAAATTTCACAGGGCAAGGCACCACTCCAAACTAGTCCCTAAGTAACTTTGTGAAAATAGATAAGAAATAAATGTGGTGAACAACTCAAGCTTCAGCACATTCAAGTAGGCATCTCCATTTCAGCCCACTGAGCATTAACACTGTATCTTCTAGCAGGGCTTCTCCATCTCCAACAACTTATTGCCAACCAACAGGCAATGCTACTGGGAAAAAGCAACAGTGAGGGTCTGCTGGGGTGCATGGTGGCATGAGTATGGACTGACTAGTTGTGGCTACTCAGCTGCATCTGAAGGTAAGTAAGGATAACAGGTGTATCGAGGATGTGGCTTTCGGCCCCAATGCTGAAAGGGCAGCAATAGTTGTTAGATAAACACAAATTTAAACAGGATGAGGCATCTGATAGATGATAGCATTTTATAACAACCTTATAATATTCCTTTTATTGTTTACAACAAGCATTCTGAGCATAAATAAAGGTTACTGGTTTAATCTCATTTTATTGTGAGCCTCCTGGAAAATGACAGAAAATGAGCAATACACTACAACATGAGAGGGGTAAAAGCTTATATCACCCTATCACCCTTTGCTCTAAGGCATCTATCTACAAATGAATCAAGACATGCTTTAAAACTGAACTAGTTGTGAATATATACCATAGTTTCCTTATTCACTTGTTGGCAGCTACCTGGGCTGATTTCATATCATAATTGTGAATAGTAAAACATTAAACGTGGATATGTAAATACCTCTGTGGCAACACTTAAAATTCATTGGCTATATACCCTGGAGTAATATATCTAGGTCATAAAGTAACTCTTTCCTGAGGTTTTTTTGTTTGTTTGTTTGTTTGGTTGGTTGGTTGGTTTTTCGAGACAGGATTTTTCTGTGTAGTTCTGGCTGTCCTGGAACTCACTCTGTAGACCAGGCTGGCCTCGAACTCAGGAATCTGCCTGCCTCTGCCTTCCAAGTGCTGGGATCAAAGGTGTGCGCCACCACCTCTGAGTTTTGTTTTGTTTGGTCTTGTTTTTATGGTCTTTGGAGTTGACAGTTTATTTTAGTTTTTTTTCTGAATATATATTCAAAATGTGTATTTAGTCTACTCAGAAAATAGATGAGAAAGATACAGAGGAGATAGATACATTCAACCTTAAATTTTCCATTTATAAATGTTCACTGCTAAGGTCTTATGTCATAAAGCAATTGATTCATCCGCACGCCCATGTCCTTATGCAAATGAAATTAGGGCTCCAATGCTCTGTTTGTACTGGGCAATGCACTGTGAACCTTGTTTTTGTTTTTGTTGTTGTTGTTATTTGTTTGTTTTTTATTTAATTATTTATTATTGGATATTTTCTTTATTTACAAGTCATATGATATCTCCTTTCCCACTTTCCTCTCAGAAAAAAACAAAACAAAAACAAAAACAAACCCTGTTCCTTCTCCCCTCACCCTGCTCACTGACCCACCCTCTCTTGTTTCTTGGCCTTGTCATTCCCCTACACTGGGGCATAGAACCTTAACAGGACCAAGGGCCTCTCCTCCCATTGATGAGCGACTTGGCAATCCTCTGCTATACATATGCTGCTGGAGCCATTAGTCCCACTATGTGTACTCTTTGGTTGGTGGTTTA
>NC_045030.1:155180462-155182491 GCF_008632895.1 Mastomys coucha
AATAGTGTCTGGGTTTGATAATTGAATATGGGAAGGATTCCCAGGTGGAGCAGTCTCTGGATTGTCCTCCCTTCAAGTCTCTGCTCCATAGTTTGTCTCTGCAACTCCTTCCATGGTATTTTGATCCTCCTTCTAAGAAGGATCTCCTTCCATGGGTATTTTGATTCTCCTTCTAAGAAGAATTGAAGTATCCACGCTTTGGTCTTCCTTCTTGAATTTCTTGTGGTTTGTGGGTTGTTCTTCCTGTATTCCAAACTTCTGGGCTAATATCCACTTATCAGAGAGTGCATACCATGTGTGTTCTTTTGTGATTGGGTTACCTCACTCAGGATGATATTCTTCAGATCCATCCATTTCTCAAAGAATTTCATAAATTCATTGTTTTTAATAGCTGAGTATTACTCCACTATGTAGATGTACATTTTAGGGACTGCAATAGCTTACACTCCTAACAGTAAATAAGGTTCCTCTTTCAATATATCTTCAACAAACAACCTTCATTGTCATTTGATTTTTTTAATTTCATTTTAGTAATTCTCATTGGGATGAGGTGAGATCTCTAAACAATTTTTATTTGACCTTCTCTGAGAACTAAATATGTTGGACACTTTTCTAAGTGTTTATTAGACATTGGTATTTCTTCAGAGAGTTGTAAAGAAAATGAAATCATCATATTTGTAAAAAATTAGATGGAACTGGAAATTATATTACACAGAAATACAAACACTGTTATTTTTACATATAGGGATCTGTGCAATTTAGTTTTATGTTAACTTGATACAAACTAGAGTCACTTGGGAAGAGGGAACCTCATTTGAGAAAATATATCCTTAAGATTGGCCTATAGGCAAATATGTCAGACATTTTCTTAATTAATGACCAATATAGGAGGGCATGGACCACTCTAGGTCATTGTAAACCTTAAGTAGATAGACCTGGTGTATATAAGAAATCAAGCTGTGCAAGCCAGTATGCAGTATTCCCCCACGGCTTTTGCTTCAGATTCTGTCTCCAGCATTCTGTCTTAAATTCCTGCCCTGACTTTCCTTTACGCTGGACTACAACTGTAAGTTAAAACAAAGCCCTTCCTCCAAAAGTTGCTTTTGGACATGTAATTTTATCACAGTGGTAAAAACCCTAAAACAGGATCTTAGATTGGTGTGTCAGAGGATGTGGGTTATGAAACTAGAAAGAGTATAGGATCATGAAAGGGAAGAGGAGATTGTAAGTGGAAATGGAAAACAGCAATAAAATACATGTGACATGAAAGCAGATGGGAAACCATTGGGAGAAAGTGACCAACAGGAACGGATGAGGGTGGAGATGAAAATAGGGGAGGAAAATCAACAAAAAGTATACAAAATACTATAACAAAACCAATTACTTAATTACTTTGAGTATTAATATAAGAATAAATATTAGATCAGTGATGGTCAAAACAAAAACCCAGGTCAGAAGCACAGAAAATATAGTCAATGAAATCATAGAAGAAAATTTCTTAAACCTAAAGGAAGTGCTTATCAAGGTATAAGAAGTATATGGAACACCAAATGGGGAGGACAAGAAAATAAATTCCACATGATACATAATAATCAAAATACTACATGTACAGAACAAAGAAAGACTATTAAAAGCTGCAAGTGAAAAATGCCAAGTAACATATAAAGGCAGACTCATTAGAATAACACACAGCTTCTCAATGGAGACTCTAAAACCCAGAAGAGCCTGGAGAGATGTTCTGTAGAATCTAAGAGAGCAAGGGTGTCAGCCCAGAATACTATACTATACTACTATAGTGCAAAATGTAAATCACAATAGACAGAGATCGAAAAACATTCCAAAACAAAACAAAATTTCTATAAATTCACATCTACAGAATGCACTAGAAGAGTAACTTGAATCTGAGGAAGTCAACCGTATCCAAGCAAACATAAGAAATAAAAAATTCCAAACCAGTAAATCAAAAGAAGGGGAAAAGTCTATACTATGAAAACAAAATGCATTAGCCTACTGTTTTGCCATTATTGAA
>NC_045030.1:155182610-155206949 GCF_008632895.1 Mastomys coucha
TACATTTCAAATGTTATCCCATTTCCCTGTTTCCCTCCCTCCCGGAAACCCCCTATCCCATCCTCACTCCCCCTACTTCTATGGGGGTATTCTTCTACCCAGCCACCCACTCCCACCTCCCTGCCTTCCATTCCCCTACACTGGGGCATCTATGGAGCCTTCATAGGACCAAGGACCTCTCCTCCCATTGGTGCACAACAAGGCCATCCTCTGCTACATATGCAGCTGGAGCCATGTGTACTCCTTGGTTGATGACTTAGTCCCTGGGAGCTCTGGTGTGTCTGGTTGTTTGATATTAGTTGGTTAAGATTAGTTTATATTAGATATTAGAAAATTGGATATAGCTCTACCTGAGGACCCAGCTATACTACTCCTGGGCATATACCCAGAAGATACTCCAACATATACAAGGACGCATGTTCCTCTATGTTCATAGCAGCCTTATTTATAATAGCCAGAAACTGGAAACAACCCAGATGTCCTTCAACAGAGGAATGGATACAGAAAATGGGGTACATTTACACAATGGAGTGCTACTCAACTATTAAAAATGATGAATTCCTGAAATTCTTAGGCAAATGGATGGAACTAGAAAATATCATACTGAGTGAGGTAACTCAGTCACAAAAGAACATACAAGGTATGCACTCCTAAAGCTTTCTAATTATGTTTGATAGGCCCTTTCTGGAGATCTTTCTAAATAAGAGGGGTAAAACTTTTTGGGGGAGCCATTTTCTGAATGAAGGATTTGCCAAGTGCAGATCTTTCCCCAGTGTTCCCACACTAAGTTGGGACTCCAATAGCAAAGGACCCAGTTGTCAGGTTCTGCGTCTTATGAGAGATCTGGTTTCAATTTTGTTTGTAAGAATGGCCAGCCAACTGTATGAGTGATTGAATGCATACTGAACAAGTTTTGCCCAGGGGCTCTTTAATTGATTTTTTTTTTAATTTTGCTGTTGATGTTTCTATTTTGCCTTTTCTGTCACCCGTTTTCTGTTGGTCCTGAAAAGAAGGGAGCTGGTCTGCTCCCCACATTCACTCTGATTTAATGAGAAAACTCTCCAAGGAGCTCCTGAAAGCTTCTGCTTCTCCATCTTGCCCCCCACCCCACCGCTTGGCAGCACCCTTTGTGTGCTGTTGTTTACTTGGTCTTTTTGTCTGCAAGCTCCCCTGATTCTCCCCTTTCCCCTCCAACCATATTAAACTGCTCCTGGAATTGCCCCCTGGCCTAGGCATCTTACCTGCTCCGACAACATGTGGTCTCTAACATGTATTTGTCTTTATTGCTTCTGGGTTAGACCTGTGAACATTTCTACTTCACTGAACCACTTAAATTTTCTGCTAACATGGGGACTGTAAACTCTAAACTCTTACCCCTTTGAAGTATGGTAAAAAAATGTCTCCCAAGTATTTGGGGAAGACTACAGGGGTTAGCTGTCAAGGGAAAAGCTGCATACTTTTTGTGATATCGACTGGCCCTCCTATGAGGTGGGATGGCCATTGATAAGTCCATAGACCCAGCCATTGTGAAATCAGTCTGACTTAAGGTCACAGGATCCACAGGGTACCATGGTCTGTATTGATCAACATTTGGCACTTGTTCAAAACCCACACCCTTATCTTATGGTTTTACCTTAGGGATTATCGTATTGTTTTGGTTTCTAAAATAGTCTTCCAACCTCAGGCTCCTCTATTTTATCCCACCCTACTCTATCAATCTCTCCCCTCTACTCTATCCCTACTTCCTCTTCTGTATCTATATACCTCCTGTCCCCACCCCCCTTTCCCTCTGTATCCATCACAATGCCTCCTGATGGAGACATCCAGTTTTCCCCCTCCCCTGCACTTCCTTTGCTACCATTGGAATCCTGCTTGAGGGCCTGCCATACTCCAGATTTGAGTTAATTACATCCCAGCTTTTATTTTTCCCTTGCTAGAGGCCCGCTCCCTCCTGGAGGTGGGGACAGAAGCTTAGGGGAAGGGAAACATCCTTTCCCAGTCTATGTCCCTTTCTCTACTTGAGATTTGTATGACTGGGAAATCTCTCTCCGCTTTTCTGACAAAATCCAAGTCTTTCATGCCCTCCTGGAATCTGTCCTCCATAGCCATCACCCACTGTAGGATGATTGCCATCAATTTCTGATTCTGTTGACTTCAGAGGAAAGAGAACATATTGAGGCAAAGAAAGCCTTTTTTTTAGCCTCAGCTACTGGTAATGCTTTCTGAGACTGCTTTGACATGTAAGTACCCTGCTTGGGACCCCAATTTGTTTCCCAGTTCCCAAGCCCTGAAGAAATCTTCATCAGTACCTGGAATTCAGGGCACAGCTTGAAAACCCACTAATTTGTCTAAGACTACTGAAGTTCTCCAGGGCCCACAAGAGCCCCAAGGCATTTCTTGAGTGATTATATGATAGATGAATAAAAGAATTCCACTTTATTCTAGGCATCCATCCTGGTACCCACTAGCCATGTGTCTCTGAGTTCAGTCCCTGGAAGATAAGTTCCCAGTAATGCTGACACAGGGAACCTCACCCAAAAATATACATCTGTGACTATCTACTACTACCCGTTACGATATGACTAACTGCTTTTTGGCTTCTGTAACTTGTTTATGCAGACATTCAAGGACTATTTTGAGGTTGTCTTGACTACCTAATTATGGCAGAGCAGAAGAACATCTCTTTACTTGCTTGTTGATATACAAAGGTCTTCTTGTGGGTTTTGCGTTTAAAAATGCCCTCCTCTCCCCTTTTGCACAGCAATGTCAAGTTGGGCTCAGAGATTGTTGTCTTGCTAGCAGCTTTAATAAATGTAACTAATCATAATCTGGATTGAGTCTATGGTCTTTTTCCCAGGGGTCACAAACTCCATAAACAAAAATTTACTTTACCACTCTTGACCCACTGGCTCTGGAAAAGGCTAGGGCACTAAATTTGCTTTTTGTCACTAAATAAGCCCAGGATATTCACAAAATAAATGCTAAAGTCTAGAGGCTTTTGCTTGTAATGACTACATTCCATATCATTGAAGTGGCCCAAAAGGTTTTCAATAACATATGCTGAAAAAAAAAAAAAGCTACATTGGCTGCTGATTGAGCTACAGGAAAATATGACGGTGGTTGCTTTCTAGTCAACCAAGCCCAAGCTCTCTACTGCTTATGGCCAGAGGATAGGTGCCCCAAAACAAAAATGGAAAGGATGAAGAAGATTCCACTGGAAAGGGATCAATGTGCTCACTGTAAAGAAAAGGCACATAGAAAGAATGAGGGCCTAAGCCACCACAAACCCAAGAAAGCAATGGCATGATCTTCCTGACCACAATGAAGTAGATAGTGAATCAGAATGAAGGACCCCAAGGCTCTATAGTCTTAGGCCTCCAATACCCCTTGGTCACTGTGTCAAAATAAGAACATCAAATTAAGACACTGGGATATATGTTTTTATTTCAAAAACTCCAATGGGGCTGGTTGCAAATAAAAAGGAGCCAGTACAGTAAAACATGGGCATGATTAAGGACAATCACGTCACATCTGAAGGATGATTAGCCTAGGCCATAGACAGATGACTTACTCCTTCAGGTCACTCAAGATTGCCCTTTTCCTCCTCCTATGCAGGCATGCTCTTTAAAAATAAAGCACCACCACAACCTTTACCCCTCAAAGGGCTAAAATTCCCATTGCAGCTGCATACCAACTTAGCTTAACTACTCCTCTATGTGAAGAATGTCTTCTAGCTCTTCCAGACTCTACAGAGGGAACAAATCCAGAACCAGGGATCATGCTCATGAGCTGAAGAATGATCTTCAGCTTTGTAGCACACTGGTGACATACCAGTCCTGATAAGTCTCTTGGCTGTAACCACAAAGAAAAGTGTCCAGCAATATCCTATGAACCAAAAGACTGGACTTGGAATTGTTCTCATATTAAGAGGCTATTGGAAGCTAACATCCTTACCCCATGTTAATTGGCTTGGAATATGTCTTTCTTGCCTGTCTATAAACACAGACCTCAGATAATCAGCCAGTCTGGAATCTCTGTGAAGTTAATAAGCAGACAAAACATTCACTCTACTGTTCCAAATTCATATACTTTCCTTGTTCAAATTCAGTCTCCTCCCTGGCTGACTACCAGGTCTATATGATCCTAGACACTAAGGATGCTTTCTTTTTCATTCCCCTGGCACCAGTGAGACAGCACATATTTGACTGATACAATGTCAAATGAGATAAGTCAGCTAACTTGGACAAGACTACCTTAAGGATTCAAAAATTCCCCTTACCTCCTGTTATGGAAGCATTATGAAAAGACTGAACAGAATTTTGGGTGCCATATCCTGACTCCAGTATGGAGATGATACTTTACTGACAACATTTTACACAGACACAAGGACTTTCTCCAGCCACTCCAGACAGATGTCTTCTCTGTGAGATAAAAGCTTGCTCAAGGTAGAACTCTTAATGTTGTCCAGAAGGAAGCCATCCTCTGGATACCCACTCCCCAAACTAAGAAGTAGGTATGTGACTTCCTAGAGGTGGCAAGATATTTCAGGCTCTGGATTCCTGAGTTTAATGACTTAGCCCAGACTATTTGTCCACTGTGGGAGACAAACCTTTAAATTAAACTGAAGCAGAGGAACAAGCTTTCTAAGAACTAAAACAGGCTCTAATCAGAGCTCCAGCTTTAGCTCTACCAAATGTTACCAAACTGTTCTACCTTTTCATCCATAAAATTTGGGGCATTGCAAAGGAAATTTTAACTCAGACTCTGGGATTTTGGAAGATAACCGTAGCATAGCTGTTCAAGCATGGACTCCCACTGGCCATCCTGTTTGTACACAATACCCACAATCCCTATACTAAGTTAGGATCTCACTCTAATGGCTCCCCATGCTGTGGAAACCCTCCTATGAGAGCAAATGGCCAAAGGATACAAACTGTCCATATCACTTAATATCAAGAGTCTGTTACTTGATCAGTACTGTCTTATTTTTACTGCTATACAGAATAGTCAGTCCCAGTTCTGTGGCAGTGATACCTGATGATGATCCTAGGATTCTGCTCATGACTGTAAAGACAAGCTGGACATTTTTCAGGCCAGTCATGCAGACCTCCATGACACTGCCCTGCCTGAGGCAGACACTGAATTGTTTACGTACGTGTAGGAGGAGTTTCCCTAATTGTTTGATTGGCTAAATGAAGACGGCAAAAGCCAATCACTGGGCGAAGATATGGAGGCAGGTTTTCCAGGTCCCAGAGAGGAAGAAGAGGATACAATAGAGAGAAGGCCTTTTGGGCCAGGTCGTGGAGCAGAGATGACAGACACTGTGTAGGCCTGGGGCTATTAGATTCTGTGGTGGCCTCAGCCATCAGAAGAATTCCAACATAGAATAGTTGGTGAGTTTAGGACAATGGATTCTGAGCCCAGTGGTTGTGACATCTGGCTGATTTTAAATATTAAGATTGTCTGGTGTTTTCCATTTGTGAAGATTCAGGTGGTCAAGAGAGAGGGCTCAGCCAAGTGGCAGTCATTGGTGTTTGGCAGAGCCAGCCACAGGAGTGGATGGTCGGTGTAGAGTGATCACAGCTCCCAGTGTTTATGGGAAAAATACAAGCTACATGAGGGAGTGTGACCCTCCTACAGCTGAGGGCTGATTCTATCAGACCCCGCCTTCCACACATAGCCATGCCTCTCTCCAAGTTCCAGTTACGCTGGAATTCCTGCCTCCAGAGACTGAAGATGAAGCTGCTGATTGGGCCAAGTTGCTGACGAACTTGGGGGAGAGGTTTTGCTTTACCTATCTTTGCTTGTAACAAAGAGATTATTCAATGAATGATGGCAGACTGAAAGCACACCATGTGTTGGTCTAATTTTTTCAAACCCTTCCCACAGTTCTGGTACCCCAAATTATTCGGGCCTTGAGCCCCATTCCAGAAAACCCATTCGTATGAGTGGCTGCTGGCAGCTACAGATGGCGCCCATGGACAGGGACTGGATATTTGGAGGAAAGGTGCCCCGCTACCTCAAGAGAAGCTTCTCAAGGAAATAAAGATGGAACGGCAGGTTTGCCAAGGTAAGTTGAGGTCACACTGGCCCGGTGATGGTCTCTACTTAGGGGGTTCAGTAGCGGAAGACAGTCAGGACCGGAATCAGGCGGTTGTCCAGTAGCCTTGGAGCTACACTTAGGCGGGCAGGGTAGGGCATAAATATATTATAAAAATACATAAAAATGGCAAAATTTAGAAACAAAGCAAAAGATATGTGTAGGAAGATAGAAAGGAAAGGGAAAATGGACTTCAGAGCTATCCCGGAGACAGAGAGAAACCGAGAGACATCTTACTTTCTCTATGGCTTATTCAAGAAAAAAATTCCTCGTTTTCAACTTTATGTTACGTGTCAATTTGTTTCTGTCTGTGTCTAAAAAAGTGAGTGCGAGTCTTTGTCTTGCGTTTTATGGTGTTTTATACGTGGTCCGTTTACATGTGGTCAACATGGCAGCTGAGGGCTTGTGAGCACTGTGCACCATCCCCGTGCGAGCGGGGAGGCAATGGCCTGGCCACGGTGGGAACTCTGTGATGTGGGTGACAACGAGACAAAGCTCGTGGGAAAGTCGTGGTGGCACACGCCAGTAGGATTTGCTGAATGAGGCAGCAGCCAGGGGCAAGAGCCCAGCCCTGGCAAAAACACTGCGGGGAAGAGGCTGCTGGGTGCTTTTGTGGTGGTGTGGCCACACCTACACTGTGCAGGACACAGGGCGACTCCTGAGAGGTGGAAGGGCCTTACGGTTCCCGGGGTAATTCAAGTCCCATAGCGCGCTCGGCAGAGAAGCTGTGTGTCGGTGTCTGGGAGTTCTGCACAGAGTGCAGCCCCAAACAGTGCAGGCCCCATCCGGTTTAAAAGGCCCATGGCCACCGCTATTTAGGGTGCTGCAATAGAGCCAGGTGAAGTCGCTGTGTTTACGCCCTTGAAGCCACATTCTCCAGGCCATATGGTGGCTGCTGTGGCCGCTCGAGGGAGCGGCTCCACTTCATCTTCCCATCCAGGCCATGAGGTCCAGTGATCAGCTATGGCGGTAATAGATACACTCTACAGTGCCTTGCCTAACATTGTCTGCCACTTCCTGCCATGATCGCACAGACCGTCTCTCCTTGCAGTGCTGTTCAAACTAAAGTTTTGCAACCGCTTAGCGCCATCTAGCGGCCATAAAAGTAAATTACAGGCTAATATTTCTCACAGCCACTTAATGTGAATTTAATTACAAGCCAATTACCAGGCATAGACATAATGTTCTTGATGGCTTAATACTACAAAAGAAATCTAAAAGTACAGTTAAAATGAAAAGAGTCCCATTGGCTAAAGTTATTAATTATCATGAATCTAAAGTAACTTTAATTTTTAAATTCATAAAACGTTAATGAGGCCATTAGTCTTATGGAATTCAGCCTTTGTTAGATATTGTCTAGTAAAAGGCAAAAAGCTTCTTACTGAAGGTAAACACAGCTTTTGTAAGCAATTGCCATCTATTATAATCAAATGTTTGGGGTTTTAAATATGCCCCAACATCTCTTTGACAAAAAGAGAACATTAATATAAATTTATCTCTTCTCATATTCAAAGTAAAGTTTAACTTCTTACCATAACGTTGTGGTGATATAATAATATCATAAATATCTTTTAGAAAACATTTATTTCTTCTAACAGCAACTAATTTGGCTATTATAAACTATTAATTGATATTTGGCCTATTACTTAGTAAAGATTTTTAGACAAAAATTAATATTTATCCAAAGTAAACAAATTGTTAAAATTTGTTTGTATACATTCTTTTATATTTTCTATAGACTTATCTATACACCCTGTAACAATATATAATTCTATAGCCCTTTTATAAAATATATATATATATATAAAGTCACATGTTTAATCTCATGATTTCCCCCCTATGTCAGCACAAATAATTCAATTGTGTGATGTACTCACTATCAAGTATTAAAATTAAGCCTTAATTTGTATATTGATATATGGGTACATACATATATCAAAGATTTCAATTACTTATGATATTTGGACATTTTTAAAATATAATTTTGATTTCAAAATTAAAAGTAAAATATACACATGTGACTATTAATTCCTTCTCAGGCTTTCAAGTTACAATTGCCTTAACATAAAAAACAACAAAATATTAATTGGTTATTGTCTATATTGTATTTCTATATTTAATGTTCCTAATCAGATTAAAACAGATTATGGAACTGACTATTATAGTCAAGCATTTAAGACATTTTGTCAACAATTTAATGTTACCCATACTACTGAGATAATTTATAATTCTCAGAGAAAATAAATTACTCAATGTGCACATTGCACTTTGAGAATTTGATTTTTTAATATTAAAAGGAGGGGTAATATGCACTCCACTCCAAAGTTACCTCCAAAAGCATATCTCATTTTTTACTTGTTTTAAAAATCATATTTTGCTTTTTGCTTCTTTTAAAAAGCATATTTTGCTTTTGCTTGTTCTGAAAGCATATTTAGTTTTTTGCTTTTTTAAAGACATGCCTTGCTTTTTGCTTGTTTTAAAAGATTATATATATTTTTGCAGTCTGATGCCAAAGGTCAGTCTGCTACGGATCACCATTGGCATCCACACATTTCCAATTTTTATGCCATGATAAAAAGGTGTGTCACTCCACTTACTAACACATATGATCTTAATGCCACTTTAATCTGGGGAAGAGGCTCCGTTTGTGTTGGAACACAATGGTTACCTAAAATATTGATTTGTCAAGTGGATACAGACACAAAATCTTTTTTAATAAGCATGTTTTTATACCAAAAATATTGGCTAAACATTTTATTAGCCAACAAAGTTTACTTGGCTGAAATAACCTCCACCATTTCTAAGAGTTAACAATGGCTTCCCTCTACACCTAGAGGCCAAGCCTTGGGCCTACACATTGCTAATTTGCAATTAAAGTGCCTGAGACATCCTCAAGATAATGTTACTTTTAAACTTTTGAGTTTTTATCTCAAGCAAGCTCACTCCCGGAGCACTTTTACCTAAAAAGCAAGCTCAGTCTCGGAGCGCAAAGACACTTTAGCTCAATCTCGGAGCTTCTAGCCTGGAAGTTATTTATTGACAACTGAATTGAACGCCTACTCTCGAGGCGAAGCTGTTGAAAAGGCTCCTAGCTTGGGAGCTGCTATTTTACGACTCAATTAGGTGTCTACGCCCAGCGGCCCATCAGCAAACCAGCACTGCTTCATGAGAACTTCAGAGAAGGTCAGAGAGACTGTGGCAGCTCATGGACTTTGCAGGCATATCCTGACGTGACAGATTAGAAAAAGGCTAAAAGGTTCATACAGTATTTGTTTAGGTTAATTCATTTATTTTGAATTATTTTAATTATCAAAATAGGTCTGATTTTGAGTTTGTGGCTATTTAATTATTCCTCTGGGAGAAAGGTCAAGCTAAAGTTTTTCTAGTTACTAGCTAAAGGACATGCTAATTTGGGAGAAAGGCTTTATGTTTGTGTTTATAGAAAAAGCGATTAGGCTCTGGATCCTTCCAGAATTATATGGGTCAGATATGATAGAGGGAGACCCATGGAAGAACTAGAAAAATTCAAAAGAACCAAAAAGGAAAGGTAAAGAATCTTTGTGCCATCCTTCACATGGCACAAATGAAGACTGATTGGTTATTATTAAAATTAGCTCATAAAAAGATTGTCTTTCACATGCTCAAACAATTCTTTCTTAACTAGTCTGTACACACTAAACAGAGGAACACAATCCATGCAGATATCTTGATGGTTCTTAAATTCTGTTTTGAGATTTGTATATTGCAAATTGTACAGCTTTGGTGAAATTCATCCTCAGACATGCTGAACTGACCTCCTTGGATTCTCAGTGTCATGGATTCTGGGTTATGTTGTGTCATTCAACTTTTCAGACAGATCCAGTCAGAACTTAGGCATCAGAGACTGAATAGCAATTGTTGGCTTGGCTTTCTTAAGGCTTAACCAAATCTCCTATTTTCTCTATCCTTCTTCTCCCCTTTAAAGATATTTTATCACCACCATTCAATAGGAAGAAGTTGTGGAGATTTTCCTCCAAGTCCCTTATGTTAGGGTGGATGGTCCTGGTAATTTTATGAAATATAGTTAAGTTGTCATTTTAAGGGATAATTTGGAAATGGCTTTAATTTGAACAGGGAGGAAATAGGTGGAATTGATTGTGTAGCCATTATCTTAATTGGTAGAATCTTTATAATTGATGCAAAGTTGCAGTTATAATTTCTTACATTGGTGCAGAATTTATTTTTGATACAGAATTAAGGTTTTTATTGGTATGAATATTTTATATTTATTCAAAAATTTAGATTAGTATTGTTACTCTTAGACAGGCATTGTGCCTATGCAACTCCTTCAAGAATACGAATTTAGGGTCAGATAGCAAATTCATGATTCTGAGTTAATAATAAAAGGGTGTTTCGAGTATTTCAATTAGAAATAGCTGAGAATAGTTAAAGGACAACAGTTCATATATACTTTACATAGATAGATGTCTTCAAAAGCATCAGAAGTCCACAGAACACATTTATGGCCATTCCATTATTAAAAATCATTTGTCTAGAGATATGTCTGCTCCTGACAGTATCCCCTTTCACAGTTTGGAGAGGATGCTGAGCATCAGTACCTCCAGAAGGTTGCTTTCATGTCAGGTCAGGCACTGGGCAGAAGTTACTCATTTCATCTACTGTCAATTCATTCCAGAGGATACATGTTGCAGAATTCTGTCCAGAGAAGGACACACGTTGACTACTGGCTTTGTCCAAGCAAGGATAGTAGCCCTGCAATTTTATCTGCATAATAAATCTGGCTGCAATTTTATCTGCATAATAAGTCTGGCAGATAGATGACCCTTGGCCAGAAAGCAGGAAGGATGCTCTTGGATTCTAAAAATTTGGGAGACTGTCCAGTTAGTCAGTTGTCTCTACAATGGCCTAGTTTTAGAAGCTATGTTAATGCTTCCTATATTTTTCAGGTAATATTTTAAGTCATTCTCAGATTTCTGGCGGGGTTGAACACTGGTCATAGTCTCATAGCCAACCTAAGCTCTTTAGCATTAAGAGAGATGATATAAAGTTGATAGGATAGTTTTCAGATAGTATACAAACTAAAACCAGGACATAACTCAGGTGTAGAACTGTAAGCTTTTAAGATAAGATAGATGGTAGAGTACTTTATCTAAATTGACAAATTGATGGTCTGAATGGCATTTGTGCCTCATTCTATGTAATTTACTTGTCATGATTTTTTTTCAATTTTTGTCTGGGAGAAGATTTTTTTTTTTAATTTTTTTCTATTGGACAGAAAAAGTGAGATATAGGGGAAGTTTCCCTGATTGTTTTATTGGCTAAATAAAGACAGCAGAAGCTAATCCTTGGGCTAAGATATGGAGGCAGGTTTTCCAGGTCCCAGAGAGGAAGAAGAGGATACAATAGAGAGAAGGCCTTTTGGGCCAGGTCGTGGAGCAGAGATGACAGACACTGTGTAGGCCTGGGGTTATTAGATCCTGTGGTGGCCTCAGCCATCAGAAGAATTCAAACATAGAATAGCTGGTGAATTTAGGACAATGGATTCTGAGCCCAGTGGTTGTGACATCTGACTGATTTTAAATATTAAGATTGTCTGATGTTCTCAGCCAAGTGGCAGTCATTGGTGTTTGGCAGAGCCAGCCACAGGAGTGGATGGTCGGTGTAGAGTGATCACAGCTCCCAGTGTTTATGGGAAAAGAGTGAGCTAGCCATGGGAGCTGGGTGAGACAGCCATTGCACGAGGCAAGTAACAAACAGAGAACAGAGAGGCTTGCCAAAACTAGCCATGGGAGCTGGATGAGACTGGCATTGCTGGTACCGAGCTGGAGCAAGCATGGATTTTTTTAAAAAATGACATGCGACACCTATGGAAGCAGACTTTTCATCAACCAAGTCAGGAAAGCCAGGACAACAGTAACTACCTTAATGGGTCACCATATAGATACAAGCCTCACCACAGGGCACATGGGCATAAAAGAGTTAATTGCTCTTATTCATGCCCTATGATGGGGAAAAGACAAATGAATAAATATTGATACAGACACAAAGCATGTCTTTTCCACCTTTCATGTCCATGTCATGATTCATAAGAAAAGAGGTTTATTAACTGCTGAAGGAAAACTGTTAAAAAATAAAATTATTTCCTTGAAGTGGTCTGGTTCCCCAAGGAGGTAGATGTTAACTGTTGTAGGATTTTCCCTGTCCAATCATATTAGGTCAGCAAGAGGCCTGTGATTGGATGGGGAAAGGGGAGGCAGAGTGAAGAGTGGGAGAGACTGGGAGCATAGGAGAGAGAGGGAGAAAAAAAGATGGCTGCAGATATGAATCAGCATGGCTATGACCAGCCACAGGTTGTTATGATATCAAAAAGGTTAGAATATTGGGATTACTTGCCTAATCTAGATGAGCAGCTTTTATCATTATCAGTTGGTTCTGAAATTATTTTATTGTCACCTTGTGTACTGATAATTTACTGATATATAAATCTGATTGGTTAACTATAGCAATGAGTCTTGTTTTTACGGGGTTACTGATATTGTGTTATCAAACCATGAGGATTGTGAATCTATTTGGCTATTGGAATGTGGGATGGGATAGAATGGGTAGGACCCCACCAGGACATAGTGTTGTGGCCCTCCAGTGCCCGTACATGTGCAGAAATGTGCCAGTTCTTTTTAAAAATATTTCCCACAACAGTTATCCATCAAGGGATACCAAACAGCCAAAACACCTGAAACCAAAGGAAATTGTATTGCAGATCAGGTGGCCTGAATAGCAGTAGAGTTATCTGGTGAACATTTTTCTTCCTTTCCTTATTCATATCTCCCTCCAACCCCTTGCCAATTTATCTACTCACAAGAAGAGTGTAAAGCCCACTCTCAAGATGTGAAACAAGACTATCTGGATAGTGGAGCCTGCCAGACTCAAGAATTATCCTCCTGCAGCCATAAGACAGTATGGTACACCAACTGCACCAGACTGGGTACCACTAGACTGACTGAGTTATTGTCTTCCAAGAACCACGTTCCAAATCTCTAATATGGCCAACCTAGACTGCTTTCAATGTCTCTCACACACACAGATCAACCTAAGGCAAGGAGCAAAAGTAGTCCCCATCATTCATCTGAGAGAACTAGGCCCTGATAAGCAATGGGCAGATGACTTCACAGAGATGAATTAAGCTTCCTCATGTGGGATATTAGTGTCTATTAGTATTTATAGACATCTTCTAGTATGGGTAGAAAGAACACTTTGATAACCAGAGAGGAAATACTCTGATAGTGGTCAAGAATCTTTTATATGAGAATATTTCTACATTTGGGCTGCCCTGTCTTTTTGATCAGATGTTTCTATCTCAGAGGAAACTGATGTACAACATTTGTCTGCATGATATACTGGTCAAATATTGGCACAAACATTGGGGGAGTAATCAACCACTATCTATCTTATGGAATTTCAGGCCCACTCCCCAAGATAAAACCCATGCCTAAACACTGCTGGGTGACCAAGAACCTGAGACTAGATATGTCATTATTCTAGGGGAAAATCAAATACCATTTTTCTACTAAAGTATCACAGCAAAAACAATGACTCCTAATGACATTTTGTTACACCCATAGATCAATGTCTTCCTCAGCCATCCTCAGAGAAGCTTCCTCTTATAATAGATAGGAACTAATACAGATACCCACAGCTGGAAAAATGCAGAGGGAGTATTTTGGAACACTCAGTATTGAGTGGGATGTCTACATCAAACACCTCCCCTCAGTGCCCAGGTGTGGGGGGCACTTTGACTGTGCCACAAGAGGAACTGGCATGGAACTGACAAAGTAGAGTATGTTCAAACCCAAGAAATCTCAAAACTTGAGACCAGCAGGAGTAGAACTAACTCCTTCTGTTTCCATGACTGCCTCAGAGCATATAACCTGGCGACCCCCAGTCAGGTGGTCATAAGCAGTCAGCCATGTACCCAGCACCTAAAAAACCTCTCCATGCTACCCATGTACCAGCAGCCTCCACACACCCCAAGAGGAGAGGCAGAATCTGGAACCACACCCAATGCCATATGTGGAAGAGGAAGATGGTCAGAGCCAGAGGAATTGGCTCAAGAAATAATGTCTTCCAGACACAATAGAATTAACATATTTATGAACTCCAAAGACTGTGGCAGCATGCACAAGTCTTGAATAGGTTCAAGCCAGATGGATCCCAGTGCTGAAAGGGGGAAGTGTACAAAATTTTCTGCCCCTAACCAAAAATGATATCTCCAATTGACAACCACTTATAAAGGAAAATCAGCTTTCTCCAATGGAGTCTCACTGGTTTTATAAACCACACATATGGGGAGGTCCCATACCTAGAAGTAGATAGTCTTCAAAAACAAAAGCAATGGTGTTTTGTGGATTCTTTTCTCATATTGCTTTTTAAAAATTACTTTTTATTTTACTGATCTTTGGTGTATAGTATGGTTACCAATTTTGTGTTTTTAAATTTTTAGTGTGTGTGTTTGTATGTGTGTGTGTGTTTCTAATGCTTTGTTTTGCTGTTGTTTTGATCTTAGTTTGTTTATTTTTTTATTTGCCTGAATATTTTCTAAAGAGAGAAAAACATGGATTTGGATGGGTGGGTAAAGGGGGGATCTGGAAGAAGGTGGTCAGAATACATTTTATAAATTCTTAATTAAAAATGAGAGATTGGTGTCAATTGTTGCAGTTACTTGACTTTATTATATCTTGAAATCTTAAAATTACAAACTGATGTTTTTCAAGCATCTGAATCATAGTCAACTGTTCATAGCATCTTTATATGATTTGAAAAGTATGAAGTTAGAATGTCTTATCACACAAGTAGGAATACAAATGAAGCAATCCTTTCAACTACTATAACTAGTAGAGTTCCTTTTCTAAAGAGAGATCCTAAATTCTTACTCCTAGTGAACATCTCATTACTATTTTCAATAACTAATCAATATTATTAGCACCAATTCTCACAGTTTACCTTACATCAAAAGTTATACAATTTGATAAGCAATTACAAAACAGTAATGATCCATGTTTCTACTGAAAGTTTTAAATTATAAAATAAAGTTCCAAACATATCAGACTAGTGTATCTTTCAAAAGTGAACATCCTAGATACTTGAAAACATGGTACAAGACAGATCACTTCCATATGTAGAAACCAGCCTCTGTACTGTTTCTGACCCTGAAGGCTAAACTGAGAGGGGCTAGTAGGGGCAAGTGGCAAACAGAATAAGAGCATCTTGTTTATAAACAGTTTATCATTGCCCTTGTATCAATGTAAAGTACCATTTTAAATTCAAAATAAAATATTTACTCCTGCATATTTTTGGTACAAAAGTAACACCTCCATGAAGAATAAGCACATAAAATAATATATACTATTATATATAATATACTTAAATTTTGAGTATAAGCATCTTTAAAGAGACATTTGAACAATGAATTCTTAGCTCTAAATATCCAAAGTTGATAAAAAAATATATAAAAGCTTTAAATATAGTAAGTATGCATCTTCAAACTATAGTCAGAATTCTTCCAAACTACTCTTTAGGTACACTTCTTAGATAAAATGAATGATCATTCTATATATCCTAAAATTTATCTAAATATATACAAAAAAACATTTAGTTGTCTGAAGCTCATTAGACATTTTATAAGATTCATTTTCTCCTTTTAAATCTGAAATGGTATCTAATTCTATATATACTATAAATTATCTAAAGAACTGGTAAGAATGTTTAGTTGTCTGAAGCTCATTAGACACTTTAAGCTTCATTTTCTTCTAAATTTGAACAGAGAAAAATAAATTACATGGCTATTGGACTTTTTTCCTGAAAACTGGTAGAACATGAAAAGTATACTCCAGTAATATATAGATAAGATATCCAAGAAGGGAAACTATATATTCTTTAATTTCTCTTCTGTAAAATATTTCACTATTTCAATTATGAGAGATCTTGGTTTCTTATATTTCATCTTTAGTTGCTTTAAAAATATTCATAAAGATAAGCCCAAATCAAAGGTAGCTTTTTTGTTTTTTCATGAATCATGTTTATAAACTATAAAATGAAAGCATTTTAAAGACAGAATAAACTTCTAGTCCATATATGCTAATATTAATATGTTAAATGTATCTTGAAACAGACTTTGACTATAATGTATTTTTTAATTCTAGTGATATCATATATTAAAAGAATGAGCATAGGGAGTCATCTGTGCATTAAAGAAGTATTCATGAGAACATTTAAAGTTATACAAACTTTTTTTTACTGGTCAAATTTTACTCCTTCTTTAAGCTTTCTAATGTAGTTTTCGAACTTCATGGCTACTCCCACCTTCACCTCCATATATTTTATCATTGTATCACTATTGATCAGTAGCAGAGCTTTCCCATCGATATCCTATAGAAAGAAGAAATTTAAAATTATTATCAGTACTGTTATATTCAATAAGGAGTTGTTTCTTTGTATATAAGAACATGTAAAACTAAATGATCTCATTATGGTTATAAAATCTTTGATTATGTATCTCCTGTACAAAACTATCAAAAATATCATTGCATAGCAATACATAATTTTGAAGCTTGTATATTCACATCAATCTTAAGAAAAAGCAAATTTAACTTAATTTAAATTAACTATAACAATTGATATAATTTTAAATAGTGTATGAAGATTAAAATGCTGTGTATCTATGACAAAAGTAAAAAAAAATGGCAGAAATGTATTTCATGGCTATAAACTTTCAAACACGGGCTGGGAATATATAAACATCAATGCAAACAGCAAATGTGTTCAACAGTATTGTCTTTTTATGAAAGTGAGTTATTTGTCTGAAGCTAATTAGATTTAAAGAATAGTTACTGGTATTCTTTTTATACTGAAAATAGTACATGCAGTATGTTGACACTCTACTTGATAACTACAAGACATCTCTATAAAAATTATTTCCTTTAACTTACTATCACCTTATGCTACTAAAGCATATTGTTTTTTTTAAGTTCCAACATAAAATAAAACTGTATTTAATTACATAGTCTTGTCTAAGAAGACCCAAAATCTTTTACAATAGTAAGTAAAATTAGAAAGGAAGGGAAATAAGACTTATTAAAATCCAGCTCACGTAAACAAGATAAGAGAAAGAACTAAAAAGAAATACAAATAGGAAAGGAGAAGTCAAATTATCTTTATCTTCCACTCATATGACTGTATACTTAAAAGACCCTAGAGACAGCAGCAGAAAATCTGATAAATCTACTTAGATCTGATAAATAAATACTTTCAATTACCATAGTATAAAAAATAGATATACAAAACCCAGAAAGAAGCTTTCTACCTGGGTCACTTCACCCTTCTTTAGGTAACTGGTGATTCCCTGCTCCCAGGAGGTTATTATATTGATGACCAACTTACTGTAGACACTCAATATGCATAACACATCAGTCCAGAATTCCTGGAGTCAAGTGGTCCTCCTACCTCATCCTCCCACATAGTTGAGGCTATAGGTATGTTCAGCATAAATGTTATGGGAGTAGCCAACCACTTTCTGGTTGGATTTAAAGCCTGATTCAAAAGACAGAATTTGTCCTATGGCTAGATAGGTCATACACCCTAGGGGAGGCTTACTATTATTCTTCTTCTAAATGAACATAGCAATAAACTACCCCCTAAGTTATTATTTTTATACATATATTAGTGCATTTTTGACTTTCAACAGATTTTTTTTCTTTTACCAGGACATGGTGATTAATACAGAGACCCACAACTAGTCAATGTGCAGAGATTCCTCCATGCTGCCATCCTACCACCCAAGGCTCAGAAATCATCTTGGAAGAGGTCAGAAAAAGATTCTAGGAATCAGAAGTAGTGGGAATCTGTAGGGAAATTTTCAAATCAGAATAAAAATAGCCTGGATTCTCATTTTTAAATAAGTTGTTGTTTTTATCTACATAAAAAAAAACAAAATAAACAAAAGCAAGGAAACAAAAAACTTGCAAAGAAAGGAATTAGAAGAGAAAAAATCTGGTTCCCAATATTTTTTTAAAGGTACCCAGGAATAAACCATGCCAAGCATGTCCAATACCTCTACAATCCAAAATTTATGCCATTAAATAAAGAAACTTAAGAGAATACTAGGGAAAAAAGAAAATAAATAAAATTTAACCATGATGTTGCTTTATAAATGGTCATTAGCATCACAAATCCTCAAGAGTCACATAAGGTAAATAGAACTGACCAGCTAAAACTAACTTCTGGATAACATAATAAGAGGGCTATTCTGTTATGCATTATGGGTAAACCTCACCTATGGTTATGGTCCTAGAGCGGAAAGGGGGGTTAGTTTGGAGAGGGTCTGTATATTTGTCCTTGCAGGGAAGGAGGTCTGCCTCAAACCTGTAATTCTGAACCACCATTTTCTGAGAACTTGCGACTGCTTAGTTTATTAGATACTTAGATGCCCATGTGAATAACAGACAGTTAACCAACCATTTAAGCATATAATGATGAACAAAATAACCTTTTTCACAAACAAAAATCAAATCCCATAATAAGATTCCCCTGGCATACATATAACTCAGAATCCAAATGAAAGTGCACAGAGGCCATTCAATGGCATTAGGGTAGAAGAGAAACTAGATTAAAAAAATACATTACATGTTTTCTGATGGTAGGATAAAGTTGGTCGGCCAATGGAGGATCTAAACGGTTCAGAAATGTTATCACATCATTCACAGACCAGTTTATCGGGTAACCAAGTTGTCTCACAACAGCACTGTTACACTCAGGTGATGAACCTGCAGTTACAGTGAAACAAAAAAGAAATTTAAAAACCTGATCAGCATCATGAAAATAAGAGATGTTTGGTAGAAAGTAATAGTCTCATTCCTGGAACCTTCTCTTAAATACCTAACTAAGGACTCAAGATTCCAACTATAAAAATTCTGAATAAAGATGATCTGAGTAGTACTGAATATGAATGTGGAAATGGACCTCCCACAAAGAGCAGGAGCAGCTTCAGAATGTACCTTAAAGCTTCCTTTTTGATCATGAAACAAATGTAGCAATCCAAGGCCTCTTTGCCCACAAGCAAGTGAAGGAAATGGTGCTACTTGGCCTAAATTAGGGTAATCTGAGTTAATTCAGTCTCCTTTCTTACTTTAAGGCCTTCTATAAATTTCCTGAATACTTCTTAAATGTCTCTTTCCCTAAACTAGGTTTATTGTACTAAATGCAATAGAAATCTCTCAAGTTTACACTTTATAATTACTTATTTTTTAGCTATATCAACAAATTTTAATAGCCACAATTATCTCAGGCAACAAGATTTATTCTTTGAAGCAAATCTCTCCATTGTATTCTATATTGTTGTTTTTAGTTTCATCTTTACTCTTTAAATTCACATCATATATGGTTTAAATGTTAATCTGAATTAAAAAATACTTTCTGGTGAGTCTAATCAGTAGTAGTTTTGACATTTAAGGCAATTATTCCTTAATGTTTAACTAAATAGCAATAAGTGTTTTGGTTGAAAAACATTTAATAATGAAATAATGATACATGAAACAACAGTGTTCACATCTCAGTTTTAGCTGTACTATTCATTAAATGGTACAGAAACTTCTTTGTATTCAAATATTACCTTAAACAAATGAAAAGGGCTTGGTAATTGAATAGGAAAATCTCTTTTTCTAACCAAAGAAAGCCAATAGAAATTTGATTTTGTGTGTGTGAATTATCCAAAAGTATGTCCTTTCTTTCCTATCACCTTATGATCATTCTGATTATTTACTATAGAGAACAGTAAAGAAAAAAAATTTAATATCACAATGGTGTCATTATGAAGATCACCAGAGAAGAGACATTTTAGTTGATTAACACAATGCCTTACCCATAATACCTGCTCAATAATTATTAGTAGCCATTGTGCATATAACTACAAATCAACCATCAAAATAGGAAACAAGAAGCTTCTACAAACTTGCTTAGAGGATGTTAATCATTGATGCTATTCAAAACTCACCAAAAGTGTCAGGATCAATCACAGGTGTTCGTTGAGCCTCCAGTAAGGCCATTCGCCTCATTTCAGGATTCTGTATGGGGATGAGCTCCCCTGGAGGGAGTGTATTTGCTTCCCTTGATGTTGAAGGAGTAGAAGTGATGTTGTCCATATTGGGAATTTCAAAGTCACTGTAGTAGGGCATTGTGGAAGAGCCAGGTACATCTTTGTATCTGTAATACTGCTCGTAGGTTTGGGCAGTATATGTAGGACTTGGTGGAGTTTCTTGATAGTCCCTCTCTGGTGAAGATTCAGAAGATTCTTCTTCCTGGGAATTCTCTGAATGTAAAACAGAGTTGTTCTCAGTGTTCTGGATACCCTCAGTGTTGTTGACAGTATTGGTATACTGGAAAAGCTGGGCATTATCGACAGTATCAGTGTACTTGATAGTCTGACTGAGGTCAACAGTATCAGTGTACTTGATAGTCTGGCTGAGGTCAACAGTATCAGTGTACTGGACAGCCTGGCTGTTGTTGTCAGTGTCACTGCACTGCAAAGGCAGACTGTAATCCATGGATTCGATGTTTTCCATATCCTGGTTATATTCTTCTCTCCTGTGAACTGGTGAAGTTGAACTGTAACTTTGAGGATAGTTGAAGGAATCATCGTGAACTAATTTTCTCCTTTTCTGTACTTTAACTCTTTTAGGCATCAGGTAATTGTACTTTCTGACTGCAGATTTGAAAGGCTTCATAATTAAAAGAGAAATAAAAAAGAATAATCAAAACATGATTTCTATGCAACATTATTTTACATTAGAAAAATGGTATTCTATTTTGATCATGTGATTTTGTTCCTTTTCTAAACTATATTTAATTTGTTGTATACTTTACAGGTACAAATATAAAAGCACTCACCACCAAAGCAAGCTCTACTGTGCTTCCCAGTTGAGATGTGTTGGCGGGGGTAGAGGGCACTCTACTGAGAGCTGTAGCTGGTGAGGCATAGGGCCAGCTCTCCTGCTCTTATGACCTTGTGGCTGGGCCAGCACTCCTGAGCTCACACACTTGGGGGCACCACTGCCCCTGCCACCAGGAGGTGAGTCAGCCCTGAGGGCATGAACAATAGAGAAATGACCCTGCCACCTGCTGGCTGCAGCATTGGATGAGCTAGCTGTGGCAGTGCTGGAAAGCGTATTCTTGGTAGTGTGGGTATGGGAGAGCTGACAGACTGACCAACTCAGCTACCACCCAGGTCCAGATCCAGAGCTTTGAGTTGTCCTATGCCAAAAATCTATGCCATCTATAAACTGCTGGAATGTGTGAAAAGGCTGGTCTTGTAGATCCAAATACACAAGATTTCCATGACACAGGGCAACAACAGGAAAACCAAAAGGAATCCTGGTAATGATACAATATTGATGGTATAGCAGAAGCTAGAGGCCTTGAACCAGACCAGTAACTCATTGCAATGAACATTTGAAAGTAGAGATATATGGATAAAAGGGTATATACTGTGTGACACACTACACCTTCCAGGATGAGATATTTTTTATGCTTTGTTTTGGTTTCTTTTTGTTTGTTTGTTTTCTTTGTGGGGGTGGTTGCAAGGGCAGAGGGTGTGTATGAAGAGATGGGGAGATAAGTGGGATTGGGGTACATGATGTGAAACTCTCAAAGAATCAATAAAAAAGTAAAAAAAAAAAAAAAAAAAAACCTTATTGTCCTATATTCATTAATCCTGAACATAAACATTCTTTAAAAAGGAGTTGTCGTCCTCATTTGTTCTTCCAGCAAATATAGATAAGCCTTGCTAATCTCACATTTACTAGTTCTCTATCACTTTGAACTGACTGGCATCTTTAGACAGAAAATATTTATCAAAGTTGTGATAATGTATTTGTATACTTACAGGATAATTCCAGAAGGATCTGGAACGTGCACGATAAATTTTTGTTACTTTTTCATCCATTTCATCCAACATGTTTTCCAGTCTTTGAACAGTTTTAAACATAATCTGTTAAACAGGTTATAAATAAATAAATATAATAAAAGGTATTAGTAGTTACTGTTTCAAAAAAAAAAAAAAGCAGCACATGTGAAAATACACAAAGCCAAGGTTAATTGCTAGACACAATGGAAGTTCTCCAGTAGTCAGAAACATCACATTTTCTACATAAGGCCTGGTATTTAAGAGACACAGGACAATTGCTGAGATGCTGAGTCTCAACCTGCCACTGCACTAGCTGATTCCTGGACACACATGGACGGGTCTTCAGTGCCAGAAGGTGACTTTATCACAGCTTCTGACAAACCCCCAGCCATTGTTCTGCAGTGAATTCCCATTGTAGAGGATACTAACTTAGAAGTATTCAAATCTGTTAAGAAAAAGAGCTACCTTCCATACCACGGCTTGTTAAAAAATAGATAGAAAGTGTTTCACTATGAGAAGAATATAAAGCCAAATAAAATGCATGTGATGTTGGACTCCAAACTATTTTAAATATTAAGCAGCTAGAAATGATCTCACAGTGCTATTGAATACATCTTGCATGCCATATAAATGAGGAACACTTGATAATATGATGAGGGTTTTTCTTGAAATGCTCAGAAATTTCAAAGAGCAAACTTACAAAAGACCAGAAACATTTTTTTCATTCAATTATGAATGCCTTCCTCCTGTCAGCACTAATTTGCTAGGTGCTGGGACCATGAACCTTAAAAACCAGAAAAGAAGCAAACAACCAACATGTTTTTTTTTTTAAAAAACAAAAACCTACAAAAGAAAAACTCTGTCCTGAAGAAATGGCTATCTCAGTCTGGAGAGAACTACAAGCAGTGACCATTTTAAGAGGGCGAGTAACAAGCATCCTGGGACAGTGGGTTCCCAAAATGTGCCCTGTGGAGCCCAGTCTCAATGGAAATATCTATAAAACAACTCCTGTATCAAAGGCTCGGGAACATGGTGAAAACTGAAGTAGAAAGATTTTAAGAGCCAGAGGACCAGGAAGTTTACTGTGATACTGTGTCTCCAAGTAATGCTAGAAGCTATGCCCCTAAAGTCTCACCTACATGACTAAACATCAGCTGAATAAAAAGGACACCATAGATATACCAAAGCGGATGACAGAAAGTTTGTGAGGACTCAACCCTGCACAAAGAACTACAGGCAACTAAAGAATGCTGAGAGTGAGAGAACTCATCTTCCTCAGGGAAGAACATACCAATTGCTTGTCTAGTGCCAAGTAGTCAGCACTGAAAACATGCATGCAAGTAACATTATGCAGGCTAAATAGTTTGTATTTAGGGATATGTGTGTGTGCTTGCATGTGTGTATGTGTATGTATGCATAAACATATACGTGCAGTATCAATTGATGAAAAAGAGGCCATAAATGTATGTATGTATGTATGTATATACATATATACATGTAATAGCAATTCATGAAAAAGGGGGCAATTTTGAAAGAGAGCAAGGAGAGATAAATGGAAGTGTTTAGAGAGAAGAAAAGAAAAGGGGAAACATTCTAATTATGTCATAATCTCATCCAAGGAGTAAACAATATATACATTCACTAAATAGTAAGAGATTCCTTTGTTTCTGTTTTCATTTTTAGACCGGCTCTCACTATTACTAACTGGTCTTAAACTACATAGATGGAGCTGGCCATGAACTTATAGAAATATGTGGGACAGTGGACCATACCAGGTAACTTGGTGCGGTTGAGCAGGTTGGAAGCCCTAGAACCTAGAGAGAACCATAAGGGCTTTACCTGGTTTCGACCAGGCCCCTATCAGGTAACCAGCACTCAAGGGCAGTGAAGGGTCAATGCAGTCTAGTGTCTCTGTGCTTTGCCTGTCCAGCAGCATTCCCACACCACAGCAATCCTTCTGCCTCCGCCTTCAAAAGTACTAGGATTACATATTGTACTTTTATCATCTATTATATAGCATATCAACAACACTCAGCAAAGTGAAGTGAGAAGATTCTCTAGGAACCTAGCTTGGGAACCTAGGCACTGCTCATCTGCAATACCATATCTCATTCAACTTGCATAATTACTGGTCCCCTGACTGAACACTATGTCCTAGGCTTCAGAGGTTGCCAATATCTGGACATTACAGGGCAGGCAGCCTTGTCCACTTTCCCCTGTTTCTGCACAATTGTAAGACCAAGACCTATCAGAATGGCTTCTGTCCTCACTAGTGTCAGCCTAAAAGAAC
>NC_045030.1:155207063-155213162 GCF_008632895.1 Mastomys coucha
CTCTCACATACACACACAAATTTACTTTTCAGTCTATTCTGCAAATCTTATGGAATAAAAACCATTTTTATTAGCTCTTAACCACAAGTTTATTTTTATGATTTTCTCTCAAATTTATATAAGATAAATTCCTTATAAAATATGAGCAAGCTATCTTAATATGTAATTAAGTAGGCACATACTAAAACTGTATCCAAATCTTCCAATTCCCTTTAAAAGTTTTATAGAAGAAATTAATATTAGGCAATATAGATGGAAAATACATAAATACAGTACTTATTCAATATTATTTTAATATTCTAAAATACTCCTATTTATATTTCAAATTTTTACCTGAAAATACTATTCTAAGTAGAAACTGTCCAAACAATTTCAATGAGGTGAATAATCACAAGTAATCTGATATGCAAAATCTTCAGTTAACTATACAATTTCCCCTTACATATGAAATGTTTACAATTTAATGTTCTAGGAAAACACTGAAAGAGAAAAGAACCATACCTGACAGTAGTTCAGGATAGTTTCGATTGCTTGTGGTCCTTCAATTTCTTGAATTTCATGAATTTCAGGTGGATGAGGTATGTTCTAGAATAGTTTTCACACCACAAGTAGTTAATGCTTTATCTCAGTAAGAATCACATTGATGAGTGAGCATACATTATAGTACTTATCTATTTAAATTTTTATTTTTCACCAGTCTTTCAAAAGTCTTAATTAAAACAGAGGTGAAATAAAAATTTTGAGTTATAAAGAATGGAAATAATTACCAGTCAAGTAAAGGAGAAAGGAAAGACTTTACTAGAAGAGTTTAGGTTTAGAATTCCAGTAAAAAGTAAAAAGTAGCTCAGAATGTCCTAGTACAAAAGGAAAGGGAAGATGTAAAATGGCTAAGATATGTCTAAAGAGATTTGGGATGAAATATATAAGTTAGGAGGAACTCCATAAGGCATTTGGAATTAAACCCTTTTCTTTAAAATGGTAAACAGTGATATATTGAACAACTTGTTGCTTCATATTACTTATATTACTGAAATAAGTCTTTGCTGAATTCATAAAGCATATTGTCATTACTATCCTAAGGAGATTATTCATATCTATATACGAGAAATATTTCTTAGAAAATTAAAAGAAAAGACAAAATAACAGAAAGAAACGCTGAGGACTTTAAATTCACTTCTCAGAAGTTTTGAAAACCTGTTCTATTATTAAAGGGCTCTTGCCTGTTTTTAATAACATGATTATGTGGAAAATTGTATGTGAATCAGGCATGGTAACACATCCCTGTGATATCAAAAACTCAAGAAGCTAAGGCAGGAGGATGTTAAGTTCAAGGACATCATAGGTAGGCCAAAGACATTGACTCAATAAACAAGAGAAAACATACGTGGATTACTGAGAACTATGCTCTCATTAATCCAGATATACCAGAAACTACACCCCCACACATACCTTTCCATTGAGGTTAACAGTTTCTGTACTTCAGGGCACAGACATTAGTCTTCCATGTTGAAATTAATTTTAAAGCCAAAACAAACAAACAAACAAACAAAAAACCAACAATAACAATAAAACTAACCATTTTGATCATACACCAGTTTTGATCCTAAACAATCCAACAGTGCCACCATGTGGCCAAATTAGGAAACACTTATGCATTTCTGATTCTTAATAAATTAATTTCTAAAACATCTTAAATCATTGTTGAAATAAGACAGGGTATTAATAAGTTACCATAAGTACTTCTATGTTTCTTCAAAATAATTATTCTAAGAACAAATTATGAGGTGAGAAAAATTTAAGGTAAACAGACTTAGTAGCTTTGTGTTTGTTTTAAAATACGTGACACTTTACCTGAATTAGCCTCCACTGAATAAATTAATAAAATAACATGCAATTGGGTTATATAGTACTACTTACAAAAATATAGTAGTTTTATCTTCACATGGTAGCTTGTGTTTTTAAGTAAATATTCCCCAAAATGTCTCTCAATAATGGACAGTATCAGTAAGCATTATCTCCAATGAAAACATCACCGTGGATAGAAGTTGAAAGTTGTCTAGATTACTTCAATGACATTAATATACCTGTCCTTATGTGACTAAATGTGTTCACTGCTAGGCTAAATTACGTGTGTGTGTGTGTGTGTGTAATATATATATATATATATAATATATTAATATATATATTATATATATTAAACCATATATATATGGTTTAATAATTTACATTTGTGTTCAACTTCAGAGATTAAGAAACTCATCAGAATACAACAGAAATTTAAAAAAAACAGTTTGTCAGATTCTCATAAAGTTGAATTATATATCAACCCTACAACTTTGCAATTTAATTTCACAGTATCCAAGAGAAACGTTTAAGAGTGTGTTCTTAGATTTACACACAAATGCTCATAGAAACTTTATAGGGCATTATCAAAATTAAACTTATTATCTATACCTTTCACTTCATGTAATTTAACTCAGTTTAGCAAACACTGTAGCATATCTAAAAGAACAGAGATTATCAATTTAAAATACAAACCCTATCCTCTTCACTGGGGGTAAACATAATTGTTGTGGAATAGGAGAGACTCCACTTCCTCTGAGTTTAGACTTGCTGATAGGTTTAGTAATTAGTCATCCAAGAGGCAAACCTTCTACTCCTGAAAAGAAATGCATAAAAATGTTACTTCATGAACCTAATCTCTAAATCAACTTAACATGGATGAGTTTATGAGGCTGATATTGGAATATAGGATCTTATCCATGCTAGGCAAGTGCCCTACCACTAAGCTACACTCCCAGCAGTAGACTAAATCTCTATACATAGAAGAATTATAATACCTATTACTGGGAACTCATAACCATGACTGGGAACTCACAACAATTTTAAAAGCAAGTGCGATCTGTGAATAGTCTACAAAGTGCTGAAAATACTGAACAAGGGAATACACCTTTGTAAAGGAGCTTAAAGGGCTTTAGGCTTAGGGAACCAGAATGCTGCCAAACTCTGTCTCAAGAATCTGTTCTCGAGTGAAGGCAGCTGCCACTGCCACCCTTAACACCAATGCTACTGCTACTACTGCCTTCATCACTACTGTCTTTGCCATTGCCTCTGCCATTGCTGCTGCTGCTGTCACTGCCACTTTCTCTCCACCTTTTGCACCTCTATTACTGCTACTGCTGGTGGTGATGCTGCTGCTGTGCTGGTGATTCTGCTGGTGCTGTTGCTGGGCTGCTGCTGGTGATAATAGTTATGCTGCTGCTGGGCTGCTGCTGCTGCTGGGCCACTACTGGGCTGCTGCTAGTGGTGCAATATGTGCAGAGCATCCACAGAGACTCTGCCTCCTACCTGCCCTATAAGGCCCTATCTCCAGGGCCCTATCTCCAGGGCCTATTGAAGCTCCAAAATCATGATTGCCTTATTAGTTTCATTTAGTATCAAACCTAAACAAACTGCCTATGAAATATAAGCTGAAAGCTTGAGAATTCTCAAGGCTAGATTATGGTTCTGAGTCATTTGGTATGGAACTAGAACCATGTATGTCTGCAATGATATGATCCTCTAGTGTGTGTCTGAGGTCTGTCTTGAATTTCTGCCACAGAAGGGACTGTAGGAACTGTTATTGAAGGGATAATCTAGTGCAAAATTTAATTAATTGTATCCATCCTGAGACAGAGCAACAGGGAGAGACACAATAGAAGGATCAGGGTTCCATCTCTTTCCTAATCTAGTGGAGAGACTAGTGACCAGAGTCCCTAAGGACAAAATTCTAAGGAAGATTAAGAAGATGGGAGAATTAACTCTCAAGTAAAACGAATTCAGACCAATGTTGTATAAAATTTTCAAATTGTTATATACCTCAGTTTGACATATAAATTCCACCATGCTTTATTTTTAACTATTTAGAGTTTCCTGACTGTAATACTGACATGAACTGTATTTAACCTGTACTTGTGGACATACAAAGGAAAACTAATAATGAAAATAAACTACTTACTGTACTTACCAACAAGAATGAACCTCAGAATTCTAACCTTGTTTAAAAGAAGCCAGACATGAAAGAAAACAGCATACAATTTAATTAAAAGACACCTCTAAGGCCAAAGAAACCTTTGGCGAGAGAGGTCTTTCCAACCTATGGTCACTTTAACAACCTCTTAGTGTCTTATCTTGTGAATATACCATGAAATTACTTCTAAAGTTTTACTCTTACAATGAACAATGTAAAACAGTCTTAGATTGGTACAAGTCGTTCCAGAAGAAAAATTCCTAAAAAAGAAACAATGGTTAGAAAACAGGACTTACAAATTTGAAAATCCTTCACTACTTCTAAATAGACCAATTAAAAGGGTTGTTGGAATCAGTAAATTATTCAACAACATAACACAATATTGATTCTACCTATGTCTTTTATCAGAACAAAACAAGTATCAGATAGTACCAAATGACTTTGACCCTAAGACTGCTTAACAACACACAAGGTAAACCAGGATCACTCCAACTCCAATTCAAGCTATAAAACCCAAAACAGTGCAAACTAGGAGAGTCAACTGCCATTGGCATATCTCACAACAATTAACAAACATAGCTCAAAACAACCCTTTACATTAATGGATCATTTGTCATTAAAGACACAAAAGCCAAATCACAGCAGCCAGAAATTTCTAAGATATGAAATTCCAAATAAAGGCCAAACTGGAATAGTAACCTGCGTGAAGATATCCCATAAAATATAGCTGATAATTATTAGGATGGTTAAAGTCTACCTTTTACCCAAGACTTCTTAAAAACAGCAAATCACAACAGCAATATTTTCCTAAATAATGATCATACTACTAATAATAACAATGCAATAATAATCCAAATCCACACTATTACCTGCCATCAACTTATCTCATAAGGCAAACTCAAAGTGATTAGGACGGCTAAAAAAATACTTTTTTACTCTAAGACTTCTTAAGAACCTACAAGCCAATCAATCACAAAGGCCAGATAGGTCCATTTCACATTACAAAAGTCCCAAAGAGAGCCAAATGGGGAGGCAAAGGTCATCATTTTATCCCATAAGGCATAGATCACAGTAGGTAGGATGGCTGAAAACTACTCAGTGACTTCTTCAAGATACAAAAAGCAAGCCAAAACAGTAACTCCAAGGGTAAAACTTCCAAACAAAGCAAACTGGGAGACTCACCTACTGACAACTTAGCCCAAAGGCACAGCTTACAGTGACTAGGATAGCTGAAAACTATCTTTTATGCTAAAAGTTCTTGAAAGTACAAAATATAAGTCACAATAGTTTTATCTTTCTAAGTTATAAAATCCCAAAGTAGGCCAAATCCAGAGTCGCCTAAAAAACCTTTCTCATAAAAGATAGCTTTAGGATGGGCTGAAAACAATGTTTGAACCTAATATTTAATAAAGAAACCTAAGGAAAACCATAATAGCCAGAACAATGCACTTTGTGTAATAAAATACTTTAAATAACCTTATGTGTTATTAACTTATCCTATAAGGCATAGCTCACAATTACTAGGATGACTAAAAAGTACGTTTTACCCCAATAATTCTTAAAAACACAAAAGGTAAATCAAAGCAGTGAGATTTTTCTAAGTTATAAACCCCCACACAGCTCAATTAAAAAGCCACTTGCTATTAACTTATGCCATAAGAATAGATCACAATGAATAGGATGGCTAAAAACTACCTTTCGTCCTAAGGCTTCTTAAAAACACAAAATGCAGTTTATAAGATCTTGGCGTTTCAATGTTATAAAACTCTGTAGCATCCTAAACTGGGAAAAGCATATCCCATCAATTTATTTCATAAAATATAGGTCATGCTGACTGAAATAGGGCTGAAATCAACCTTCCATTCTTAACAACATACATGACAAATCACAACAGCAACCTGAATTCAGAGAAAATCAGGGGAGGAGGAGCCAAAGGATTCCTAAGCAGTTAGAGCTTATTTAACTCAGCTTATTTCAACTCAATTCTTCACAGACTTAGAAACAGCAATTTGCAGATTCATTTAGAACAACAAAAGACCCAGGATAGCCAAAACTATTCTCAACAACAAAGGAACCTCTGGTGGAATCAC
>NC_045030.1:155218363-155218919 GCF_008632895.1 Mastomys coucha
AAAAAAAAAAAAAAAAAAAAAACAAGGAGCACATAGCCTTTCCCACAAGCATATCCCCAAGCTGCCCAACCTTACAGGGATCCAGACATTTTTACAGTTATTTGGGATGTCACATCTGCCCCCTGGAAAGTAAACAAGACTCTGGAAGGTCTCTTCAACACCTCTCTACATCTTTTTCTTCATCTCCAGTAACATTTACAATGATTCAGCAAGGCTGTAATATCCTCAACCAAAATATGTTTAATGACCAAGGCCTCCCAAACTCACTCTTAGTCTCAAAATTTGGTACCATAGCTCTAGAGTTTTTAAGCTCTTTAAACTCAGTAAGAGTTCTTACTTTTTGTTCACCTGTCTCCATCAAGAAAGAGAGGATGAACTCCTTCCAGAAAGTCCAACAAACTTGGACTAATTTTTAACTATAACACTTTATATATAAATATAAGTAAAAAATTAAATTTAAATTATACATAAATATATAATATATAATTCATATATTTTATATTTATTTTAATATATTATATATGTTTTGATATGTATAAATATATAAATGCATGTT
>NC_045030.1:155219002-155243499 GCF_008632895.1 Mastomys coucha
ATATTTTAGTGCATATGTTTTCCTAAATGTTATATATAAATAATATATAAAATATATAATAGATAAACATAAAATATACTTATATGTTATATATAAATATAAACATATCTAATTTATACTTATAACAACTTTAGTGGCCAAATTGCAAAAGCTCACAAGTGTTCGAGGCCTAAAAATCTGAGACCTAAAAATCATTGGAAGCACCCAACTATTGAGCTTTTGAAATTCAAGGTAACAAAGCACAGATTCGCTGTTCCTGTTAACCATATTTCCTCACCTCGGCGGGCCCCCGCCAGTTTGTATTTCCTCACCTCGGCGGGCCCCCGCCAGTCTGTGTTTCCTCACCTCGGCGGGCCCCCGCCAGTCTGTGTTTCCTCACCTCGGCGGGCCCCCGCCAGTCTGTGTTTCCTCACCTTGGCGGGCCCCCGCCAGTCTGTGTTTCCTCACCTCAGCGGGCCCCAGCCAGTCTGCCAAATAACTTAAGACAACTATTTTCTACATTAGTACACTCACATACCCTCAACTGTGACAAAAAAATTAAAAGGGAGGGTAAGATATCCATAACTCACGTATTTAGATGAAGAATCGACCACACTAGCTTCTGGGAGTTTCCAGAAATCTACCAGCTAGCCGTTAGGCGTCCGTCTAGGCGCCCGGTGACCTTTAAAGACCAGAGAGGTGAGTTGACGCTTCTTAACGGTCCGCGTGCTGGAAATGAGGTGCTGCTGACGCAATGAGTGTCGTAAAGCTCAGGCATGCGAAGCGCCTGGCCGTAAAGCAATGCGCTTTTGCGGCTTCAAGACTGAGCGAGAGATTCTGTTAACTAATCAGTGCTTGCCTATAAACATAACCTGACCATTGGCCAGCCATTCCCATTGGGAGATCAAAAGACTATATACAATGGGTTTTTTTTTTCACACTTCAAATGTAGATAGGGCATAGAAAAGGAAGGCTTCCAGTAGAAAGGGCCTTCCTGTCTTTGTGAGGCAGGGTCACCCGCATCAAAGGCTAGAAGCTCACCCTCCGATCCTAGATTTCTGTTAGCTGAGGTGATTAGAAGGACAGGCAGCCTCTAGAACACTGTGGCAAGAGTCTCTCAAGCAGACTGAGGTTTTTGTGGAGACACTGGAGCCCAGACTGGCTCCAAAAGTGATTTAATGGGCCAGCTTCCTAGGCATATGGCACGTACTTTTATTTGGTTATTTAAAGCTTGTTAGTAAATATTTACATACAATCACATACTCTCTTCCTCTTCCTGTAATTCACTAGAGATGCCCATGATGATGGGGCTCCAGGGGGGATACACTTCGGAAGTAAAACTTGAATGGGGAGAGGTGTGGGGTCTTAGAAGCATCTTTTCTTAGTAGCGTAGGAAGACTAGTAACATTATTTCCAGTCTCCAATAAGTGTACAAAACTAACATATTTTAGTGTCCTGATTGCTAGATTGGATTATGACTAACACTTACGTATTCTAAAGTAATGCATAAGGTAAATCATAATCATGCTCAGTTTCCTCCAGTTTAAAATGGACATACCTTGGGAAATACATAGGTTAGTGTGTGCAAAGCACTTAGTGCTTGAGACAGAAGCTTTGCTATATAATAAAGCCGATGTAATATTACCTAGTGGTAATTTGTTTTACATATATAAATTATTTTCTTGGAGAGGATGTGAAAGTATAATAAACTCTGAAACAAAGTAGTCAACTGCTTCAAAATAAAATCACAAATCTTAGCCAGATATAGAAAAGAGCCACTAAGTAGCTTGGGAATTGAAAATATACCATTCCCTCTCAAAACTGAAACTAGACTAGTTTCCTTTATAGATACCATACTTTCCAGCTAACCACTCCTGCCCCTTTATATCCAGTTGCTGAGAAAATATTCCCTCCTTGTGGAACCTCCAAACTCCAGTTAAGTAACAATAAAGAGAAAAGCTTGTTTTTTAATTGCAGTCACGTTTATTTGCAGTCTCTATACACACTTTCTAGGTAATCAAACTTTTCTGATACATTTTTTGAGAGGGGTTCACAATGAAACTGTCACCGTTTTTACTAAAAATAAATACAAGACTTAAAGTGTTGCACAGCTCTAAAATATACAAAGGCTTGGATTGAATGTAAACGTTGAAAACATCTTACAAAAGAAACCATCTTTGCAACAATTTAAAAAGTTTGTATTTACAAATGTTACAAAAATACAAAATGGATACAAGTCCAAAAACCATTGTCTTTTTGGCCAGCATGAACTGGTTCTAGTACCAAAATAGTCACACCATAACCTTCATAGTTCAAGCTTTGTTACCATCTCATCCTCTAATTACCACCACTGCAGAGAATGTACTCACTGGTAAGAGCAAACAGAGTGCTTTGTTTGCTACAACTAGTCCATGTCCTCTACTTAGCCAAAAACAAAACAAGAAAATCAAACCAGGATCACCAGAAAAGCAAGAAAATAAAACAGAATTTCCCCCACACAATATAAACATGTTGGATAAACACAGAAGAAAAAGATAGCATCAGTGCAAACAACAGAAGAAAAGTTTGGATTGGTTTTGGTTTTTGTTTTGTTTTGTTTTTTAAACAATACCTAATGTGTGTACCCTGCCTCGGGCTGACAATGATGTTAAAAGACAGTCCCGCATCTTAGTATATTCTAAAGCCGTGTAGACGATTCCAGATTATTAAGGATTTGTTTGTTTTTTAAACTTTCTTATTCAATATTCTTGTCCACAGTGAATCTAAAATCCATCTTTATTTGGGATTTCTTTAAATCTATGAAATACAAAATAGAGAAACTCTGCTATAGATTTTTAGAGTAAACAAAATAAGTAAAACTATAAGGATTGGTTCTGTGATCATCACATCGACAGTATCTTATTGCCTCACAATTCAAGTCAGACATGTATTTTAAAAATATATGGTATGATTACTTAAATTAATGTCAATAATAAAAGGTGACATTTTATTAAAGCCAATTTATGTGATTTTTCTACTCAAGATTTAAAATCACTTTTAAAGCCCACATACCTTTCTTCACACTAAAAAAACCCCTAGCTACACAAAAGCCATACTGCAAACGAACTGCTTTTATGAAAATTACAAATGATCACCTATTGAGACTGGAAATGATGGTTCCTTACCACATTTGTCTAAAAACTTTTATTTTTAAAATTTTGCTGAGTGTACTTTTCAAAGCATGAGACAGATTTGTTCATGACCCCACATGATGTCAAACCATGCTGGTTTTGTTTTGTTTTTTGTTTTTTTTTCTCTTTTTTTCCTTTTTTTCTTTTAATGAGTTATGTGTTCCAATGAGGAATGATGGTCCATTTTTTCAAACCCCAACATTTTTCTTTTAATAAAATTATAACACTTTATGTTCAAACCCTTTACCAGGTAGTTTATCTATCCCCAGCACACTCTCTCTCTCTCTCTCTCTCTCTCTCTCTCTCTCTCCCCCTCATTCTTTCTCCCAATTCTCGATCTCCTCCTCTACCCCTCCACCCCCAACACCCATTTTACATACAAGAATGACAAGAAATTAACTAACACAATTTGGTAGTAAAAACAAATAATAGAAGTCAGACTTTTTCCCCCAGACAAACAAAACACCAACAACAGATTCTTTAATTCTTAATCTGTAAATCTTACAACAAATTTCTATTGAAAGACGGTATCTTCTTAGACCAGACTTTCTCCTTCATTTAGTATGAGTTAATTCTTTCAAACATCTTACTTTCTCAAATATTATTTGCATAGGCATAAAGCCAGATGCTCATCAATTTCTTGGTGATCCTGGTGTGTTCTGTCATTGTCATCACGTTTTAGTCTTTCACAGGTCATACCCCTTCTTAGTTCTTTCTAATTTCTAGTGTTCCCATTCAAAACCTATTCTAAGTACATAGGTGCTTATATTTCTCACATATGATTTCAAACATTAGTCTCAGTTCACGTTAAAACCAGAGGTGTGAGAACCACTTGCAGATTTCAACTTGTTAAACTTTTTTTTTCAGTTTTAAGACAAGAAAATTCAAGTAATTTCAAGTAATTCAGCTTGTTTCCCTGCCTTCATTTTATCAGAGCACTTGCCCTGATATTTCCTTTCCCACCCACCACCCTCCCCTTTTGCCATCAAGCAGATCTAGTAAAACCAGACAAAAATTTGCTGTATGTATCATTGTGAACCAGAGCTGCTCCCCATGCCCAATTGAAGAGTGAATATAAATAATGCATATACACATACCTACTTCCCAACTACATTGTTCACAGTGTCATTTCTGTTATGTTTTAGGTAGCATGAATCTCATCAGCACAGAGAAGAAGCTTTGCTGAAAACTCATCACAGGTACTTGCTGAGAAGTCAATAGCTCTGTGGCATGCTTAGCTTTTATTTCTGTTAGTTTATGAACCTGGAGCTAATTAAGAAGCTTAAAGAGTATAGTCATTAGATTATGACTGTTTGTCCCCAGTAGCCTTATACAAAACATGGTCTAAAATTAACTACTGGTTTCTCTACTCATTCTCCTTAAAGCAATCCATTGAAAAATTAAATTCTAAAGGACACTGCTTAAAGCTATTGGGGGTGGGGATGGGGACTTTGCATTGAGAATGATGATTTCTTTCATTGGTTAAAAAACTCAAAAGCATGCTTTTCATTCTGTTCAAATTGCCACATGGCAAATCACAGCCACAAATGGCAATTAGCTTGTTTCTGCTATAGTTTGTCACAACAATGATTAGGTCTAAGTTCATTACTTTAAATTAATCACATTTCAGTACATGACCTCAATATTTCCATTATTTCACCAATTTTAAAATCATATTTGAGGTTTATCACTCAGAAATCATGTTGGTGGACATTTAAATATGGTATTTGATATGAAAATGGTATTCACAGAATACAGTTATTATACTTTATTATGTGTGTCCTATAAATAGTTGGTGTGTGGTAGATAATTGGCCACTTGTCCACTCATCATTGATAAATCTATTTACATATTTTATCAAAAATATGGTATTTACATATGTGTAGTTCTTTCTTCTAAATTTTGCTTTAGTTCATTTTAATGTAAAAAAATACCAAACCTCCAGAGTAATTTCATCTTCTTATAGTATCATGACAGTGAGGGCTTTATTTTCGGAATAGGCAGCTCTGGGAAAACCTTGTCTAGGTTTCAAGAAAGTTAGATACTTTTGTATTCTCTATTATCACAAGGAATGAGATCGGACAAATCAAACTATGCTAAAGAAAACCACACGAGACAGAACTGCCTACTTAAAACATGAAAGGTAATTAAAAAATGAATCAATCACTTTCTGCTTCTTGAACACATATTTAGAAGCTCATTGCCAAGCAACAATGCAACCCCCCACCCTGTTGCCTCTTCTCCAGTTCTACGATGTCACAAAATCCTTTCATTAGTAAGGGGCTGGACATCTGAGATCAACTTGGCTCAGGCAAACTAGGTGGAGCTCTGGGAGGATCGGTCATCATGTGGGCTCCCATCAGAGTTTTCAGTCTCTCCTTCAGAAATGGCCTGCATTGGAGTATTGTACAGCCGGCAGCGGACACTGTAGCGGCTACTGCTGGCCACAGGTGGGACCCGGGAGCGTCCAACCCGTGCTGATGCTGAGGTTGCAAAGTTTTTTGAGGAAAACCCTTCCGCATTGACTCGTGGTGAGCACGGTGACAGAGGGGACAGTGCTTCAGTCCCAGGTGTGCCCTGATGGGTATCATCAGGGCTTTGTGGAGACTCTGCAGTAAACTCCCCAGGAGGCTTGGGCAGGACCGGGCTCTTCAGGATTTCAGTAGCAGACATGCGGTAACTAGAATCTGAGCGACTGCCTTTCTTGAGGAGCAGTAGCTTAAACTCTTCATTGGATGTGTTGGACTTTTTGGCATTTCTGTAGATGAGACCAGGAGACCTCTGGCTAGTTCCAGCTGTCACATTGCTGCTGGGTGAAGTGACAGAATTGGCACTGCCGCTACTGCTACCAAGGGGCACTCTTGATTTGCTTCTGACAGACATATCCCCAGAATCTTTTCTTCCAAGTACTTTCCTCTTGGATCTTTTAAGAAAAGAGAAAATGGGATAAAAATCTGGGTCCACATACAATTTTATGAATCAAGAAGTGTTCCATCTCATCCCCATATTGTTCATATTTAAAGAGCATCTTATACGGTAGAATACTAAGCACTGGGGCCAGACTAAGGAAGGTTATGATTCATTACTTTCCTTCCTAGATTTTAAGGCTGCTGACTTCTGCTTACAACATGGAGAAACACTGTTGCTTTTTCTCATGAAATCTGTCTGTGTAATACAGAGAAAAATACTCTCACAACAAGCAGAGAATGGCATCAGTAGGTCAAGACTGGCCTTAGCTTGATACCTGATGGGGTTTGGTGATAGAGAGACATACCAATCTACATTTTAATTTATGCACATGAAAGTTACTTAAGTGACTTTTAAAATAAATTAGTCTGTTGTTTTTAATACAAATACGATATTAGGTACTCAGGGACATCAACAACATGTCTAGCAGTAAATTAACTCTTTGTGAGGAATTGAAAACTTAAACCATCTCTAGAGCACTTAAAATATAAAATCTAAGCTCTCAAGACAGCAAAACAACTCCTATCACTGGGATGTAAATAAACAGGCAAATGCTGCACAAATACACATCTAAACTAAGATTACCAAACTTCTTAAATCTATATAACCTCTATAGCCATAAAATTGCTGATCTTATTTTGAAAATGAAGTAGGCATAAACTCAGTGAATCTTCAGCATAACTCAGTCATTCCTGACTCTGGTAGCATGTTCTTTACTAATTAAAAAAAAAACATATATGGTAAAGAACATGTGAGCTTTGCCTTTCCACATTCCAGAAGAGAGTGATTTTACTCAGAAATACCTCTGTGTTTGCTATCTTTACATACCAGGGCTTGGTACCACCAAAAGGCAGTTTTCAACAGCAGTTCTTAGCATCTACAGGATTCTAGACACAGAATATTGGTTTATCATCAGAGTCAAACCTGTGAGGTGTACGTATTTCTACTTATATTAAGAGGGTACCTTCGAATATTTAATTTATTCAAGACAAGGCAGAAAGTTGCATCCTATTCCAATCTGATTATCTTTTTGATTCTACAACTTATAACCTGTCCACTACTCCAGATATATCAGATGGTTCTTTGAGGGTTCATTAACTTACATAGCAAATTAATAATCTATACTGAATTTGGAGATAAAGTGTGAGGGTTAGAGGAATATAATTGGACTTTAGACAGCTGTGGTGAAGAATATATTAGTGATTCTTGCCTTGTTTGTGATGAAGTTTGCCTGCTAATGTACACACAGAAGGTGCTACTAGTAGAATCCTTAGGAGAATGTAGTTGCTAAAGAGCAGTGTTCCTTCTTCAAGGTAAAAAAAAAAAAAAAAAAAAAAAAAAAGAACCAACAGAAAACAGAAACCCTTTAAAAAGCAGAAGCCCAAAGGGTGAGAGGAGAGATTATCAACTGCTTGCAAAGATTTTGCTTTTAAAATGTTAAGTCTGTGAAAAAGGAAAGATAGTCCTCAAGTTCTTTCCTTTGGGAATTCAATCTAGGTCCCCAAGGCAAGGATTAAGAAGGAGTTTATGTTTGTGGAGAGAACACACGCAGCATCATTTAGTTCAATGGCTATGAGTTTCCTTTCAAGGGTGGGTTTTTGGCTCTGCTTTTCTGGTCAGCAGCTGTAATGAATTGTTGCAAATATGGGCCAATGATAACAGGTTATACAGTTACAAAAGAGAGATATGCATGAACAGCAAAGGTACAACCATGTTCCGGGAAAGCAACCCAGATCTGACCTTTCAATTGAGAGACAAAAATCAGCGCTATGAAAGAAATTTAACTTTTATAAAAGAAAAGAAAAGCTGATGATCTCAGATTGTTTTAGCAAATCAACATATATTTGTGTCAGCTAGTGTGAGATTACAGATTTGACAATATTTTGTAGACTCAGGTGATGACTTAAAAGTCAGGAGTTAAGGGTATAAGTCAGTGGTAATGTGCTTGCATAGCATGTGTGAGATATTGCGGTTGATACCTAGTACTGCAAAGATAAATACAAAATACAATATGTACAACAGAGATTACACTTGAGTTTGGGCATTAACTCCAAGTAATTTAACTATAAATCGTTTTTACATGTAAATTTCTTCCAGAATGTCTTTCCTCAAGAAATCATCCAGTATCTTCCCTTCAATGATTCTTATAGATCTCTCTTAATTGAACTGTCTGTCTATCTCTCTAGACTCATATTTTCAAACATGAATGCATAGTCTAAGAATTTGATTCAGAAAGATAACTCTTCCCTTCTTGCTCTTTTTGTTGTTGTTGACTGTACTACAGGTTCCTTCCCCATATTTGCATTCAGTGAGAGGCACTTCAAAAGCAAGTCATTTTGTGTGCCTGTTTCGGGAGACGTGGTCATACTCTCTCACCTGTGAATGACTGCAAATAGATCCTCAGTGGTTCGAGGTTTGTTTGGAGACACAAACACACCCTCAGCTTCAGCTTGAGAGTCCTCACTGAGTGGTGAAGTGATGGAGTCATCACTTGGCGAGGATTCTAAAAACAAGAAGAGAAGCATCCTTAAGAGGCAGGATAAACATCTCACTACCCTGTTTTCCTGACTCGGGGAATCAAACAAACGTAAGGTATCTTACCATGATTTTTGAAATGAAAGAGATAGCTGTCAAATATTCCTAAATAACAGGAGCTTTTTTCTCAATTGTTTCAATAGGTGAAAAGACATGTCAGAGGGAAATCAATAGGCAGGGCTCCAGAGAACTATAGGGACTACAGAAATACCCTACACTACAAGGCACATTCCCACCCTAACACAGGTATCATTAACTGACCTTTCAATGGAGTCTCGTCCATACTTCCTTGGGTCTCCTCTGCTCTGCTGTTATCAGAGGCACTTTTGGGTGAAATACCTGAAGCAATATTTTCCTGCTCAGAACATTTTTCAGGGAATGAATTTACAGTTGGCATCTCTGACTCATGGCGGATAGTCACAGGCACTTTGTCATGGTGGCGGCTCACAACACGGTGATGCTTATATTGACTGCTTATGTCTGTTACTCTAGTTGATGAATTGGCTTGAAGTGTGATTCCATCTACAGATTCCAGTTTCCCACCTTCTTCTCCAACTCCAGAGGGTACCTTCTGTCCTTGCTGTATGGGTCCATCTGGACTAGCTCCATACTGTATCATTTTACTACCCAAATCACTGGGGCGAGAAGCAGACACCCTCTGAAATCCTGTTGAAAATCCACAGTTCTTACTTAGTATGCTTTCTGGGATAAGCTCACTTTCCATCTGTATTTGGTCTTTCATCACATTTGAATCTGGAAGTTTGCTGCAGGCTGAGGTTACAGTTTCTGGATCGCCATGACTCTTCCCATCAAAAGTAGGATTCTTTTCCAAATGTTTCTCTGCTCCCATCTCAACTACAGAGGAATCTAAAAAGGGCAGGAGTGTATCTTCAGCAGAGTACTGGCGTGATATTGATTTCTTTGCTGTGTGTGGCCTTGCCTTACTTGGAGATAAGGAAGCCACAGAAGCTGCTGTGACAGCATTCTCTTCTAAGTAGGGGAGATCTGTATTATTGCCCTCCTTTTGCCTAACTTCTTCAGACTTACTGATGGACCTCAGGTTAACAGACTTCAGAACTGTTGGTGTAATTGCAAGAGACGGTGCGGGATTTGACCTCAGCATATCTCCGACTGTGTTTTGCTTATGAGTAAAAACATGCAGTGGGTGACGGTGGTGGAATGGTTTATTCAAAACATGAAGAGCACTTAGGTCAAGATGAGAAGGAGGTATAATTGGAAGTTCAAAATCTTTACTCAGTGATAGGGCTCCATCTTTTAAAGATGGCTGCTGTAGTGAGGATTTCCTTTCTGGGACTTTAGGTTTCCTTTTGCTACCTCCAGGAGACAATGGACCTGAAAAGAAAGCTGTAGGAAAAGAGGAGGTTGGTGTTTCTGACTGGCTTGAGTAGCCACTTGATGGAGATGCTAAGCCAGCCAGCTTTTCTGGTGAAGCCAGTTTATATTCATTGTCAACTGAAGGAAGAGATGGAGTGGTTGCCCTTGATTCTGATTGGGATGTTTGGGATTCAGAACTCTCTGGAGATTTGATGCATTCAATCACTGTGGTACCCGTAGCAGTGCTAGAATTAGATAAAGATCTGTAAGGATCATTTGTTTTCAAGTCATTCAGAAGCCAGAGGTCTGCATAGTGAGTTGATTCAGCACCTTCATCTTTGAATGGTGAAATGTCTGTAGTGTCCAACTGAGGTTCCTTAATAGCATGTTCACTCTGGTTTATCCAAGAAGAGTCTAGCTTTGCAGGCAGACTGGCATTTTCCACATGAGAAGGCGTGTTGGAAAAATCAAGAGGCAGCTTCATTTCCCTGGAACTGTGAGGCAGGTGCTGACCACTGCTTATCTTTGGTTCTTTCTTCTCAGAAATGTCTGCATTTCCATCAGATTTTCTCAATGATGAGCTACGTTTAGGTGGAGTTGGCTTTGCCTTTGGTTTCCTGAAAGAGATGCTTGGTCTCCCCTGCCTCCTGTGGTCTAAGTATTCTTGCCAGGCACAGTCCGGAAGGGCAGGAGGAACCCCGACACCCTGACCATTCTCTGGGCCTAGGCCTGCATAGTGACAGACATAGGTCTTATTACCTTTTAGACCGCAGTCAAAGTGCATCGAGGTATAGTATCCTTCTGTGTCCACTGAGAAATGAGAGCTAGTATCTGCTTTGTCTGATGGAGACTTTTCCAGAAAGCTGTCATAGGTGCCCATGCTTGTAAAACTTGGGCATCCCAAGCTATCTGCCTTTGGACGCTCAGGACTAAAATCTTGGCGGCAGGATGCATCATGATGGTGGTGCAGGTAATTCCACTCACTGTCGCTTGTATTGCTGTTGTTGGGGTCATCCAGCAGATCTGCAACAGTGGAGGTAAAGGAGTTTGTCCGGTGGCCTCTTACTTTATCCAAGTGGTCATTGTATTGTTCTGTCACAAAGACACTGGCATCTTCATTAGCATTAGGAGCAGTGTTCAGTGACAATTCTGAGTCACAGTGAGAAGAGCCGGTGAGGGGAGGAGAAGCTGCAGGAGGAATTGTCTCTGAGGTCTGTGAGGGGCATGTAGAGCTGCTCCCACTCCAATTACCACTGGATGACTGGTGGTCATCTTTCTGGTCCATGTGGCTGCTAAGGAGGACACTAGCCGTGGAAATGCAATGGATGGGGCTTCCAAAGGTGTCTGAGTTGGAGGAGATGTCACAGCTTCCAGAGTCAGCCGCCATTCGGGACAGACGTGATCTCCCTCTCTCACTTAACTTTTGCTGAGGGCTGTGAAGATGTTGAGAACATGCTAGGCCCAAAGTAGGCTGGTGTTGTTTTGTACTTGGGCTGCTTGGAACTTCACTACAATCATTAGGGGTTCTTTCATGGTCACCCACGAAATGTTCTCCTTCTTCAAATGCTGAGGGTTTAGCACCAACTTTGGGTTCAGCATCTCCACTTCTATTTCCCTCCCGAGGAAGGCTCCGAGATCTTGTACGGCTGCTCACGACAGGAGTAAACATGGTATCGCCTTTGTCTGCCAGGGCAGAGATGTTGCCAGCAGAATGAGAAAGGGAAGCTGCGATGCTTTGACCCCTTTGAGCTCTGATTCTCCTTCTGGATGGGGCAGCAATCAGAATATCTTCAGTTTGACATTCTGAGTCCCTGGTTCCGGACCTCCTATTGACAGTGTTGGAGGGGTCTGGGTTTGTGTGCACAATCACATTCCTTTCTCTGGCCACTGGTGATTCATCAGAATCTAGGATACATGGAAAACATGGTAGGATATTACATCTCAACAGACTAACAGGCATTTTGATAAGGCTATTTATAAATCTGTGTACTACCATGTTAGAACGTTCTCTTACAGAAAAAAAAAATCATTATATAAAACTAGGTGAAAATTAAAATGCTTTATGTTCCTGAGTTTGTCTCTGTTTTGTTCTACTTGTAGGTATTGTATTATGTATATGTACATACACACACACATACACACACACACACATCATGAATACTTATTGAGAGAAGATATGCTTTTTGTTTTTTATGAATCATGTCTCTTCACATTAATTTACCCTAATAAGTGACTGATTTTACGAAAGAAAAATTATTTAAAAAAAAATCAAAAACAAAACAAAACCCTTAAATACAAAACCTAAAGTACTGGCCATTATTTTTTATTTGTGTTTTTGTAAATACAAGCATAACAATACAATTCATAGATTTCATTTTAAAAATTAAAGTCTTGTTTATATGTGCTGCTATCATAATATTTTGAAATTGAACAGAAAAATCTTTAAATGTCCCCAAAGACTTTACATTTTTAAAATTCCATATTTGAATATGTTTAAATTCAGAGTCACTGGTTCCGGACCTCCTATTGACAGTGTTGGAGGGGTCTGGGTTTGTGTGCACAATCACATTTATTTTAAAAATAATCACATAAAAGAGCAATTTCTCTTCAAATGAAGTTACAGTTTTCAAAAAAAAAACCTTCTTGCATTGAATCTTTATTCATATTTCCTATCTCAATGAAATGTTTAAATGGGCAAAATATTATATATCACCTGGAAGGTTTGAATGTATATGCCTCGATCTATAAGGTTAAGCCTTTATGTTCAAGAACAAAGTTTAAAAAAATGCCAAGTGGTTTTCTGAATACAAATAAATATACAGCATTTTTAAAAGTACTACAAATTAAAATATTCAATATTTATAAGCAACATTAGAGTTGAAATTATGCCTCCATTTCATCTCCTTATAACCCCCACTAGACAGAAACCATGAACATTTTTATACCACACCTATTTCTTGTTGAACTCTTCTGGGGATCCCCGAGATTGTTTTCCTTCTCCTCAGCTTTCGTCTCCGCTGGAGCACAGATTGTGAATGAACAAGAGAACAGCGTATACTTGCTTCTCTGTCAAAACCAACTCCTGCAACCCACAAATAATTCTCATTAGCCTTTAAATGGCAGACAAATGTTCAGTTGCTTGGAACACAGTGATATTTATTGATTGGAAGTCAGGGAAGACTTTGCATTAAGCTTGTGAACAAATGTTAGGAAGCCCTTCTATAACCCTTATTGAAATGCTGCAGAACATTAAACTTTACTTCTAAATAGAGCCTTCCACAGCAGCTAGTACTGCCAAAAGCAACAAGCACAAGAGGAAAACCAAAAGAAATAGAAAGAAGAGAAATTGTTGTCAGCAAAGCTCTCTCACGCTGAACTGGTTATAATCTTTAGCCACTATTATTTACTGCTCTATTTCTGGGTTCCCTGAAACTGATACTTTTGTATAGTAGATCTGTGCCCAAGATGTGAACCTAATGTATCCTGACCCATTTCTTCATTAAAAGCTTCATTGTGAGTTTCTCTCCTTTCATCTCCTATGCCCAAACTTCCTCTCCAAGTATTTACATACCCCCATACCCTGCTGTGAGGAAAAATAATAGCTTCAGGGTTTCTTCTTTTCACTAATGATATAACTCAACTTTCTTCTTGTGATTAAATTGGATGCTTTTTGGTTTGGAAATAAACATACGGAGGAGTTCTTGGCTCCATACTAAATGGAACTACTTTCTGTACAAACCAGCTAATAAGATAGACTCCCTAGTTTTTAAAGCACTGTTTGTTATTATGTATGTAGGGGCCATCCATGGTGATTATTAGTTCTCTATGTTCACATAAGTTGTATTATATGCAGTTCTATTAAACTAGAACAGTGTGGAAGAAGTTAAGGAATTCAAACTCTGTATGGCACAAGCATATACTGTAGACTTCAGTTCGAGCAGTGGTTCAGAAAGCTGAAATGCTGTGCTTTGAGATTTGAACACCTCATTTTTTTTTCTGTTAAGCATGGAGCTGGATGGGTTGTTAAACCTTGGGTCAGCTGCATAACATCGCAGTGTCAACAGTTTCTAGGCTCACTTTGAAATATCTGTATCATGCGACAAATGATTACAATGCTCTCAGAGAATTCATATAAATGAGACTTTCCTTTCTTGGTTCCAATCAAAAACTAAAATCCTTCATCTGAATCCTAATGATTACTGAATATATGATATACAGACACTGTGTTATATGGACACCATTAACAATGTTCTCATTAAAGCTCTTGAAATCAACATCTAATCTGGGCTTTCATCTCAAGAGTTCCTGAAATAAAACTGAAAGAAAAATCTTCTCCTCTTCCTAATCACAAGATGATGGCCTGTAATCACAGTACTACATTTAAAACAAGATTTTTACTTACAGTACCAGAAAAGAAGCAGGGGCTGCTAATAGTCAGATGTTCCCAGACTGAAAATTAGTTTAAAAGGGTGCCAGAATTCTGGCACATGAACTCCTCGAACACATCTCATTTAGATTATAGAGGCCACACAAGTGCACATCCTTAGAATAATTTATCCTATAAGTCAAATAGGTCACCAGGAAAATTAAGTCCTAGTTCATGATACAATTGACCAATGCATTAGAGTACCTCTTATGCAAGAGGAAAAGAATATCTGTCCCAGATAACTGGTCCATCTGTTCCCCACTCTAGGTGAGAGAAATCTGAGTGAAGTTGATAATAGCAAAGTCTAAAATGCTTTCTCAGGGGACATGCAATCTTCAGTTATAGTGAATCAAGATTAAAGGCAGTCAAAGTATGGCTTTTTAAAATTTTTTCATTATATAAATAAGGTAAAGGCAAACTAGAAGAGGTGTTTAAAATACCAATGGTAGATCTTTTAATTTGGGGGAGAATTGTTGAGAATAAAGTATAACTCTCTGACTTTCTCTCTGTTTCTTTGTCTCTATCTCTCTCTGTTTCTCTCTGTCTCTCTCTTTCTTATATATACCACTATTAAATCTATCATGTTGTATATTAACCTATAGATTCCTTTAAAAATTAAAACATCATCTGATTTACAACTAAACTTCCCAGCTCCAGCTCCAAATTCACTACTTCTGCTAATAGACTTTGAAGAAAAGTGCAGCTAGGCTCCCATCCTATATAGACTAATATGCAGACTTTCAACAGATACAACAGCAGAAATAGAAAGGAAGCCAGGCTTGCCGATTTTAAAATACAATTCACCCTTAATATCTGTATCTACATATTTTCAGGTCAAAATCCCTAAAGTCAATACACAAGTTTAATGGTCTTTTAGAAAAAGTCTACCTTCATCTAGGGAAGCATGAAAACAGATTTTCTATTCGGTCAACAGAACCTTACTTGCAGTTTTAAAAACCTGGATTTTGCTGCTTTCTTTCTTTCAAATTGTCGCACACATCATTATCGTGTGATTAATCACTGCCAAAGAGCTATTTGGTGATTTGTTTCTTTTTTTTTTTTTTTTTCAGAAAGAAATTGTCATTTACATAACAAGCAGCCCAGCAGAATATATGCAAATTGATGTTCAAAACATGACAAAAGCTTACTGAATATCTCCTGGATTGTATGTTGACAGAAGATTTCTTGCTCACAACAAAAATGGTATTCTTAACTGATAAGGGAGGCTAGCAGCACATGTTTTGAACATGTTTAATACATAGATGACTCAGACCCAACTGTCCCTAAAGGAAAGAAAGGAAATGATACCAGTGACATTGATGGGAATAATGCAAGAAGAAATCACTTGGGCATCTTGTTTCATCTTCTCCTCAGGAGTTGGGAGAGGTAGTGCTTTGTTCCAGTTGGTCTGCTTATCCAGTGTAGAGGGAACATTGTGGATTGGGTTTTTCGGCCTCTGCCCTAGCATGACATCTGTGTCTTCATCCTCTGGAGAGTGGGACTGTGAACAAAACACATTCAGATTCAGTTCCCATAGCTTACATACGTAAGGGATTTTATAGTTCCATTTTTCCAAAAAAATAAAAAATAAATAAGGATAGAGATAAGCATGTAAGACAAAGAAAACAGTTCTAGAAAATAGTAAGTACAACTAATTAAAAGTTTTGTTTCAACAGTGAGGAGATACAGAAGGGAAAAAATGGGCTCACAAAGCATGCTTTTCAGGTGAAATGGAATTAAGAGACAGGTCCTATACCTTCAAAGTAAAGAAAACTGCCTGTCTCTAAGCCAGTGAAAGGTAGATCTACTTTCTGCTCCTTTACATCGCTGTAAGTTCCTGTCAAAAATCTTGAGACCTCTAGACCATGATCAAAGGAGGCAATGAGCTATATGGCTATAAAAAATGTTCAGAAACTATGCAGGAACTCCAAGACATGAAAGAGCCTGGAACCTAGCACCTGGAGGATAAGTCAGCATAATCCAAGAGGCCATCAAAACGCCAGGAGTTACGGTCACTGCAGGAAGACAGCCTTGGTGAATGCCATTTTTAAAAGCCAGTTTAACTGACATTAGATGGCTGTGGAAAAGCCAAATAAAGAGGTACCCCAGTACTCGACTACAGTGTAACAGACACATCTGGAGGGAACAGACAGTCTCTGGAGGAAAAGAGTCAAGTGGGTTTTTCTTTCAAATTTGAATGGGTAGGAGAGTTCTAGTTTATTTTCTTTTGGCTTTGTGGTACAAAACTTTCCTTCCAGCTGTGTAAGTTAGAAGCTTTGATTTCTATATGACATTTGAAAATTGTCTATCCAAGCCTCTGATAAATATTAATGTTGCCTAACTTTTATTTCAAGCTTGAGCTCCAGGCCCAGATTATTCAAAAGGCTCCATTCCACTTTTGGTTTCAGGGTTGGGTTTCTAAATCAGTATAGTAAGAGACCCAATTTCCACCACTGAACCTGGTTTTCTTTATACAGTTCAGAGGAAGATAGGTAACTGTATAAAATGAGTATTTCCTTTTTTTAAAAAATAAGGTTTTAATAATCCTCTGTCCTAAAACCAAGGATCACTTAAAACAAAACTATCTAGTCTTTGCTCGGGATTGCATATGTTGTCAAATGAACTGTCCTCAAGTCTCCTTAAAGAATAGGCTCCAGAGCCCCTTGTTGAAAGGAAAGTCTAGCATTTACTTACCTTAGCAGAGGTTTCTCCAACGCCCCCCAACACACCCAGCGACATATAATTTCCCCCCCATGGGAAATTTGTGTTCGCCATGAACGGTTTAAGTAAAATATTGCAACCTTCTTTGGCTCTTCAGCTTTTGTGCAGATTCCCAGCGAAGCGAATAGCTCAAATAAAGTTGGAACACAAAAGACTTTGTTTCCTAGGTAACTTTCAAAAAGAAAAAAAGTTTGGTGCATGCAGAGAGGGAGAGAGGGAGGGGGGACAGACGTGGGAGGAGAGAGGAAGGCAAGGGGGAGAGAGAGAGAGAGAGAGAGAGAGAGAGAGAGAGAGAGAGAGAGAGAGAGAGAGAGAGAGAGAGAGAGAGAGAGAGAGAGAGAGAGAGAACACACGCAAACACAGGAAAGCAGAGAACAGGGGAGAGCCCAGCTGAAGAGAAAACCCCCACCACCAGAGGCCTCATTTTGCTGAGATTCCTTCCTTGAATAACAATGGATTGGATAGGGCTAAAGGATAGTGACTTGACTCCAGGCTCTGACTAGCAGCCAAAGGACTTTTTATTTAAAGGTGACAGGGACAATTGGCTGCCAGAGAATCTCCTTGTCTTGTTCGATCTTTCTTTCTTTCTTTCTTTCTTCCTTCCTTTCTTTCTTTCTTTCTTTCTTTCTTTCTTTCTTTCTTTAAATTTGAGAAGCTAAACCTTTACAGTTCTGATAAATACAGGGAAAACTGTAATTTCTTTTCCCCAAACTACAAATTCCAGGAGTGGTGATAGAGGGTGCCTATGTTTAGTAGAACTGCAAATTGCAACTCCAAGGAGGATGTTAATGGGGAGCAAAACCAACAATAGGGCTGCCTTTAATTCAAGTTAGGAGAATACCATTCTTTAACTTCATTCTAAAACTATTAGTTTTAAACGGGTTTGCAATAAAGTTAAAAGAGAGAAGAAAGGGAGAGTGTCTGAAAAGAGCAGGATAAGGCTGCAAAGAAATGTTCTCAGAACCAATACCTTTCTACTCCATGGGGCCATGTGGCAACATTCAGTGGGGGAGGGCGAACGGGTGCTGTTAAACTATGAAGATGAAATGCAAAAAGAAAAAAATTAAAAAATGTACACAACAGTATGCCCAAGTTAGGCCAAATCTATGAGCCTAACAACTAACATTCAGTAGAACTTCTCTCCTTCTAAGTGATTCTGTTTTGGTTAGGAGGACAGACGGACTCTTGGCCTAGAGTTCTTCAATTCATATCCTGGCTACCTGGCTCTTCTCCTGCATGATGAGGCACAATTCTTTACCATCTCTAGTAATATGGGTGAATAATAGCATCTCCCCACCAGGGCTATTCTGGGAATTACTTGCAGCATGTTTAGAAAAATCTTGGCACTTAACGTGCTCCATATGCTAGTACTTGCTACATTTACAACTATGGCTATTTTTATCTTTACCTTAGCTGTGAAATGTATTTGAAAATCATAACTTTCCCATCTTTTGTATGTATGTATGTATATATATATATATATATATATGTGTGTGTGTGTGTGTGTGTGTGTGTGTGTGTGTGTATGTATATGCTTATGTGTATGTTTGAATGTATGCAGATGTGTGTGTGTGGTTATGTATGTATGCATGTATGTGCATGTGTACCTGGAAGTCAGAAGCTAAACTCATAATTTCTCATGAGTCATCTATCGTCTGGTTTTTGTTTGTTTTTGTTTTCATAGCTGTGAAGGTCTTTAATTGACCTAGAGCTTACCATATAGGTTAGGATGTCTGGTCAGTGAGTCCCTGGGATCTGCCTGTCTCTGCCTCTCCAGCCCTGGGATTATTAGTGTGTACTATCACATACATTTTCAAATCTAGGTCTTCATGTGTGCAAGGCAAATACTTTATGTACTGATGCATCTCTTCAAACCCATAACTTACCCATCTTTTCCATACAAGTTTTGCTAATTTTCGAAAGACAAAATTATTTTCTTTCCTTAGAATGACTATTTTCCCATGAAAATGTCCGATCTATATCACCTTTTCTAAACTGCTCACATTTCCTTCTCTCTCATTAAGCTTATTTTAAGACCATTGGCTTCATGAGTGTTTCTCTTTCATAGAGATCCCATATATGGTTTAATGGTTGACAGCCAACATCTTACAATACTTAAATTGAGGAAGAGGTCCTGTATTTTATTTTGTATTAGATGAAACAAGTCATATTGCCAATTTTGCTTGGATATTAATTTGGCAATCAGCATTCTCTCTTAAGGATCTAATAAGAAAAACATTGAAATTCCTCTTGCTTGTTTGTTTTGAAAAAAGACTCACTATCCAGTTTCTGTTGATCTCCAACACACAGTGAGGAAAGTGCCTAGGCCCTTGGATTACAGGCATGTACTACCATTCTGAACCTGAAATTCTTTTTTTTTTTTAAAGATTTATTTATTTGATATATGTGAGTACACTATCTTCAGACACACCAGAAGAGGGCATCGGATTTCATTACAGATGGTTGTGAGCCACCATGTGGTTTCTGGGAATTGAACTCAGGACCTCTGAAAGAGCAGTCAGTGCTCTCAACCACTGAGCCATCTCTCCAGCCTGAAACTGAAATTCTTTAGCTTTGAGCAGGTGAGAATACACACAGGCTGCATATAGCCAAGGAGAGCTATGAATGTAGAGTAATACAAATTTTTAAACTTATCCAAAACATTGTGATTTCTTAATTATGTTTTTTCAGTAACATGATTTGTATGTAAGGTCTTTGTAGATAGCATTGTTGTTGCAATGTAGAAGGCTAGACATAGCTGTGAATCTAATCTATACTAGCTTTAGATTCAGTTGTGCATATATTATAGTACTTACCTTATAGCAGGGCCTTAATATAGTACAAATTATCCTAGAAAACACACACACACACACACACAAACCATGTTCACCTAGTAGATCACAAATTCCTGTATTTAACTTCTTCTTTTAGTCTTTCATAATACTAGTTGTGCGCCCTCATAAGAACTTACCAAAATATTTGCTCACTCAAATGATACCAGAGATCTGTGTGTTTTAGCAGTTACGAGAAAACCAAATAAAATTAGAGGCAAAGCCAAGATGTCAGGAGGGAATCTCTGTCTTACTAGAGTAAATGCATAAAATCAGACAGGAAACCACCAGAAACTGTGGCTCCATAAGTGAATTGGTATGGGTGGATATTGAACCTAACTAATCTATAGGTTCTGAGAACCATTCAAGATCTAGTTCTAATTTAAGTTTGTGAGTTTTAACTGATAGGGTTGTTCATTAATTTTTGTATAGAGCAAATATGATTTTCTCATGCCCAGTTTGTTTTGACTAGATCTTAAGATCTAGTCCAAGGCTCCCCCATTTAAAGTAATGTATTAAATATCACCTGCACTCTGATTTGACTCCAGTTCTATACTGAGTCAGCCATAGACAATGTAGAATTCTCATATAAGAGAGTAGAATATGTAAAATAGAGGAACAATTCACAGAAGCAATTGAAAGAGAGCCTCAATATGTCAAGTTGATATGGGAAATAAAATTGCTACAAAAAATCAAGGCTTTGTATCTCGTGAAAAAATTCTTTTAAAAAAAAGAGAGACTGCAGTTCAGGCAACATGAATGAAATTAATATTGACAAATGAATTTTGGTAGTTTATCATAAATCTCTCAAGTCAGCTCTTCTGCTGAGTATTTTTTTAGGAGTGAGAGATGAGGAGAGGATTTTATTTTTTATCTGTTTGCAGAACCCACCTACATATCAAACAACTATGAGATTAAAGCCAGCAATGACTGAGGGAGGTCTTGACTAAATCCAGACAATGCAGACCATTGGTTTAGGCCACTATAATCAAATCAAGGTCTCCTTGGAGTATACTCCCTCTATCATTTTGGTAGCAGCCCCAACCTATAGCATGCAAATGCTGAAACTGAGTAGTCTTGGGCTTTGAAGTGGAGAGATGGTGCTCTTTGATTTCTCTACCTACTTTTAATTAGGATACCTGTAGATTTATAGTATCTGTGCATGTCATATTAAGTGAGTTATGGTTTTATATCTGCCATGAATTATGAACTGTCTAAATCTTGTGTTTGAAAGTGTTCACTTGCCTGGATGTTAGTCAAAGGAAACAAATGGTTCTGATTGTTTTAGATTATATTTTTATATGATGAATGTAAAAATCGGTTCATAGATTTTTTTTTTCTCTAAATTATCTAAGAAATCAGATTGCAATCCAATGCTACCTCCTTGGACCAGAGTGCCACTCCTTGGTAGGTACTGATGGATATGTTGAGGAAAAGATGAGCATTGATCAAATTTGTATAAACAAAATTGTTCTTTAATAGCTTTATGTAAATGTACCCCATTGCTCATTCAAAGAAATGTTCACCATTATTTATTCATAACTGTATTATGACTGATTCAATAGTATTCTATAAATATTTGTTGGGTTGCTAGAACCTCGCTGTGCCCAATATAAAGAAACAAAATTTCCTGTTAAATAAAATTCCTCCTAAAGAAATGACATCAAATTATCCCCACCTACACATTATTTTTCAGTACAGCTCCTAGTACAAAGTTAAAAATGATATAGCATAGGAGAAAATAAGACAACATCAGTGAGATTACATGCAAAACAACAGGTAATAGAAGAATACCCATAGGGATCCCTGCTTTTGGAAATATCACTTAGTGTAGAAGTATTTCTTTAGAATAACTGTGTGGGAAGAGTGTTCTGAGACCACCATTTCATTCATTCAAGAGCATTTCTTAGATGAAGGTGAAAATCAGTTCCAATGCAAACAAACTGTCAGACTCAAAATAAAAAGAGTTTATCTCTAAAGTACAGTGTACTCACTGTATAATTCCTTTTAACTTGTCTATATTATTGATATTTTCATCAAACATGCAGAAGAAAAATGAAAAATCAATTTCCCTCTCCTTTCCTAGGCTTTCATTTTGGCCCCTCTGCCATTGATTTTTGAGAGGCCTCAGAATAAATTACTACATTGTTGAATAATCTAGGATCAATCATATCCATCTTGTTGCTAACAATAGATTTTTTTCTTTGATGCCTCCCATCCATTTTGGTATCCATCAGCTCCATTGTATTTTCAAGTCATTTCCCCTCACTTCTCATAAGATTGCCTCAATCAAACCCAGAGTTATACTTATGATCAGTGCTCAAAGGAAGAAAAAACAAATATTATACTCAAAAGTAGCCAAGGAAATTTCTCTACTGAATGCTGAAAGGATACTTTCAAAACTCGAACTTTTCTGTGGTGTGTGTGACAGAGAAAAGTTCATGCTTCGACTTTTGTGGTTGTGAGCAAGTGTTTCTCCAAAGAGTTCAAGAGTTCCCCAAATCTATCTCATAATGCCAGAAGAAGAGGAAAAAAATCACTCTCCTCCATGTTTTACTTTCTGTTGGGCTTTATTTCATATGCTGATAGGGGATTATTTTGCTTCAAAACTTGCCAAAAGACATCTGTTAAAATGTTGTGGGTATTCCAGCAGGAAATGTTTTGAAAAATTGGCTCTGGTTTGTGATCTAACTGATACCACATGGCATTTATAGCTGTCGAATTTCAGAGCTGATTTACGACTATCATGCTGTCTTAAACCTGAGAAGTATTTACTGGCGATGAAGCATTACCATATATTAGAATACAGGAGTAAAACCTTAGAGTAAATATGTCCTTTACAATCCATACTAGATTTCTAGTGAGGTGGTGTGGGCTTTTAATATCACTCTGCCATGTGGCTTGTTTGTCCTTAGACTAGTCTTAGCATTAATGTACATACTATGGCCATCTGTGAGATGGAGGAGCCCCATCTGCCTCAGATTCTTCTATGCAGGAGTGTATATGGATGTGTTGTACATAAATATGAACCACTTTGATCTTTCTCCAAAGCTTAAAGAAATTTGGCACAGTCTTTCTCTTGAGACTATCTCAAAGTCCCCCACTGGCTGGCACTGTGATCATCTTTCCAAATATGTACAATAATATAACTTTTGATTCATCCTTTCTTCCCATGTCTTCAACTCCTGCACTCACCAAGCTGAATAAGTAATGGCAAGCAAAATAATGAATGAGGAAGAGGCTTAGAGATACCCTCTGCTTTTCATGGGTTGAGCCTCATCCCCAACCTTGAGGCTCCTCAGAGGCATCACCTCTACAACGCTTGTCACCCTGAAACTCCAAATGTCCAATCCCATCACTGCATACTCCTATAAGCTTTGAAGTCCAAAGAAAACCAAACCAACAAATATGCACTCATTAAGCTGCTAAGAACTCCCCATGAAAAAGTCCAAGGTTATGTCACTGAAACAGAATTCAGGACAAACACAGTGGTTTAGGGTCAGGAAGTGAAATGTTTGGGAACAGATGTTTACCAAGTTCTTCTTTAGCTACTTTATGCATTCAGATCTACTTAACATGCTAAAAATTGCAATTATTCAAACCTGGGGAACTTTCTCTTATCATTGATAAACTTGCTTTTCCAAATCATACTTTTATTATTTTCCTCTAATAAACATATTCTTTACTACCTCCTCATTTTCCCTGCAGTATTTTAGCAAAAGAAAACATACAAAAGATAAACAAATGTTTACTATCATCATTCACTGGTCAGTTTAAATGTAAACCATAAGAAATTATATGCAATAGAGGGTCTGCACTGCAAAGGACTACCAAATGACATCTACTGTTGGCAAAGATGTGGAGCAACTGGGATGCTATGAAATTGATGAGAGATGTTTAAGGGTACCAGCATTTTGAGTATTAGTAAAGTTAAACATATATTATTTTAAACTTCTCTGATATGTCTATGGAAGGAAGAAAAATAATTATATCCAAAAGAAACCTTGCATAAAAAATAGTTACAGAAGTTATATTTGTAAAAGCCAAATAAATATAACCATACTATTAGAAACAGTTAACCCAAATGCCTGCCAACAGCAGAATGATAAACAGATTGTGGAGTACTGCATTCATAAAACTGTAATACCACACAATAATCTTAAAAGTACACATGGGCTGAAGAGATGGCTTAGCAGGTAAAGGCATCTGTTTCAAAGCCTGATGACTTCAGTTCAGTCCCCATTGTCTGTCTGGTAGAAGGGGAGAACTGACTTCTGCAGGTTTAACCTGCACACACATTCTGTGTATATGCATATAGGCAAAATAAATAAAATATAAAAGCACACACTATTGATAATTCAAGATTGATTTTAGAAAATGTGTGAAATAAGCTAGGCCCATATCAGTGACAGAGCAGTGGTGTTGCATATGCACAATACCCTGGCTTCAATCCTCAATATTTCAGAAAAATAAGGCTGCTATGAACATGGTGGAGCATGTGTCCTTCTTACATGTTGCAGTATCTTTTGGGTA
>NC_045030.1:155244498-155271966 GCF_008632895.1 Mastomys coucha
TACATGTAAATAAAGAAAATATCTAAATAAAAAAAAAATATTTCAGAAAAAAAATAAGAATGTAGAGGAAAAGAGACCAGACTCTCCCACACACAAAAATAACATGTAGTCACTCTGTTTTTAATTACATTCTGTTGGTAGTCATTTGGGATGTGAAATTTACCCATAGTGAGAAAAGTTTTAATGACAAGGGTAATGGTACAATTTTTATCCAAAAATTGGCTCTCTGAAAGCAACTGCTCAACCATAAAACATTTTGCCTTAGCTGAAATGGAACAGCAATTTTTGGGGTAACAGAGTATTAAAAAATATTTTAAAGTTCAGGAACACTTTGTTTAATCATGGGTTATTAATGAAATATTTAAAACACACAGAGCTTAACAAAATCATATTTGGAAGCATTTGTATAAAGTAGGCCCACATAATGGAAAAGAGGTCTTCAGGGAGACCAGAGTGGAGGACACTCTGTACCTACTGCTTAGTTCAGTCATTCACTCTTAGGAATTGCTGTGGACTGTCAAGGAGAACACAAAATGAGTCTCACTTGATACACCGACTGAGAGCTCAGTGCCAATAAGTATGAATTCATTCCCTGTGGCCAATTCTGCCAGAGATGGGAATCCGTGCCAAGGGTCACTCAGCTCCATCAATCCTCAAATAATGCTAACAGCAAATAAAAGATACAGGTGAGGAAAAAGCAGGTCCTGCCTTGAAGCACTAGGAGGAAAAAGTCTTGGAACTGCTACAAACACCACAACCCCTTTCACCAGAATCAGAGGGGCCAGCAAGGGGAGTCAGCAGAAGAAGCCAGAAGTGGGGAGATGTTGCCCCATTTGACTCCCATTCCCATTGAAGCTTTGCACAGGTAATTCAGGGTAGATGTACAAAAGCTCAACAAGTCATCCTTGGCCTCAACACAGCGAAATTTTAAAGAGCATAAGACCCTCTCTCACACACACCACATACCTTCTACCTATGCTCATGCAACTCCTCCACAGATATCATCACACATACATACTCCAGATCCACTGCCATGATTGGGGCACAACTTCCCCTGTGCTATCACTTTATTGTCACAACACACCCTGCTACTAGCAACTAGCAGCCACTAATCTGTTCTACATCGCCATGGTTTTGTCATTTCGAGAATGTTATATGAATGAAATTGTAGAGTATGTAACCTTTGGAGACTAGGTTCTTTCACCTAGAATAATGGCTTTGAAATCTTTCCAAGATGCTATGTATATCGATAATTCTTTTTTTTATTGTGAAGACTATTCTATTTCCATTGTTTGTCTATATTTTGAATAGTGTGAGTCTCAGGTCTGCAAGAGAATTCAACCTGAGTCTATTTTGTAAAATGATGTATGCAGACAAGTAATTTTATTGACAGTTCCACAGTCAGGCTAATATTTTAAAAAGAAATGCAAAACTAATTCTGAAACAAAGCATTTTCTTTCTTTTTCAAAATATTTAATGTGAACCAGGCTCCCTGGTTAAAGCTTTCTTCCATTAGCTATTGTGCTGCTGATCAAGTGATTGTCTGTTGCTCTAAATCTATTCTCCAGTATTATTCTCTGTGATGCTGAAGGTCTACAAACACTTCTGTCTTGTTAGCAGCTCTCCATTAGTTTCTGCCAATAGGCTACTAGAAGGAGACTAAAAAGCCAGAAGAGGAAGCAGGGGCTTTCTACTCCATCTTGTAGCATTATCCTAGCAATGATCCATCACCCCAAGCTGGCAACTGGATTTAGCTATCATCTGTATCTACATGCCAGGCACTATGATGATTTATTTCTATTCAAACACTACACTAGAATAGAAACTACAATAACAGTCACCAGCAAGATCCATCTAAAGTCTAAGACTGCAGGATAGGTAAGCTAGTGTGAGGTGTGCTAAGTATCTGGTTCTGAAATGTTCTATTAAACTAATTGCAAGCTCTTGTCTTCCAGTGTATTACTTTTTTGTTACTGTGACATTTAACTGAGAAAATCAATGTAAGGGAAGAAAGATTCTGGCTCATAGTTCCATCCTTGTGGGACTGGCTTGGCAGAGCCATGAGTAGAATGTTCAACTTACATCATGACAGTAAGGAGAGAGGGGAGGGTAGGGAAGGGAGCGAGGGAGGGGGAGAGAGAGACAGAGACAGAGACAGAGAGAGACAGAGAGAGACAGAGAGAGGGAAGGTGCGATGAGGTTGGCTGTGGGAAATATAGAAACAGATGGTAGCTAAAACCAACTGCCAGCCTGGGATGAGGGACCATGGCAAGGAAGGCTAGCAACAACAGGCTCATATTTTTTGAGCATTTGGTCCCCAGTTGGTGGTACTGTCTGGAAAGGTGGAGCCTTGCTGGAGGAAGTTCATCCTTGGAGGTCGGCTTTGAGTGTTTGTAGACTCACCCTACTTCCAGTTTTCTCTTTGCCTTTTTTGTGGGGATGAGAGTTGGCTTCCCACTTCTGCTATCATGATTTCCTTGATTGCTGTTGTGTCTTCCCTGCCATTAGGGATTTTATCTTTGGAGCCATAAGTCAAAATAAACTATTTCTTCTTTAAATTGCATTTGATTGTGTTTTCTTTTTTCATCACACCAACAAGAAAATAACTAACAAAATTATCATGCTCTCTAACATCCTGAATCATTTGGCTAGATTTAATTGTAAAATGACCCTTTAAAGATACAGTTAGTGTCAATTAGGAAACAGTATCCTTGATGGCTCTACTGAAGATTGTATATGCCTTGAATCAATACTCAATGCATGGTATGGTCTCTCCCATACCCATTCTAGAAATCAAAGAGTAGAAATAGGAATGGTTTCATTCACTAACACTCCTAGTCACCCACTTGGAATATTTTTGCTTTCTGTTCCTGGACCTTAAGTTATGCTGGCCTAGAACTTTTCATTTCAGAGAGGAGAGTGATTCTTCCAGGAGATACAACTAAAATTCCCTCCACTGAACTAGAAACCAATACTTCCCCTTGGCTACTTTTGACTTCTGATGTCCGTAAGTCAACAAGCTAAGAAAGGAATAATAGTTTTAGGAGGAGGGGTGATTCACTCAGACTCCTAGGGAGACATTTGATTGCTTCTCCACAATGTAGATAAGGAAGATTATGTCTGGAATACAGGAGATCTTAACACCATAAGGCATTTCTTGAGGCTTACTGAGTCCTATGATTAAGGTCAAGGAGAAACTACAATTGAATCCAGGCAGGATGACAAATAGCTCAGACTCGTCAGTGATGAAGGTATGAGTCACTCCTCCAGAGAAAGAACCAAGACCTGCTAAGGATGCTTGCTAAAGGTATAGGAAACAGAATGGGCAGTAGTAGAAGGTAGTTATAAATACCAAGAAAGGCTATATGACAAGTTGTAGAAACACAGATTTTAATTGAAACGAGTTTTTCTGTTGTATTTGTTAAGAACATGTTTGTGCATATAGATACATATATTAAGAAGATATTTGTGCTATAAGTTGAAGCTCCAGGAAGAGTATGCCACTTCAATTGTGCAGGAATGTTTTGGAGACAATGCAGGCCATAACTTGGTGTTCTTCTATTCAGCTGCAAATGGCTTATATCAATATGCTCTGACCCTTTGGGGTTTAACTCTAGCCTACCACTTATGATACATATATCTTGTCCCTTGTATAGTACTAGCAAGTACAGTAGGCAGTGAAAGTCAGAGGGCATTCCTTCAAGACAAAGATACAGAACAAAGTAGGAAATGAGGTTGGTAGCAAGGAGACCTAAAGACATGAAATTGAAACCAAGATGGTCTCTCTTACGATGTTCTATTTCAATGAAAGGATAAAAATATTTTAAAAATTTCATTTGCCTTAACTAATTGACAAAGATTCTATTTCAGTGGGATATGGCCAAAAATACGCAAATACATATGTGATTATGCTCGTGTATGCATGCTTTCCTAATAAAAGTATAAAAAAAAATAAAAGAAAAATAGGTGGGGGGAATTATTCTTTCTTCTCTATGTTTTGTTAACATATAATGTAACATCAATTGAAATATAAAATTATGAGACAGTAAAAAAATGTGAAGCATTCCTCCAGGGATTTTGCTAGGGATTCTAAAAAGAATATATAATACATTAGTGGTTGTATGTGGCATAGTTATTGTGTTAAGCAGGATTATGTCTTTGTTGTTGCTTTCATTTAGAAACTAAACATGATGTAAAGAGACATGATGGAGTGTTAAGTTGATGAGGGGTGTACTTATAATAGTAGATATTAGTTGTTACCTTGATGGTATCTCAAATCAACTAAAAGACAAGATGTTGGGCATTCTTTGGAGGGATTTTCTTGATCAGACTGTTTAAAGTGGTAAGACCCACAATATATATGGGTGGTGTCTTGTAGTGATGCTCCAGATAAAAGGATGTAAGTGAAGGAAACTGGTTTTTGCATGCTTGCTTCACACTTGCTGGCAAGTTCATCTATCCTGTTGATTCCATGGCTGCATTCTTTTGCTAATATTAAAGTCAGTGTCTTCAGGCTTCCAACATAGCCTGTTGAAGCCCAACAGCTCTCCAAGAATCCTACATGTCTTCAGTGCTAGATTCGGATTTCAGAGACATTTAGCACCATGGACTGAACAACTACTGCATTCTTCGCTGCTTGAATGTGAGACAGCCATAACTTTATGGTTATGAAGTAGCAGCAAAATAATGTTATGGTTTGGGGTCACCACAACATGAGGAACTGAATTAAAGAGTTGCAGCATTAAGAAGGTCGAGAGCAACTCCTCTAAATAATCTTACCTAATCTGGCCAGTTTTGTCATTCATATCCACTCTCTCAATTGGGATCCAATCCAGGATTGTACTTTGCATTTATTTCTCAAATTTCCTTAATCCTCTTCAATTTTTAGTAGTTCCCTAGTTTTTTGTTTGTCATGGCCTTGACATGTTTGAACAATAGTGATCAATTATTTTATACCATTGACTTAAATTTAGATCCGTCCGCTATTTTCTCATGCTGAGACTGAGGTGGCTTTGTTTGGCAAGAGTCCTGTGTAAATGGACTCTTGATACATCTTACCAGGAGATCATATACAGGTATGTCCCATTACTTCTTACCTTTCACTACTTGGTTAAAATTGTGTTTATCAGGCTTCTGAGTTAATGTTACCATTTCTTTGTAATAAAAATCATAGTGTGTGTGATAAATTTGCCACTACACAACTATCCTGTTTTTCAATGTTTTTTACCCAACTAACTTTCTTCTATTGCTTCTTGACTATTGCCTGCAATTTTTTTTTGCCACAGTATTTGGCTAATTGGTGATCTTTTTTCAACATTACCTTCACACTCATTAATTAGAATTCTTTTGTAAGAAAGAGTGTCTATCCTTCATATGTTAACTTATTCATCTATTTAATCCATTCAGTAGGGCTCCTGGGGATATGACTTAGTAAGGAAATTGTCTGCTGTGGAAATATGGGAACCTGAATTTGGATCTCCAGAACTCACATTAGAAAGCCTTGCATGGTGTATTTGCATGTAACACCAATGGAAGCACAGACAGATCCCAAGGGAAATAACTCACTGGGCATTCAGTTTAGCTAAAATGGTGAGTTTCATGTGTGGTTGGAGAAACAATTTAGGAATCAATCTTAGTGTCAAATCTCTGGCCTCTGAATGTGCTTCTATAGGTGAACACACACACATACAACTCTTAGTGTTTATCTTTTTATATTATAAATCATTACTACAATTGCTTATTTTACTGCTCAAAGTGTACCAAATTTGTCCAATGACAGCTCCTTCTGGCTGTTTGCTATGTTCTCTTACATGCTTCTCTACTATTTTGTGAGCAATCTCACACTTTCTGATACTACAAGATAATCCAAACTTATCTTATATTTTCCTAACCCAGTCTCAGATAAACGTTTTCTCCAAGGAGCCCTTTTATTATGTATTGAAGACAAGATCTAGTGACTAGATATGCTCAGTGTTACCATAGTTCTTTTAACTCTACAAGGCTTCTGAGATAAGCTAGGCAATACATATCTATATATTCATACAAGCATGCATATATTTACTTTCTGACTATATATCTACATAACTGTGTATGAATATGAGTATATATTTATACTTCAGATTCCAATCCTATACTTCAGGGCTCATTTTTGACTTCTCACTTAGCTTATTTATACCTCCTTTCTCCAATGGTAGCATACCTGGCTATTGACAACATATTTATTAATTTTTCAGTCTTAGCATATAGGTAGATAGTTTCAGAATTGTTAACTCATTCTTTTGTGAAAAAATAAAAAGCTCTTAATTAGAAGATTAAAATCAGCTTCACCTTATTGCTTCTGACTGGGGAGCTCTTAGGAACACTCTTGGGTTGGGATGGAGTTCTTGGTCTCCATGCTACTATTGAGTGAAACACTTGTGGGGATTGAGAGAGACATTTGCAGACACACTGTCTGCCTCTACAGTTGTGTCACTAGCCTGGGCAGAGAAGAAACTGGGAATCTTAGCTGGGAAGATGGTCTTCAAATTCTAGAACTCAACTATAACCCTCCGATCAGTCTTCTTTCCATATGGAGGTGAACTTTCTTGGATTCATTAGAATTTTGATTGATTGATGAATGATTGAAGATAGTATAAAGAGCAAAGCAGTGAATGGGTCAGAACCATTCAACAGGGTAATCAACAATCTCCACTTTGTATTGCAACTATACGATCTAGATAAAGATACAAAGATATCCCACGGTGAGCTATTTCAGGTGTTATACATGTTGAGATGAGGATCTCAGTGAGCAACTGGGAACTACTGTAAATTGGACCAATCCACAAAGCTGATTGGATAGACAGTGCTATATCCACAGTTTGTCAAGGTTTTTGAGAAAGTGGACCTAGAACAGAATATGACATCTAATTTATTTTGTTAAGATTTTATTTTTATTTTTAAATTATCTGTTTAGGAATGTATGAGTTTGTACATGTGAGTGCAGTGCTCAGTGTGGCCAGAGGAGAGTGAAGAATCCCCTAAAGCTGGAATTAAAGGTGGTTGAGGACACTGAATGTGTTGGATGCTGGGAAATGAGCCTGAGTCCTCCAGAAGAACAGCAAGTTTCCTTAACTGCTGAGCCATCCCTCAAGCCCATGGGCATCTAATTTTTTGGCCAAAGGACCAAAACTAAATTGTTCTTTGGGAATAGTATTTAAGAAACAGAATATGAGAGTTGTCCTGTCCAACTATTATTCCCTTCCTCTTCATTCTATTGCTGCTTGATGTTAGCTCCAGATGTGCTCTGTGAACACAGTCACTTTTTGTGTAAATAGAGCATAATGAAATGGTGTTCCTGGTCTTCTCTCTTCTATATCCATTTCCTGGCTCCTCATTTACAAATGTTATCTTAACTGTTCTGCTGATGAATGCCACCTATCAACCAGGTTTGAGAAAAAGAACAAGGGAATCCTGCCAGGATACATCCAGCTAAAGTCCTTCACTAGAAATATATTCTAATCCTTCTGCCTTCCCTGTAGTGCGCAGTACTTCCTTCAACCTTCTGACTTTTCCATACATCTTTTGCTTCCTGCTTTTCTGTTATCCACTTGACCCTTCTGCTTGGTCATTTAGACTCCGAGATTCATATTACTCCTTAAAATTCCTCTGTTCTTTTTGGTACTCCAAGCTATGTCTGCTAAATATATTTTTAACTTGGCAAAATTCTTCTGTAGTCTAGAAGTTTATATTTACCTTCCCTCTGTGATATTGTCTCCCCAGAAGCTTTTCAGGAACCACCACGCCTCAGGGAAGAATGTGACTGTCTTTTGGTCCCCACCCCTTGCTTGCTTGCTCGCTCGCTTGCTCCCTCATCAAATGACTGCTGCTTTTTGGGGATGTTCTTCTTAGCAAGTGAGAGGTAGAGAGCCTCATGTTCAGGTGGCTTGCCCATGTTCCATGTTCCCCAGGCCTCTGAGTTTCCACGCACACATCAATGTGGCACACCTTAATATTGTACAGTTGATTTATCAGGAAGCAGCCATGTGCCTTCAGGTTTGCTTAGTTTGGGTGCACCATCACCACCAGAATGGCTGCTCTGACAATTTGTCTTGGGACTGTCAAAACCGCCTGAGTTCATCCCTCCATTGCATTATTTATGCCTTAATGTTATGTTCATTACAATGTTTTCCCCTTCATGTTCCTAAATAAAAAGATTGCTGCATAGGGGGTACTTAATTTTTCCTGGTCAAGATTTAAAGACGGCTTTTAGAGTCTTTAAGATTTTTATTCTTGGCAAATGACTATGCTTCCTGTGGTCAACTCCTAACAGAAATTCAAAGCATCAAATATATTGTAGCATTAGTTACCTAGTTACACTGGCTTTCTTGCTTTTATGTAGACCACTGCTAATCCCTTAGAAACATGGAGTCTGGCACCTATGACACAACCAGTGTTGGAATAAACAGACATTTGAGCAAGCCAAAACAGCTTCTTTGCCAAAGTTAGTTAAATTTAAACCTCACTGGATAAGGCTGTCGACATCCGAAAGTCTGTCTGCATAGTCTCTCCATTCATATATCTGTCTTCAGCTGTCATTCTCTGACTCGCTGTTTACTTACTTCTTTCCTTGCTTATGAAGGAAAATATATATACAGTTCTCAAAGGAATGGCTGGTAATACCACTGCAAAAGGATAGAGAATGGATAGCAAATGGGAAGCAGGCAGGGTGACGCAAGTATCATTCCATGAGGCATTCACTATAAATACAGGGGTTGCCTAAGAGTCATGCGTTAATCAAGTGAGGCTCTTTAATGTGTGTAAAGTCCTAAGTTTATGGCTTTTCCTCTCTTAGCTGTATAATAATCCATTTTAATCTCGGCCTGGGCTTGATCATTCCATTTCAAATTAGTGTTATAGATGCATAAATAAATAAGTTTGATTACAATAAAAGGAGGCCAAACCAAAATAATTTTTTCCCAAAGTTATCAAGGTTAGGTATTTTCTTTCCCTTCCTCTAGGGTGGGTTTATCATTCATTTGTGATACAGTTAGGCTGGTTTGTTATTGTTTGCTTTCCCCTTGGGGTTCCCCTCACATTCTAGTTGATGTTATTTATTTATGGGTCAAGGATGCATGAAATATCACCTGGGTTCAAAGATGACAAGGTATGCATAAACAAAAGCAACAACAACAACAACATAAGCTCTAAGAAATGCCATTCTTCTTCAGCACCACTGCCTCTTTTCTATTCCTTCATTCTTATCTTCACCCACCCCACTGTATGTAAACCAACCTCATTTGTTCTGATTTATCTTTCCTCTACAGCCAGTGCTGTTATGCTCATTTTGAAAACTTGCATTAGTTCCAAAGCAATTGGTATCTTAGGAGCGTGATTTGAACATAATGTAAATGTTGTGTTTGCTTATGCACGATTTCATACATGAAAAACTCTTAAGTGAATGCAGGGATTGCACCTAGCTGAACTGAGCTGTAGAAGAATGCAAAACATAATTCAGACATCCATCAGCTATCATGTTCACCTTGTGGATGGGAAGCCTATTCACACAGGGTTACAGCCTTGCTTCTAATTTCTTACCAGCCTCCTTCTATCCTTTCCCAGGAACTCACAAACTGCAAACCTTATGATGCTCTTTTCCACAGCAAACATCAAGGATTTTTGTTTTTCAGAGATGGATATCAGTTATTGTAGTATTTGTGTATTTGTCAACCATTTAATATGGTTCCTGGTCAGGCTTTGTGGGAAAGGCCTATAATCACAACAATTTGGGGTACTGAGGCAAGACAATTTCAAGTTTAAGAGTTCAAGACCATCTTGGGCTACAGTGTAAGTTAAAGGTCAGAATGAGCAATTTAGAAAGACCCTATCTCAGAGTGAAAAGTAAACAGATGACTTGGGATATAGTTCTGTAGTAGAGAGCTTGACTGGGCTTACTCCCTAGTATAACACACACACACACACACACACACACACAAGCAGACACATGCACACATGTACACATACCCCTACTCACATACACTGTGGATTTCCTTTTCATGTGTGAGATAGAAATCTATGAGTGTTATGTTCCTATCTGCATTTTATCTACAATTTTTCCCAAATCCAGGGAATATCTTTTTATTTCATGAGTCTTATATTTTTAGGAAGTTTAGTGAAATTTTTCTCATACAGATTTTATACATTTCTGGAAAACTAGTTCCTAGGTATATAGAGTAACCCTTTATTATTGGTTCAGATGATAATCTAGCACTAGTTCTAATTGGCTATCATTTGTATAAATAAAGGTAACTGACCTTTGTGTGTTAAGATTCTGCTTCCTTCTGAAAGGTGTTGATGGTTTGAATTATTTTTCCCCTTTGATTATTAAGAAACTGTCTGCCATACTGTTCAGATAGATACAGATGTACGTCTTTTTCAACTCTTATCTGTTTATTTGATCTATCTTATTAAACTTCTCTTGTTAATGTATCTAATCCTATATTAATCAGTAGAACAGGTAGTGAGCTTTTGTGTGTCTTCTTCCAGACTTTAGTATAAATGCCTCTCATGATTTACCATTAAGTAAAGTACTAGCTTTTGAGCTAACGCATATGTGTATTTTGTAATGTCAATGAAGTATCATTCAATTCTTATTTTTTTAAGTTTTAAAATAAATAGAATAAATAGATTGTAAAATATGTCAAGCATTTTCCAAGGACATATTGACATTGTGCTTTTCCTCTTAGCATACAGCATACAATGCTAATAAACACTTTAATAATGAATGTATCTTTCAATCCTGAAATAAATCTCATTCAATCACTAACTTCTTAATTCGGCATGCATTATGTTTGCTAGTGTTTATTTTAATTTTTTAAAATCAATACTTACGGAATGATATACTTGTGAAGTTTATTTTATGAACTTTCCTTATGAGATTTTCGTATGTATACTATTATACATACCTAATAGAAAAAAATAGTGAAGTTTACTTCCTTTCCAATGTCCTGAAACAAATTGTAGCACTTTGGGAATTTATGGACTTTGAAAGGTAAATAAAATTCTTATGGGATCCATCTGGACCTTGGTACAAGGTTCTTAATAGTGACTGTTTCTTTTAAGGAAATTATCCAAAAGGGATAATTTGGGCAGTATCTATTCTTCTAAGAAATTGTTCCTTTATTTAACTTTTCAAATTTGTTTGCATGATGTTTATAAAAATCTCTTATATATAATTAATTGCTCACATTAATTTTCTGTTCAGTATTCATATCGCTGGCATGATTTATATTGTTTATTTACATTTTTCCTGGTCATTTTTCTCAAACAACCAGGATTTTCAGTTATTAATTAAGCCTGCTATTTTTTTGTTCTCAGCTTTATTAATTTCCACTTTAGTGTTATTTGCTTACTTATATTTCTTCTGCTTTATTTTGCAATATTTTTGGAGGTGGAATTTACTCTCCTTTAACAATATAGTGCTATGTATATTCTTGTTTTATTTTACAGATTCTGTTGTATATCTTCATTATAATTTTAAAAAGAAATTGTATAGTGTCACTTCATGGTATTTCTTTTACTAAATGTTTCACAGGAAATTTTAAAATGTCCAGGCAGAAAGGATTTTCTGGTTCTTTGCCTCTCTTAGGAATCTGGAGCTTTACTGCACTGTGATCATCAAATGCTACCTATAATATTCTTTTTTTGTTTTTTTGAGCTTCTGAAACTTTGATGCCAACCCCCAGTGACACACTTTCTCCAAAACCTATAATATTTTTAATTTAGGAAATGTTGGCATTTTGAATCTATGTCATAATTTTTACAAGTGTTCTATGGGTATGTTTGATAATAGTGTCATCAGGGCTTGAAGCCTTATTGATAATTTTTGTTTTAAGTTTTCTGTCTCCTATCTATTTTTTTGTCTGCTTGCTCTATCTTGTACTGAGAGAAATGTATTAATGTAGTCTAATGGAACAATCTACCTATCTCTATATAGAGATGGATAGGTAGATAGATAGATAGATAGATACATACATACATACATACATACATACATACACAAATATCTATCCTACAGTTTTTGCTCTTGATAAATGTAGCTGTTTTGTTTATCAAATTAATATTCATGAGTGTTATATTTTAAGCCACACTGCTTTCTTATTTTATTTACTTGTTATATCATTGTTCTGTCCTTTATGGAATCTTCTAGAACATTTTATTTTAAGTGTGTCTCTTGTGTAGTATGGTGTGACTTACACATTAAGCTCACATTAATTGACATGACATTCTAATATGTGTAATTGTGTGCATTTTGCTATATTTGTTCATTTCTTTCTCTTTAAAATGTGCCTTTGCTCTCCAGCTTTATCAAACAATTTTGCTTAATTCGTCCCCTTTCCATCATTTGAACCAACAGTAAAACCTATTGGTTTTTCAGTATTCTTTGCCTAGACAAAAACCAATGAGGCAACTTTATTGCCTTATTTACTGCTCTATTATCTCATGTTTTAGTTATATTATTTCTGTTATCATACTTAGCATCTGTACATTAGTTCAGCCCCCTTATATTCTCCATATCTGTAGTTCTGGATCTATATCTCCATGTGTTAATATGCACAATAACTATCACTTTGTTGACCTTTTCTCAGCTTTTCCCTAGTTGGATGACATTTGTCCTTTGGTACATTCCTCACAGAGAGGAGTTTTTTTCCCATGAGATTCCTCATGAGTACAAACTTCTCTAAGCTCCTCTGTTTGAAAACTCCACTTTAAGTCACTGTAGTTGAAGAAGGTTGGTTGGTTGGTTATAAAAATCTGTACCTCGTGCATTCTTTCACTAATATTTCCAATTAATTACATAGTTTATCTAATCTATTTTTTTTGTTTATATGACATCGGTGTGTTTCCTAAGATCCATGCTTTAATGGCACCACCTTTTTTGCACTGTCAAAACCCAGATATTTTAGCATAATGGTTTCTGCCGTTAGCAAGACGGCAGTTACATGTCCTGCTAACCTGAGGTTTTATTTCGGTTTCTTCACCTCTGGCTGCTAATGGACACACATGCCTTCCTTTCCGTCTTTTTCTCAAGTTCAAACCTCCACATATCTGTTTCCTGTAGATATGGCTATTTGAACAATTTTTAAAAAAGTATTTTGAAGCATAGGCCAGAACCACCTCAAGATGCACTCTAGTAACTTGCTTCCACTTAGTTGTTGATTTTTAACAACTCCATGACCTTGTGACGAGAGGAGATATATAAAGACTTGGTGGTTTTTTTTTTTTTCTCATATTAATGTGGTATTTCAGGCATTATCTGGCCTCACGTAATTTCGATAGTAGCTACATTTTTAGTGGTGCAGCTTCATTTTCACCCTTGCTGTTCTGTATCACTTTTGAAGGAAATACAGAAAGATAAGGACCTACTATAGCACCTCTGTCTTCAGCTGCAGAGAAGGCTCAGTGCGCATTTTGATACACTGACATACAGATACACAAAGACATACGCACTACTCAGCTTCCTCAAACAAGTTTTCCAATCAACATCACTGGGCTGTTAAAAAATGTTGTTGCTTACCAAATACTTCTGCAAGGGCTATCTTGAATTTATATCTGGAATGGCTTTGACCAATATTGACAAACTACGTTTGCACTTGCAGAGAAGAAGCTACCTGCTGTGGCTCTGACAAATGTTCCATATTCTCATACCCACTTGTTATTCCTAATTTGACCTAAGCAAGGAGAAAATTACTCAAGAATTCTACCTAAAAATAAATGAGTTTCAGTAACTGAGTTTTTGTTCTGTATGCAAACACATATTTTGATGACACCTTCTTTCCTTATGTCTCTTGTCCACAATATAGAGTCAGTATTCTGCTAGTTAACAAATGCATCTGCAGATACCAGCCCAGTCATGTGAGAAAAAGATATATATATATATATATATATATATATAAAAGATATATATATATACATATATATTACTTCTAAGAATTGTATTTTCCATAATGGTGTAATCAGGATCTTGAGATACCATGTAAGGCTGTACACTTATAGAGGGTTATTTTTGATCCTTGTCTTGCAGCTCAAGTCCATACTCACTTTAGATTCCACAGAGATGTACTAAAATTAATTTCCTGGATTCTGTTTTATTTTCATATAATATAAGCCTTTTACCCTTTATTAAAACTGATATCCTAAAGTTGAACCCTGTTGTCTCTTATAGTAAGAAAGAAATACAGAGTTGCTAGTGGTAGAACTTCAGAATCCAAGAGCAGTTTGGAAAAGATAATCTTATTAGTGCATCTTTCATTGAAACCACCCTCTTTGTCACCCTGATGACAGGAGATGCTCTTATTTAGGGGCACTCCTTAGATTCTCACCTAATAACAGGTTTTAAACTAAATGTGAACAGTTTTTCCCTGTGAATTTGTCTTATAAAAGCTTTTAGGTAAATTATATTGATAAAAAACCAAGCATCTCTTCTTACTTGTAGGAATTGTGGAGTTACTATGGAGCCACTGCCAGATGTCACTGCGGTAATGACACTGTGTCTTTTGAAAATGTTTAATATCCCATGGCCTCTGTATAAGTTCACAACACTGTCATAGGACAGCTCAATTAATGGTTTAGGAAACACAGCTATATAGATTTTCAGTCATTTATCCACAGATACTCGCTCCTAGACATGTTTTGAGGTGATACTCTCTATAAAATGTTATAGACTTTAAAAATCTTCAGTAATGAAATATATAGTTTTTTATGTCATGAAACATTCTTCTATTATACTATAATATTACATTCTGTAGAATATGATATAATATGTATCAAATCTTATTAAATTAAGCTCATTTTTGGAGACTTGGGATATATATATATATTATTTTTTCCATTAAAAAGATGCTTTGATGAACATATTAGTGAATAAATTGTAACATAGACTGATCTTTTTTCTTTTTTATATTAGATATTTTCTTTATTTACTCATATTTCTTTATTTATTTTATATTAGATATTTGCTTTATTCACTTATTCCTTTATTTCTTTATACATATTCAAATGTTATCCCCTTTAATGGTTTCCTCTCTGAAAACCCCCTATCCCCTCCCCCCTCCTCCCCCCCACTCACCAACCTACCCACTCCCACTTCCTGGCCCTGGCATTCCCCTACACTGGAGCCTTCACAGCATCAAGGGCCTCTCCTGCCATTGATGACCGACAAGACTCTTTGGTTTTGTGTGCTCATATTGTTGTTTGTCCTATGGGGCTGCAAACCCTTCAGCTCCTTGGGTCCTTTCTCTAGCTCCTTCATTGGGGACCCAGTGCTCAGTCCAATGGTTGGCTGTGAGCATCCACCTCTGTATTAGTCGGGCACTGGTAGAGCCTTTCAGAAGACAGCTATATCAGGCTCTGTCAGCAAGCACTTGTTGGTATCCACAATAGTGTTTGAGTTTGGTGACTGTATATGGGATAAATCCACATGTGGGGCAGTCTCTGGATAGTCATTCCTTCAATCTCTGCTCCACACTTTCATAGACTGATCTATTACCTTGGAATTAATTCCAAGATGTAGAATTGCTGAATGAAAGGGCATGAATATTTAGAGTTTTTAGTTTCTTGTAGAAACAGTATATGATTTATACTTCCTCTAATTTTATGAGGGCATAAATATTCCAGGCCTTTCATTTGATGATAAGAGCTTTATTATAATTGATTATGAATCCAGGTTCAGATACTTTTGGGGACTGTACTAGGGGCTTGCATAAACATAATTTAATCTTATTTATATACTGTATATAATAATCTTATATAGTTTGGTATATTCATATAGTATCATATGAAATATACTTAATGACCTTGCAAAGTTGAAATGATTGTTACTATCTTTCAAAGAAACTGGGATCCAATTATAAAAAAAGAAAGAAAGAAATTAGGATTCAGAAAGATACAACAATGTTTTCCAAATCATACAGCCAAAAGAATTAGACAGCTGGAGTTTAAAGCTACAGTCTTGTCATTATATGGCAGATACATCAAGGACATGACAAACTACCACCTACAACCACCAACAGTAGCAGCAGCAGCAGGCCTAATATTTATGGAATACTTACCATGTGTTAAGCACTATTCACAAACACGTTTGACTTTTGGTGCCAAACTTATATGGTACTATCTATTCTTAAGACAACAATAAGGATGTACTAGTTTAGAACTACACAGCTTATATGGTAGAATTAGTATTCAAGTTCAGGCAGTTTGGCTTTAAAGACCATGCCAATGTTGAGCATATTATAGTGGCCCATAGAGTACTGGAAAAAACAAACAAATAAACATATACCAGACTCTTATTATGAATGATTTTTAAAGGGAAGAAAAATGGTTTAACAAAGTCTTATAGATTAAAAGGAGAAAGTTACTGTCTAATAAAATATCTATCCAATAGTTCTCTAAGAAAATGTGTATCCAGGGTTTTGTCTGAAAATTTCCTATCCTTATTTCTTTAACATTTACTTTTTAAGCAACATATGGTCTTTTAAGCTGAATACACAGAACCATTTTCTAGCCAAGTGCATGAGGTATAACCTGAATGAAAAATCTTCTAATGAAATTGGTGACCCAAACTCAATTGAAAGCTAAATCCCCCCCAAGGGGCTTGGAAATGTCAAGATTTAAGAAATTCCAGATAGGCAAACTTTAAGACATTTACAGAAGGATCCTCTCATTGCTATTTGAAGGGTTAATGAAGCACCTTCGTTGCTAGTCAGTACTTTAAGTCTTTCCCTATCATCTTATTTAGGTATTTAGACATCATTAAAAATTATGCAGATTATAAAAAGGATTATATTTTCTTGTCACCTCAGTAAACACTCAAAAATTTTCTGTCTCACCTCCTCCCCGAGAAAACCAACTTAATGAGCCGCAAAACACATTACAGTGAATGGGAAAATATTTTCAGCATTTTTATGCAGAAAATACCTCATTAGAAGCAAATGCTTTAGCAAGCAGATTTAAACTTAATAAGAACTTGTACTGAGTAGGGACTTTTATAACAAATCACTAGCATGTGTAAGCACTCTGTCTGATGAATCAGAGCATCAGAAGCTTCCTTTTCCTATCCTTGGGTTGCATCACAACCATGTGTTGAATACAGCATAGTGCCAAGTATGTATTCAACTGAGGGACTTAGTGGTCACTAGCTGGCTGCAGACCAGAGAACTACCTGCAGATCACCTAATATCCCTCAAGGATTTATCTGGATATGTTGTAATATGCAGCTTCATTTAGAGCAGTGGTTCTCAACCCTCCTAATGCTCTGACCCTCTAATACAGTTACACATGTTATGGTGACCCCAAACTACAAAATTATTTTTGCTGCTACTGGAATGTTGCTACTGGTACAAATTGTAACATGAATATCAAAGATGCAGGATCCTGATATACAACTCCACAGGGGTCATGACCCACAGGTTGAGAACCACTTCTCTAGATCATTCTAGTCTTGCTCAGGGCCATTATCTAGATATGCTATGACATATAGATTCATTTATATGAAGTATGTTTGCATCTGAATGTTTGTCATCATAGAACCTAGACATTTTGTACTATTTTGCATACTGCATGGACCATATTGGTATAGGATTTAGAGTCATGAATTTAATTTCAAACAAAAAATATGAATACATGAACATACTGCTATAACTTCAGACTTTGGGCCTCAAACCAGATTAAGAGAGTAGTAATACTGGCAAACTTTAGGGCAATCTGGTCTGGCTTGGTCACAAAATCATAGTTCTTGACTTCAATGATACAAGTACACAGGAGCACAAATGCTTACTTATCCCCCACTGAAGCCCCAGAAGGCACATGTGGAGCGAAGTGTTTGCAGCAGCTGCTGGCTGAGTTTGCAGCTGTTTCCACTCAAGTCCAGGTCTTCATCATCTATGGTCCAGAGTTGAGAACTTGGTCTGAGTTACAGCCACATCCACCCAAATTAAGTTGAAACCACCCACAGTAATGTCACTGAAGTAATAGGTTACCCTAGAGAAGTAGCCTCTTAAATTGAATGGGAAAGTGTGAACTTAGGATTGATTCGAGTGGTAAATCTCACATCACATAAGTTCTTTTCCAGCATCTCCCATGGAGTCACAGTAGTAATAATGGTAGTGGCGATGGTGGTTACCATTTATAGATGTCTTATTCTGGGTCTGTCAGTCCCTGTACTAAGCTTTTTGCATCCTCAAGGCCTAAGTTAATACCATTAATATCTCTGTATTACAAAGACAAGAACTGAGAGAAAAGAAAATAATTCAATCCTAAACATATATGCAGAGCTGAGATTCAAAGTGAAATTGTCATCTGATTTTATAGTCCTCAACTCTCTCTCTCTCTCTCTCTCTCTCTCTCTCTCTCTCTCTGTGTGTGTGTGTGTGTGTGTGTGTGTGTGTGTGTGTGCGTGTACTCCAAAAAGGAATGAAAGGAGTTCCTACATGCCTATGACCTCCCCTCTGAGCCAGCCCAGTTTCCCTCACTCCCCTCTGAGCCAGCCCAGTTTCCCTCACTCCCCTCTGAGCCAGCCCAGTTTCCCTCCTTTGATGCCCAAGAAAAGCAAATACAAATCAACAGCATTCACCATGCTTACTGTTGGGAAGTGGCGGTCCTTGGCCTCACGCCTCCTCTGGCTGTGAGCTGGAGGGTAGGCTGGCAGTGGTGGAGCAGCTATGGGGAGAGGAGCAGCAGCTCTTTGCTCTCTGCGATCACTTCGGCTCCGGTGTTCTGAGGGTGCAGAATAGACAAACAAAATGAAAAGACTTGGTATTTTCAAATTTTTCCCCTCTTGAGAATGTTAGCAAAAAGCTGTTAAAAAAAAAAGAGCTCTCCTTAATCTAGCTAATCTATATACCATATCAAACTCTTAAAATGTTTCTTAACTGAACATTCATTTGCTGTGAATACAAGGGCAGATACATCCATCTTCATGGTCCCATGTTATAATCTTGGAACAAGGTAGGTTCACTTATAAGTACAACACAATTTATATCAAAATAGCAGAAGTTAAAAAAAGAAAACAAATGTTGAGAATAATGATGGAAGACTTGCTGCCATAAGGATTCGAGCACAGAATAGATACAGACATAGTACACTAGATCCAGGAAAGAACTCTGTGGAGTCAGGAATTATTTTGACACAGTTTTTCAACTATAGATATCTGGAAATAGACTAGACATATATATATATATATATACATATATATATGCATAGATAGATAGATATAGATATAAAGATATAGATATAGATCACAGAAAGTAGAAATTAGCAAATGTTATGCACTGGCTATTTTATTTATCTTTTATTTTCCTCCAGAAAACTGGATTATGAGCATCCATCTTATTCCAGCCATCTAAAAGCCTTTCCTTCCTGATACCCACAAAAACTCATAGGGCTTTACACTCTTGTGCTCCCAGAGATACTAAAGGAATCCCTGTGACAGTGTTTTTCTCATTCCAGGATAAAGCTGCCTTTGGGAGAAGGCTAAGAAATATCTGAGGGTAGGGAATATAGTAGTCATGACTTCATAATAAGAATCACTGAACAGGAATCTCAGTGGAGTGATAGAGACACTAACCCATCCACAAAACTTTCAACCCCAAATTTATCCTGTCTACAAGAAATGTAAGCACAGGGGATGGAGCAGAGACTGAGGGGGATAGTCAACCAATAACAGGCCCAACTTGAGATTATCCAATGGGAAAGCAACAATTCCTGACACTGAATGGTACTCGTTTATGCTTGCAGGCAGAAGTATGTTATCTTCTGAGAGGGTCCACCCAGCAGCTGACTCAGATAGATGCAGACATCCACAGACAAGCAGTTGATGGAGCTTGGAGGCTCTCATGGAAGAACAGGAGGAAGGATTGCAGACCTCAAAGATGATAGGAACTCCACAGGAAAACCAACAGAATCAACTAACCTGGACCCTTGGGACTCTTTCAGAGTCTAAACTACCAAGCAAAGAACACACAGGCTGGACCTAGGCCTTCCTGCTCATATGTAGCCAGTGTGCAGCTTGGCCTTCATGTGGTTCCTGTCCTGAACAACAGGAACAGGGACTGTCCCAAAATCTGCTGCCTGTCTGTGGGATATGTTCTACTAGGCTACTTTGTCAGGCCTCAGTGTGTGGCCTCAGTGGGAGAAGAAGCTCTTAGCCTGGCAGAGACTTGAAGTGCCAGGGTGTGGGGAGATACTTGGGGAAGTCCCTAACCCCTTAGAGGAGAAGGGGAGGGGAGGTAGGGGAAGGATTGTAGGAGGCAGTGACCAGGAGGGGGACAGTGAGTGAGATGTAAACTGAATAAGTTAAAAAAATTAAATAAAAAAATCACTGTAATGTTTCTGGTTTGATCCTCAATATCACAAAAGATAGATAGATAGATAGATAGATAGATAGATAGATAGATAGATAAGTAGAGAGAGAGAAAAAGAGAGAGATAACAGTATTTCCGTGTACCTCAGAATATCCCTTGCCCACACTAAAGGCTATCTCCCGAATTACAATTTACACTCATCCCCAGAGCTTAAAGTTCCAGAGGCTTCATAATGATCAAGGTACAAATTGGTGAATCCTATTTTTCATTCTGGTTTTGCATTGTTTAACATTAGTACCATCCATGCCACGTACAATATTAGTCATAAAGCCCAGTGTTTATTAACGTGTTCCAGAAATGCTTTACTGAAGCTCTTAGCTCCACCATGCAACAACCCCACACAAATAGGCATCAATCCTGTCCCTCATCTGCAGATGTAGAAACAGATTTAAGGAATGAAGATCACTGTGCAGTGAACAGTGGTCCAGACATAGCTCAGTGTATTTAACCTCTGTATTGCTCAACCTACAAACATTGTAAAAGATAAATATAATCACTCATTAGAGCAAGAGGTTTTGGGTTTTTCAGCATTTGGTTATATTTTACCTTAATTTAATTCTTTGAATAGTTACAACACCATAACTTATAAGGCACCATTTCCACTTTCCTCCCTTAGTTTTTGCCTGTGTAAAACTGAGAAGATTCTCAGGTGATGTCAGATGCCCATTCTCCCAAGGTCCTGTATTTCCCATTTATATCCCTGTATTGACAAAAATATCACCTCTCTATTATCAGCCTTTTCAACTATAAATGGACCCAAGAGAAGAGAGAAAGCTGCTTGCGTGCGTGCGTGCGCGCGTGTGCGTGTGTGTATGTGTGTGTGTATGTGTGTGTGTGTGTGTGTGTGTGTGTGTGTGTGTTTGAGATGAAATCTCACTTAAATTACCCAGGCAAACTTTAAACCTGGCAATCTTCTTGCCTAGCTTCCTGAATAGCAAGACTTACTGGTCTACGCCACAAGGCTACATACAGAGATTAAAAGTTGCATTCGTCTTTTGATCAGAGGTCCTAAAGCACGTGTGAAATAGACTTTCACTAAATGCTTGTTGACGGATTGAACAAATTAATGCTTTACTGCAGTCTAGGTTTTTGAAAATTAGAATGCATCCCATACACTAGATCTATTCTGTATTTATGATGGGTTGTGTTGTTGGTACCATTAGTGCTTCATGGATCTCTATAACTTATTGCTTGTTTGAGCTAGTCTCCATCTTAGCTTGTTTTATTTTTATTTTTCTGTCTATTCTAGGAATTAAGCTCTCTCTAGTTTTCTGCTTTCCATCAGTAAGTTGACTGTCTTTTCTCTTTATTACCAAAGCTTAGTATATAGGTTAGGAAAACATGACAATATTCCTTGCTTTCCTTTGCTTGGAGTTCTCCAAAAAAGATTGGTTTCCATGCACAACTGGAGAAAGGTCTTCAAAAACACATCATATAGGTGGTTTTGCTATAATGCCTCTAAAATCAATGCTTATCAAGAAATTTTGAGCTAAATGCCCTTAGATCAAGTTCCCAACTCTAATGTCACCCTTGTTTTTCTCTGCAAGCAAACATTGGGCTTTTTCTAACAGATAGCCCAAAGAAAAGCTTTTACATTCTTAAATTCGCTAGGCAGAGCAGATATGTGCTACTGGATAGAAAGAAGTGAAGGGAGAGTGGAATGAGATGGGGGATATCACTCAATTCTCCTTTCAACCATTTCTCTCCCATCCTATCATAAATACAACTTCTGTTCTACCCAGGTCAAAAGTAGGCAGCTTAAAGTAATCCCTCACTAATACGACTTTTGCCAGTGGTGAGCTAGAGACAATATCAGTCCACCAGGGCCTGCAACTGCAGTCAAATCTTCATCCTTATTCCTTTAGACCAATAAAACGTAGACACCAGACAAAAATTTGAAAGGAAAGAAAATATAAAATATAATTCTCTCTTTATAGCCATGTATTAGTCTCTCTGTGTGTTTTATGAACATAAAAGATGGCATAACTTAAAGTTATTACTGGCACTGAGCATTAAAGAATTGCTAAGAAAGAGGAAAAGCAATAATTGTATTCGAAACAACTTGAAATCCATTTAGATGTCACTTCCCTGAGGCTGTATGACATGACAGACACGTTTCTATTTAATCCCCATAGTACTGAATTGACCCTATTTGCTTACTTGGTCATCCTCCTCACTACACCAAGTATTTTTGAAGGCAGAGACCACACGTGATTGTTCTTTCAATCCTATGATCTAGCATAATGCCTGACTTTCAGTACAGTTTGTTCAGGGTAGGGGGATGAGATTAAGGCAGCCAATTTAAAGTTTAATCTCAGTTCCCAAATGAGCACAAATCTGCAGCTACCCAGTTTTACTTATCCATGTTTCACCATCCCCTCTCTCCCCATGAAAGCAAGGCAATTCCAGTTGTCCAAATAGAGACTCCCTACAGGGAAGCTCACTGTCACATTTGGGGAGCCAAGCCCTTGTCTGCAAGTTTGCTATTAGTCCCAACCACCAGGTGGCAGACATGGGTTATGCTAATGGATATGCAGTTACATTACTGCTTCTTAGGCAAGGATTTTATATATATACATATATATATATAAACATATATATATATATACAAACATATATATATATATGTATATGTTTATTTATATATATATATATGTTGCTTGCTAATTTTAATTCTACACCACTGCATGTTTGTAATTCTATGATGCCTATAATTCCTGTTTATGGCTCTCTGCAGTGCTATTAAAACTACTACACCCAAGATTTGCTATTGAGCCAACCACAAAACAAGCCAGTCTGAGTAGAGCAAAATGAGCCTCTATAGTCTTCCATATAAAGCCCAGAAGGCTGTCTATCCATCTCTTATGCCCCAGGAATAACTTCAGAGAAAATTGATATTGGCACTTGCTGTTTTTCAGTTCTGCTCTTAAGTCCAAACCCGATGAAGCAATGAAATATGATAGCTTATGAGTAGCTCACTGTTATCTGGTTGAATCTATAAAAATCTAATCAGGGAGGGCTGATTAATAATAATAAAATGATAAGAAAGAATGATGTCTACTGGGCTAATGTTACTCAAGCTCTCTAATGATGGGATCTGTGAAGGCATTTAGTGAGAATGATAAAATTCCTCAGTACTTATCTTATAGTGCTTTCAATGTTCAATCAGCTTTCTGCAGAATTTCATTCCCTTCCATACACACCCACTGAGGATGTACCATATGCAGAATTTGTGCTATATGCTTTGAATATAATAAATTAATAAGACACCATCCTTGCCCATGAGTTGCTCATGGATTAACAGTGGAAGGCAGATATAGTGGTCAGTTATGACAGTTATATGTGGCATGTTGGGAGGATGCATAGATTATGGGGAAGTTGCCTTGGAATGTTATAGTAGACAGGAAGATTTCTAGATGAAGCCTTGCACTAAAAATTTATTGAAGAATTTTTTCAGTCCAACCATAAAGCTGAACTGAATATAAATATCATAGTGTCTTACCTACTAATAACATGAATTAAAAACTTTTAGACAAATACTTTGGTGACAGTTGTAGGTTGGTTGTTTTATTAAAAAGAGAAAAACCAGAAGTCATACAAATGTTGATGGAAACAATACTTAGGATGTTGTTACCATCCTGGTAATAGCTTTCAAACATTTTATTTGTATTGTAAGATTTTTGTAAACTATCAATCCTTAAATAAGTGTAGGGGAATATTGAAACAAATACAGTGAATGTGTATATACTATCTGTTTCCATAACAAAAAATCTAAAGGTCAGAAAAATGTGACATACCATCTTCTTATATCCATGGGGGGGGGGGCCTTTAAAGGATAATGAGCATTTTGAATCCTCTTACTCTAATGGGTTTAAAGGCACTGGAAAGTAAGAAAGGTTCATCCTCTACCTAGACTGTTATATGCCTATCTTTGGTGCTCTTAATACTGTGATAGAAAAGCAAATGTGAAGTATCTATTTTCATGAGACACAGTATGTGGCAAGGTAGGAAGAGTTCTGGCTAGAGAATAAGAGGATCAGGGCTTGGTCCTGGCTCTGAAGCTAGCCTGTATGATCCTGGACAGGTTTCCTCACATTTTATCCCTCTTTGCACCTCCGTGTAGAATGAAGGCATTGGATCAGCTCAGAGATTCTCAACAGAAACAGAAGAGCACTTGAGAGCTTTGTTGAGATTTTTAGAATGATTGGGCAGAAGCCAGGCCTGACAGCCATCCTGTAATTCACTGAATGGTCAATAAAAAGGTTCCAGGTCCCATACAAATTTCAAAAGCACCATCCAAATCTCTTATCGAAAGAATCATAGAATCTATTCCTGAGTCAAATCTAATTCCCTTTCAATTATAAGCCAGAGTATTACTTTGCTCATATCAAATAACTGTTAACTATACCAATTTTCATGACTCTTCTCCTGCCCCTACCTCCAGGCCTCCTTCCTTTCTCTAGACTTTTTGTTTGAAATGGCTTCTGTCTTTACTTAATTCAAATTTATTTTTGAGAGGTACAGACATCTAACTGCTTTTATTATGTTACCTAATACAATTGTGAATTGGCACTTGAACATTGAGATACAGTGTTGTTAATACTTTTCCTTTTGGAATTCTCTTTGTGATCATATTAAGGCTGTAATGGTAATTTTAACTGTATATACACGTAGCTGACATCATGCATGGATTTCATTCAGGGTAGAAATGGGAGCATTTCAAAACACTTGCTTTAACGAAGGAGGTAATAGGACTAATGGGACAGGAAAAAACCTAGATGGCACAACCTCTGATGTTCTCCCAGAAATGCCCCCAGCCTGGGATCAGTTACCTCTGCGCAGGGCTTGCAGACTCTGTCTGGCATGGCGGTGCAGCTCCTCTACACAGGGTGGCCTAGTAGCTGGGAGGAAGATGTTTCGCTGTTGGTGCCATGGTGCACGGTAGTATACACTCAACTTGCTCTCTATGTCCAAGTTGGAGACAGCTGGAAGACAAAGAGCAAACAGTGCAATATGCATCAGGAGCTTGGATTATGCATTTAGTGGGTGCTGGGGCAGGGGAGGTGACAGGGAGCTGGGAAGGAATGTAGAAGTAAAATCCAGACTGCTAAACTAAGTCAAGGCTGGAAAAACTTTAAAGATTATAACACAGATGGGGATAACTATGCCCTTGGGCCAAGAGATGGGAAGCTATAGGATGCTTTTTCCCATTCTTCATAGGGTCTACAAGAATTTAGTCTTTATGATGCTTCTTGTCCCTTGTGGCCTTTGGCTGCAGGTTCCTGATTCTGCCTTCCACCTTCTGACATTGTTCCTTGATGTTTTTCCTGCTTTCACCAAAGGTTAGCACAAACATTAAAAGACCTATGTCAGGTGTGGTAAATGTGTATTAAGGGAGAGAATTTGTATATAACATAGTTCTTACAACTCATCTGAGAAATCAAAGAAAACTATCTTGCTTCTAAACATTGCATTTAATTCACTATTGACGTATTCATTACATTCATTACAAATACAGCCCAGGAAAGAACAAACTCCTTAAGAATAGAGGATGCATATCTATGGAAAAATGTTATAGGAACTAGGGGATTATGATTAAGAAATGGTCACCCAAAGAAACTCATGAGCATTTGGTGACTCATTAGTCTCAAGATGGCTGAGATCAGTCCGGTTGGCTTTAACCTTCAGACCCATGATCCAGAGAGCCAGACTTCTGGCTCAGGAGCATCCTGTTCTTTTCAGTCTCAGCCTTTTCCCTGCTCTGCTTGTTTCCCAGCACACGGTTTGGAGACACTCTGATTCACTGTTTATCCCTATGCTACACATAAACTGTTGGTTCCAATCTGAGCATTTTCTTTTAGAAGCCTGGTCTACCATTCCACTTCAAGAATTCTAACCTGGAACAAGATAGTGTATAGGAAATGTAGAAAGAAAAGGAATACTTTGTGGAAAGGAATAGAAGAATGAAAACAGGAGGAAAATACAACCAGTATTTTGATAGTTAATATTTGTCCTCCCTCTCCATGAACTGCAATTATTTTAAATACAATACTTAATACCATTGACCAGCATTTAATAGCGCTTATTAGTCTAGAATAAAGTTTTCATTACTACAAGAATGGCAGAACACTTATCTAGCTAATGTTAAACACTGGGTTTGATCCTTAGCACTATAAAAAAAATTAGAAAGAAACACATCAAATGATGTGTTGAAACATGAGCAGAATCTAGAGGAATATATCATGTCTCTAAATTATCTAATAGAATGTTCCATGATGAGAAAGTTTCCTATAGCTGTACTATATAATATAGTATTCCCTTTGCCCTTGGCTCAAGAGATGGGAGAGCATAGTGGCTATTAAACACTTCAAAAGTGACTAGTTAGTGAGGGGGGAACTAAATTTTTAACTTACTATTAATTACTTCAGCCATATGTGACTAACATATTTAACACTGTAGTTCTAGAATGACCATAAATAGTATAGCATATGTTCTCACCCTTGGGCACAGAGATGACTCTCCTCTACCTCTTTATTCTTCCTGAATGTTTAATCTTTAAGAATTTGAACCAGAGGACTATTTTGCTGAGTAGGGGCGGCACTCCTTTGGAGGGAGGAGGAGGACCAATGTATCCATAAAAGAAAGGAGTGATTTTCTTTCTCAGGCTATCCTGTAGCCTCAACTATAGAAACAGGAGGATTCACGAAGGGACAAGCTGATCTTTTCAGGCCTGAGAGAATGTGAAGGAGGCCTTGGTATAGAAGGGAGGGCCAAGTCTCCATCAGGGCACTCCTCTCCTGTGGACAGTGGGTGGAGCTCTGAAGACAGAAGTCTCATTCAGTTACCCTCAGGAAAATATTCCAGTGATGGGACTGCCTAGAAAGCCTGTCTCTGGACACAGAGGTCAACTCCCGCTCAACAGGGCTGAGGTCATTGCTAAACTCAACAAAGGTGGCTGTGACTCATGTGCTGGTGACAGCTGGAAGAAGGGAAATAACAGAAAGTCTGATTGTGGAATTAAAAAAAAATCAAACTCAATAGGCAATTCTACAAGTCAGTCTCTCTCTCTCTCTCT
>NC_045030.1:155272556-155273799 GCF_008632895.1 Mastomys coucha
AGGTTGGAGTTATAATTTGGGGTTGGGCCCAGGTGAGTAGAGGTAGGCCAGAAAACTTAATCTCCCTCATACCACCTTCACTGTTGACTAGACCTTGGCAGTCCCTCAATAAACAAACGAACAAAAACAAAACAAAACAAATGAAAGATCAACTGTCTATGGCTTTTTAATCATTGGGCCAGGAGGAGCTGAGCTCCTGCTAATCACCTTAATCTTGGTATAAGGAAAAAACTCACCTGATGTGCTTGAAAAACTGAAGCTCATTGAGCCTTTTTTTTTCTTTTTAGATATTTCCTTTAACCAGTGTTTCCAACACTGAGTTGATAACCTGCATATATTAAGAGTGCTCCAACATTATTTATCATCAGGAACATTTGATAAATGCAAAATGTTTTCTTCTTTTTTTTTTTCTTTTGGTCTTTCGAGACAGAGTTCCTCTGTATAGCCCTGGCTGTCCTGGAACTCACTCTGTAGACCAGGCTGGCCTTGAACTCAGAAATCCATCTGTCTCTGCCTCCCAAGTGCTGAGATTAAAGGCATGTGCCAGCAAAATGTTTTCCGATGATGACTTGGGATCTTGTAGGAGGGAGAGGGATTGGGTGACATGTGTGTGTGTCTGTGTGTCTGTGTGTCTGTGTGTCTGTGTGTCTGTGTCTGTGTGTGTGTGCGCGCGCGCATGCGCACGCGCACGCACAATACATCACATATATCATCGCCCAGAAGCCTGAGGCGGAAAGATTGTTGTGAGTTTCAGATTAGCCTGCCTATATAATGAGTTCCAGGTGATCCTAGACTATCAGATAAGACCCTTTCTCAAATACCAGAGGAGGTGAGAATAAATGAGGGGGTGTAAGGAGCTCTTAGACTTTTTCTTAGGTGATTTGCTTTTAGGAACTATTGGAAAGGAATGAAGACAGAAGGCACACTTATCCTTGCCCGTATTCTCTGCAATTGCTATTATGCAGCTTTTCTGGATGGCCTTATGAGGTCTTTGCTGCCTTAAATTATAATCTATGGGCAGAGAATAAGACACTCATTCTTGGGGCTAGAAGGATGGCTCAGCAGTTAAGAGCACTGAGTGTTCTTCCAGAGGTCCAGGGTTTGATTTCTAGCACCCCCAATCATGGTGGCTTAGTCATCTATAACTCCAGTGTTAGGAAATCTGATGCCCTTTTCTGACCTTCATAGGAACTACACATGCAAATGGTGCTCAGATGTTCATTTAGACAAAAAAAAAAAAAAA
>NC_045030.1:155274018-155276861 GCF_008632895.1 Mastomys coucha
AGCCTATAGCTGGGCAGAAGAGAAGTAGGCAGGCAGAGTTTTGGTTCCCTGACTTGGGGTCTGAGGAAGGACCATGAAGGAGAATAGGAAGAAAAAAAGAGTGGAGAGAGAGGGGTAAGGAATCTTGGCCAAGAGGGCTGGTCATTCAGAGTAAGAGTGGCCCAGGTGGAACAATGCAATTCATATCTCAGGGTTATTGATAGAATAGTAGATACTAATAGCCTAGAGGGTGGATATCTGCCCATCTCTAGTGCTGATTAAGGCCTATGATAAATATAAAAGTTTTGGATCTTTTATCTAAGAACGAAATGATCCATGGTGGGGTAGAAACCGATTAATATTAAATATTTACCACAACCCTCCTGCCCTAGAAAGATTTTATACACTACCACACGCTAATCCCAGCTTTTCCATCTTCCTCTGCCAGGTTCTTCAAAATTAAATGAGGAATGGGGGAAGAAGACCGCTGAAATTAAAGTTTAAATTCTGTGTGTGATTGTAAAAAATAAAATCATCAAAATTTGCCGAGTTACTCAGAAATGAAAATTTTACCCCTTCAAGGGAGGGAAGGAAAATTTTAAGAACACATTCTTAGAGTGTCTACAGGAAACATTTACCTACAAACACCTTTGTTAATTTCCTTCCTGCTCCTCTGCTGATTATCCCTACCCCCACCACATAATAACTTTTCAGCCAGAAACTCGTGCCCACACAAACCATCCATTCTGACAGCCTGTGATAGAAAGCAGTGAGGAGTATCACACATTAGTATATTAGGAAGCATCTGAAATAGTTGGTGTTGCAGATACACAGCCAGATCGCTCCCACTTCCCTGCTATGCTGAAGCCATTCCACAGCAGCCAACAGCTTGGTGAGCAAAATGAAAATGTAGTCAGTCTGGAGCTGCCTCTAGAGTCCTCAGAACTGCTGGAAAAACAGAGTGGGGAGTTCACCAAGAAATACCAAGAATTCCCACCTGCTTTTCTTTCTTTGGCAACCAACCCTTTGTTCACTCTGCTTTGCAACTTGGAGAAGAGAGGAGGGCAGCATACAGGAACAGCAAGAACTACAAGGGCCTGCCAACCAGTGTCTGGTTTCTTGAAACTGTCCTACTGGGATTCCCCCGCACCCCCCCGAAGTAGATCATAGTCATTTAGACCTGCTTCCCAACTCTTGACAAATATCTAATGTAACCATCTCAGTCTCAGAAAGATGGGTGGTTTCACAATAAGTTCCAGCTCTTCAAAATACCCCAACTTCTACAGAATAGAACGCTGAAAGAACATAATAATTTTTTCCTCAACTTCTATATCAAAATGAAGTTTCATGGTGGAAAGACTAGTCACTGCTGTTTTGTTTTGTTTTTGATGTCAGATAACCTTTGGAAAGACCACTAGGGCTCTGCATTGTGGTTGTAGTTTTGCAACTAGATGGCTTTGTAGAAGTCATTGAACATTCTTAATATCCAGATCGCCATCTTTCCATCCGAATGACTAAGGAGTTTCCATCTCTGGGCTTAGTTCTGCTCTGTCTGACACCTTTGCTTTCTTCTACCTTACTTGAATAATTCTAGAGTAAGGTGATAGTAGAGGGGGCTGGTGGAGAGAACTTGGTTCCTCTGTGATAAAAAAGGAGTACACATGGTGGGACTGATTGCTCTGGCAGCATGTGTATAGTAGAGGATGGCGAAGTCAGTCATCAATGGGAGGAGAGGACCTCGGCCCTGTGAAGGTTCTATGTTCCAGTGTAGGGGAATGCCAGGGCCAGTAAGCGGGAGAGGGTGGGGTGGCAAGCAGGGGACGGAGGAGGGAACAGAGGTTTGTTCTTGTTGTTTTGTGCTTTTTTTATTTTTGGAGGGGAAACTGGGAAAGGAGAAATCATATGATATGTAAATAAAGAAAATATCTAATAAAAATGGGGCTTAACCACATGAGTGAGATTCAGAAAAAATCATGGAACTATTTGATCTTGGTCTCATAATGCAGAAAAATGGGATCATAGAGCACTCACAGTGTGGTTCTAAGGCTCCAACAAAATGATGTTGCCCTGACCTATCACCAATTAATCAAATTTATTTCTTTTCCTATGATGGGAACAAAGACCAAAAGTCTAAGGTCTAAGTTTAAAAAAAAAAAAGAAAGTATAGAGATGTCTAAGTTTCTTGAGGAGTCTCATATGTAAAAGCACTTCCATGTGAGTGTAAGAACCTGAGTTCAAATCACAGTGGAGAAAAATAAAGAGACATTGTATCAAACAAGTTGGAAGGTGAACAGTCACAACAGAAGTTGTTCTCTGATTTCCAAACACACAACATGGCATAAAAGTGACCAAACTCACACACAGGAAGTGTGCATGCACATACTTCCATACACATCATAAATTCACACACACACACACACACACACACACAAATGAAAGAAAACCAACTTCTGTATTCTTAGTAGAGGAAATATAAATAAGGATGATGGCAATACAGGTCTGACATGCTAGAAACAGAAATACGCCCATAACCAAGGAGTCTGGCATCTCTCTAACAGGTCTGACACCCCCATCTCTTATGTCTGTTGACCAGGGTAGAACTTAGATATAACTTGGAGATCCTTTCATAGTTGTTCCAAGAGCAACAGAATACTGCAGAATACTCCAGAATACTCCAAATGCAGTACTCCATTCTCCTCAGGAGTGGTTCATAATGACTTCAGGTTATTTGCCTGCCTTATTCCAAGCCATCTACTTCCTCCACGATATAAGCATATTATCATCTGTCACAGACCAGCTATTGTTTTCAGAAATTTCCTGTAAGCATGGAACAGAATCATTGGATTCTACTTCTGGAAGGGACC
>NC_045030.1:155276871-155291087 GCF_008632895.1 Mastomys coucha
TTGAAAACAATGAAATAGAATAGAGTAGAATAGAATATGCCCAAGTGTACTGTATTGTTCTGTGGAGCCATTGTTTGTATTTCTGCTGGGTATGCATGCACAGATTGGCTTGGTTGTGATCTAAAACCACATCTTACTCTGAGCCACAGTCAACACACTATAAAAACCATGCTTTAGGCCATTTCTTTCAAATGTTGATAAGGAAACCAAAAGCCAAAGGTATGACCCAAATTCACAGACCTGAGTTTGGGCAGAGGCAAAATAATAATGATGATAATAAAGTACAAACCTCCCGATCTTGGACTCATGGACTCTCCTGGCCAGCTTTGTGTCCACTACTTTTAGTCATTATTTGTAAGCTGTCACTTTTCTTTGGTTGTCTCACAGAGAAAGTGATCTATTGCCCCACTTTTCTATGAAATCCACTCTTTTTATTTTAGGATTCCAGAAGCATTTCAACCTAGGCTACATTCCCTATGATGAACAGCCACAGAAACCAAACTTCTACCCTGTTGCCTTATAAATCCTAGGATAACCTCAAGGGTACTCTTGCCAAGAGCTCTATAAGGATACCATGGCTACCAGAGATAGTAATGCTCACTTACCAGAAACAAGAGCTATGTTGAAGCTTAGAGTATACATGCAACAATAGAGTGGTGATATTAGTGAAAAACATTGGAACAGCATCAGAAAAATATGAACTCCTCTGGAAGGTACAAATCTGGATTGCATGCAAGAGCTCAGGGTGTGAACTGTCTGAACACTTTTTATTCTGCTCTTTCTGCATTCTGCTTTCATATCAAACAACCCAGAAGAGGATTATCCAGGGTAGCAGATGAACTTAGTTTGGTTACCCTGATTTGTTTGTAGATGTACAATGCCATCCTATAAGACTCATCACCAAAAATAACCCTCTCACACCAGGCTACCTTCTTTGCTTGTAGTCATTCATTATTGTCTCCCTCCCTTCCATATTCCTTACAGACTTCCTTAGCCACCTAGCCACGTTCACGTAGCTTAAACAACATCTTTCAATATCGCTGGCAATGTCACACACTGTCCCAAGTAAATGTTTAGTGGAAATGTGTGTGATTGCTGTTGTTGCTTGTTAATGACTCCCTGAGGAGTTTAGCAGTGAAATGAAATAGTCACAAAAAGCTCAAATGGTGTTTTGTACCAGCTATGGGTTTTTATTCATCTACAAAATTACAGTGCAAGAAATTTAGATAGATACAAAGGAGGAATTCACATGCGTGGGATTCTAGTGAAGGGACAGGCTACATGACAATAAGAGGTTTGAAAAAATGGGTGGGGGGGAGTTTCCCAGAAGGGAAGAAAGAAAATGAAGAGAAGGTATAAATTGGCCTAAAGTTCTATAGATAGAACTGGCTTAGATGTAGTAGTATAACTAGGATTCCAAAGAGGAAAATTTGCCATACAAAATCGACATGTCTAGTAACTTGAGGATTCTCAACATTCATTCATACCCACCCATTTATATCCAGCAACTACATTTTTAAACCTCTGGGTCAAGAATAAGGGAACACAGAGATGGTGCTTTGGTTACTGTTTTGCCTCTGTGCCCCAAATACTCAACAGCAGTGGTTTTAGGGAGGAAAGATTTATTTTAGCTCGGATTTCCAGAGGGATTCAAGTCTGACATGACAGAGAAGGTACAGCAGCAGAAGCATATGACACAAGCTGCTCACATCACCCTAGACTAGTAATCAGAGCACTGTTAGAGCTATAACCTTGAAAGAGCTGCCCCTAATGTCCTACTTCCTCTAGGCACACACTACCTCCTAAAGGTTCCATAGGCTTCCAAAATCTACTAGGGGACAAGCATTCAAAGCAAGAGCCTGTGGGGGGACATTTCAGATCCAAACCATAACAGATGTATAGTATAGGGTCCTTGTCATCAGACCACTTGTGGTCTTATATTCATTCTCTAAATCTGCACTCCCTTACTTCAAGGGTTTATTATTTAGCTATTATAAAGTAAGGAAATAGCTAAAGTTATATGTTTCTCTTACAAAATCACTCAATGAAATGTAAATTTTAAAATGCCCCTTACCCCATTCCACTAGAAAAGATAATATATACTGTGGTGGTTTGAATGAGTACAGCCCTATAGACTCATGTATTTGAATGCTTAGTCATCAGGAAGTGGCACTATTTCAAAGGATTAGAAAGATTAGGAAGTGGGACATTGTTGGAGTAGGGGTGACCTTGTTGGAGAAAGTGTATCACAATAGGTAAGCTTTAAGGTTTCAAAAGCCCATGTTAGGCCTAGTCTGTCTGTCTGTATGCATGTCTGTCTGTCTGTCTCTGTTTCTCTCCTCCTCTTCCTCCTTCTCTTCCTCCTCCTTCTTCTTCTTCCTCTTCTCCCCCTCTCTGCCTATGAATCAGCTATAACTCTCAGCTATTGCTCCAGTGCCGTGCTTGCTGCCATGTTCCCTACCATGATGATAATGAACTAGCTTTCTGAAACTGTTTATAAGAATTGCCTTAGTTATGGTTTCTCTTTACAATAACACAGTAACTAAAATATATACTTTATGGGAAGTTCAAAATACTAACATACCATGAGGAAAACTACTCAAAATCATATCACCCAAGGCCACTGTTATCTCACCAGTATGTTTGCAAGTAGTTTTTATATGTACTTTTAATAACTGAAAAATAATATATATGCTTCCTCTAATACTTCTTGTAAGAAATTTCCCTTATAATATGTAAGTCTTTTCATATATATATATACCCAAAACCAATATTTGTCAATAGCTACATTGTGTTCTACCATATGAATATACCATAGTTTGTGTTCTTGGCACTGAACGTGAGATTAGTTCCAAGACATAAAACATATTGCAATGAACATCTTTGTAAAAAGTTTCATCTGGACCCTGTTCTCCATTGATTGTTGAATATGCCTTTCACTGGACTGGAAATTTTATTGTCTTTAGCATGAACAATGCTCTCCTTTAACACACAGTCTGCAATAGAGGCTGTCAAAGTATAGTTTACTCTAGGGGTCAACTCCCTAATCATGGGGTAGAGAGAAGACAGGAACCTTAGAATTACATATTAAATAGAAGATAGATAGATAGAGAATGAAGCTGTATCCTTTTTAAAACATCAGAAACAGAAAACAATTTAAACTATCATACCCACAGACTGTATACAATAGGTGAGGATTCTTATTTGTTCTTGTCAACATGTACCGTTTTGAGCTCAACAATACTGGTGGAAATAATTTGTTTTTCACAAGGCACCATCACTGTAAAGAGGCCATTTGGATGTAAACCATACTTTTAAGGAGCTGGAAATGTCAGAATAATGGAATAAGATAGGCTGGAATGAAATCATGCTGAAATGGGGGGAGATTTTGAAAATCATCTTCCTATTTAGAAAGTACTATATACATGAAAAGGGTCCTGTTTTCCAGTATGGTATATAGAAAGTCTTTGATCTTCTTGGACAGATGCCCTCTTGGACAGTTTGGCTAGGCTGTGAAGCAGTAAGGTAGTTAAGACACAATTGATTCTCATTTATATGTTCGAATAAATCTCTTCTACTATATGTAGGTTAGTTTCTTAAAATTTAGAGATCATCATTGATGGTAGAAAATTTTAAATACAAAAGGCCTCACATGCCACATTCACTACACTTAATTAGAATTATTACTTACTAAGTGGTATCTTTATAGGTAGAAGAGAATTAAGGTTTTTTTGTTGGGGCAACAAAGAAACTATGACTACATGAGTGTGCAGGCCAAATGATAGATTTTCAAAGGAGCTTAGATGTTTGTAATAGTTTGGTCATGGCCTGATGAATGGGAATTACTGAATCCATGTTCAACCCAGTGTCAGAGAAGATGGGTTCTTTTGTGAGTTGGTCTGTGTCTTGCTAAAATCTGCAGAGATAGCAAGAGAGGAGTCCTCAATTCATCTTACACATTTGTTGCCTGAGACCTGCACTTAGACCTGGCTCCTCTGAGATGGAACCACCTTTGCACTTTGCAGGTATTGTCTTTTGTGCTATTTCCAATTCCAGACTTCTTTAGTAAAGCAGAATTGGAAAACACACATTTTCAGAAGGTGAGAGTAAGTCAAATGTAAACTGCCACTTCCAATTGAAATGTAAGATTATAGGTTTTAATTTAACTTCCTTGATTTTTATAATTGATCTCTTTTTCTCTTATGCTGAAAATCTTGATTCCTAATGACAATGCCGTAATTACTTACTTCAAAAGCTACAAAATGACTACAGTAAGAGAACTGAATTCGGTTTTACATTTCTTCCTCCACCATTTGTCTTTGGGGTGTTTTCTACTAGGATTACAGAGAAAACGGTACTCTGAAAGTCACAGGAAATGGCTGAAGGTGCTCAGTACAATAACACTAAGGTCTTCTGTATTTCTTTGGGTCATAAATGAGAAAATTCTGCGAGTCTCCCAGCTACCCATTCAGGTGTATCTGGCTCATAAATACTAAAAATACATTGAAAGTTCTTGCATTTTTAATTCACAATTCACTTGAGGAAAACCTACCAAGCTTTCCCCCTTCATACTCATCTCCTCTACACACTGGCAATTTAGGAGACGAGAGCTCCCATGCCTCCTTTCTCATCTCCTGTGAACTCTGAGTACTGGCCCTCAAAGGATCTGGGCAGGCTTTGTTGAGAAACAGTACAGAGAAACCTCTGTGGTGGTGAGGAGAGCTTTTGATCTTCAGAAATTTGAAAACTCAAGCCTGGAGGTCTTGGCATTTATCCCAGAGATCAAACACATATGCTGGCACCTGTAGGGAAAGGGGAAATGAACCAGCCTTTTTTGAATCCAGAGCTTCTAAAGAAAACTCCACAAACTATTGCAGAATCTACCAAAGGCCATAGGCACATCAGAAGCTGCAAGGAGCCTCCATGGGAACTGCATAGCCATGGATTCAGTGAGTGGGTCACACACAGGGATCAGACAACTTCACCCATCTGTAACTGTGCATGAATCAAAATAGTGAGAGTCTGGTTTGAATGATGTGAAATTGTCCCTTCTATAGGTCAAAAGAGATAGATATTGGCAAATTCATGTTTCAGCTTTATTGCTCTTGAGTAAGCAAATGAAGACTCCAAACTTCAGCAATCTTTCAAAATAAATAAATAATACTCTATATTTCCTTCTCAGGTTCAAGATATTTCTATTATGTTTCTTTTATCAGGTAATTTGCTATGAAGATGGGTGAAGATGAAGGGAGGAGAGAAATAAATTATAGTAGAAAACTGACTAGAGTATCTACCATCTTCAGATCTAGGAAAGAAAACATTTTACCTATTATAACATTCAAAGGACTACAGAAGTGCTTTGAGAAGAAAAGAACACCAGCAGTGCTCTCAAGGGGTTCATAGCCTGGTAGTCAGATTAGACAAATTAGATGATTATCCAAGATAGGATTAAGTGTTCACATTGTAGAGACACTGAGTTCTGTACTGGTTCAAGATAAATGCTTACTGATTTCAGGAGTACAGGGATGAAGTACCATTGTGGCTTGGGGAGAGGATGGTGGATAGATAGGATTAGCAGAGTCAAGAACAAATGCTGGGAGAGATTAGAATATGCTAAGGCATTAAGTTGAACCACATGAAATTTCTATTTTCAGGTAAAAAAATATTTGAATATGGACAATTTATTGACCTGAATTAATATGAAATGGAAGGAGAATCTGTTTGTAAGAGTACGAGGGCCATTCTACTCTGGCTAGGCCAGTAGTCATATGAAGCACAGAGAGGATGATTATAATATGCTGGAAGAAGTGGAGAGAGATAAATACCACTTGGTAAATACATGAATAAACTCCACATTGGGTTAGGCTCCCACTATCAGCCACCTTCTACCAGACTTTTATACACAATAAACAAATACAGTAACGCAGCAGGAATAAAACAAAACAAAACAAACAACCCCCAGAACTTTAATATACTAATAATGAACCCACTAAAAACAAAATCAGGAAATATTCCCACTCAATAGTTTCAAAATAGTAAAATACCTGAAAATCACCATATGCAAGCAGTTAAAACATGTCTACAATGAAAGCTGTAAAACACTAAAGAAAGAAACCGAAGATATCAGATGAAAAGATTTCCTATTTTCATGAATCACAAAACTAATATTGTCAAACTAGTACAAAAAATAATTGGCAGATTGAGCAGTCTCCATCAAAATGACATCTTGCATAGAACTAGAAAGAAACCTTAAAATACCCATAAAAGCAAAAAAGACCCTGAATAACCAAAGAAATCCTGAGCAAAAAGAACAATTCTAGATGGATTTTTAAAAAATGCCTGATTTCTAGTTACATTACAGTTTCAGAGTAACAAAATAGTAGCATATTTGTACATAACCAGAAACATAGACCAGTAGAATAAAATACAGTACTGAGAAATAAGCCCATGCTCCTATAACTATCTGACTCTTGACAAAGGTGACAAAAACATCCATTTGAGAGAAGACAAGCTTTGTAACAAGGTGGTGCTGGGGAAACTGGGTCTCAACAAATAGAAGACTGAAACTAGATCTGCATCTATCTCTCACCCTCTACCAAATCAACATAAAATGTGCAAAAGACATTAATGTAGAACTGACCTAGTCAGTCAAATACTGAATTCTACTTGTCTTATGGGCCAATGCATAGGCCTGGGAATCCCTGAAGAGAACCTACATAGGAACATGGAAGTGTATGTGGTCTATGTTGAACTAACTACTTGCCCAGAATTCTCAGAGCAAATTGCCCAAACCATATTCACCAATGCCATCTCAATACCTTCTAGCTCTGGATACCGACTTTCTCTGCAGAGCTTCTCCAACTCAGAGACATCAAATCCAGGCCAATGTGGGAAAATACCAGAATTAGAAAAGAAATGGATTACAGTCAGCCCTGATGAAAAACAGATTACTTTTTTGCTTATTTTGTTTTGTAGATTCTGGCCCATGTATCATTAGTAATAAAGCTTAGAAATAAAGGCAATGTGGCTCAACAAGCAAAAATGCTTGCCACTAAGCTAGATTACCTGAGTTCAGTCCTCAGGACTCAAATGAAGAAAGTAAAGAACCAATAGCCAGAAGGTCCCCTCTGACTCACACAAGTATGTAGTGGCATGTTCACACACATGCTAAGTAAATAGATTTAAAAAAAAAAAAAAAACATAGAAACAAGTCAAGATAGTTACATATGCCAACCCGAAAACCAAATCAAATGATTTAGTAATATCAACCCAGAGCTCAGTTTTAAGGTCATACAATGGTCCAAGACACCTGTAGGGTCATATTATTTGTTCTAACAACAGATCAACCTAAGCAATAAGCATTTTTGATAGAATTTTAATTTGTTTGTATTGTAAAAGCAGCTATATAATGTAGTAAGCCCAGTTAAAAATAAGAACCATTATTTCAACATTCACACAAACTATACACCACCTCTCTAACTGGCTGTTTCATATTGTTACTAGTGGATTGCATTTAAAACAACAAATTAATCTTGTGTAGACATGAGATAGACTGTTAGTGAGATTTATGTTAATTTTTCAGGGAATTAAGTATCAGCACAAGAATATTTACATGAAGAGGTAAGATATTGGCAAGAAGGAAGGCATCTGGGACCTAATATAACTTGGAAATTTCATTTATTTAAGAATGACTTTTGACAATATTTCTGGATTTTTAAGCTTTCTTTTCAAGACTGTTAAGCCAGTAGATTTGGTGAGTAGAACTTTCGCTTTGTTCATTCCGAGAAAGGTCTGTTCTTCTCACAACAAAAGTCGCCCGCAACAAGTGGCACACAGATGTGTCCAGGTTCCCAATCCCTCACTACTATGTCACCTTACCATAGTATCCTTTCAAGTCTTGATGGGGTGAGATTTTCTGAAAGTCCACAAACCAGTTGTTCTCAACCTTCAGTAGGCTGTGACCCTTTAATATAGTTCCTCGTGTTGTGGACAGCCCTAACCATAAAATTATTTTTTGTTGCAACTTCATAACTGTAGCTTTGCTACTGTTAGGAATCGTGATGTAAATAGCTGATGTGCATGATATCTGATATGTGACCCCATGGGAGTGGTGACCCACAGGTTGAAAATCACTACTATGGTAAGTAGGACCACTGAGGTTGTCTAAGGAAGTTGCCTGTTTAGGGACTTCTTGAACTTCAGAACTTACTTCCTCTTGGGTTAATTTCAAATCAGTGGCCTGGAGCACATATCTCAAGGTGTGAATCAGCAAAGCCTTATGATTTACAAGTAAAGCTCTGAATCAGATACATTTAGCTGCTCAAGCTCTAAAAGCTCATCTCAAAAAAAAAAAAAAATTAACACTTCAGTGGCATATTCAATTCTTCTAGTCTGTGAGGCCTTCCCTTGGCTTCCTGCCTCCTTGACCTGCACTCTGTCTCCCCTTCTTTTCTGTCCTTTACACATTTTTTGCCTTCCAGTCTTTGGCTTTGCTATCACATTTCCCAATCTGTGAAGACACTCCTGCTGTGTTGTTGCTGTTTCCATTTGGTAGATGGAGCAAAAGTAATAGCTATTATGTCCACAGCAAAAACAAAATCCCTGAGTCCCCAGAAAAATTAGACCAAGAAACTGCACTGACCTGCTATTCTCTTTATCTACTCGCATTCAAGCAGCAGCCATGCCCTCTCATTGTGCCACACTTATCTTTGTCCCTGCAGCTTATTTATGTCCTCTTCTCTTACAGTTACACATGCTTAGGATAAAAGTGATGGCAACACATCCCCATATTTCTCTGAATATTCACCTGTATATGTAATCCTTCCTGAACATTCACCACACTGTCCAAGGCACTAAAGGATATATGAGGTTCTCTCTCCCTGGAGCTTTCTGTGTAGCACAAGAGACAGATGGTGACAAACACACAGATGTTATGTCAGTAGTAGAAGTTCTGTGAGGGAATGGAGAGTGGGGTGAGAGGAGCAAGGGAGACAGGGCTGCTATTGTGGAGAGGGTGCAGATGATCAGCATCTTGCTGACATCCCCTCCACATTCACTTCAATACTCCAAAGCCTTCTATAACTATGTAAAACATTCTACCTAAAAGAGATTTAATCCCTGCTGTGGCAATGGAAGAATGCTTAGCCTATAAGCAGAGTAAACCAGATGCATCTACTGCCCCTGGAAGAACTCTTCAAGAAGATAGCAATGTCATCAGAAGTTACAACTAACTCTCAAGCACATGCTACACTGTCTCCTAAGATCTTTGGTATGCCTGAACACCAGTTGCCCATGTGGTAGCTGCTGGAGAGCATGCCTCTCTATCAGATCCCCGTTCCCTCAGCCTTACTTCTCCTGTCTCTTATTTTGCTCTCCTAGGTTTACCTCTCAAAGGAACTACTAGATTTTGAGGAAATAACTTGGAAGGCTACTCCTGAAGAACCCAATTTAGGTAGGTATGCGATAAGGTGACACTTGAGCAGGTGTCTGACCTAGAGAAGGGCTGAGCTGGGGAGAATTAGATGTAAGAGAATTATAATCTAAGAAATCTGACAGGCCATAGCCTCTAAGAAGGATCAAGCTTTGAAGAGCAGCAAAACTATACTTCAGGAACAGGGCTAGGAGAGGCATTAGAAAGAGTTCCCCTCTCACTTCAGAGTGCTAATCTCTCCCTTTATTTTTCTTCTCACTGTTTCATCCTCTAGCCTATTCAATTCTTATTTCCCCATGGCAAATTTTCTGAAAATTTGGCCACTTTATTTCTATTCTTGATTTCACTCTAATTGTCCCTTTATGGTGCAGGTTTTGTTGTTGTTGTTGTTGTTGTTTATTTATTTGGAAGAGGGGTTGGCAAATATTCTAAGTTTCCCATGCTAGCCTCGAACTTGTTTTATGGTCTGGGATGATACAGAACTCTCCTCCTGCCTTACTCTCACAAGTGCTGAGATTATGTGTGTGTGTGCCACCACACCTGGATTTAGCTGTGCATTTAAAGATTAAAAATGTGAGAAATTCCAAACCTAACCACTGATTGATGCTAAGGAGCTAGAAGATTAGACTAGCCAAGGCCTTGCTGGGGGAGGTAGCCTCCAAGACAAAAAAGTAGGCTTTCCCTATTGTCTCCCCAAACTTAAAAATGATGAGAGGGTACCATTTTGTCCAGTTCCATGGTCATCACCACTAACACCTCTGAGAAATCGCTGTTTCCAGCTTCATCCCACAGCTTGGCCTTCATTATTTCTAGACCTTACCCTGCTCTAAAATCCAGAATGTACCTATAGCCTGGCTGCTTTGCTTGCTTTGACACCCTGGGATATACATGAGATGCCCAGCAGCATTATCTGAGGCCACTGAGCTCTCACTGTGCAGCTCTGGGCCCTGCAGAGGCAGCCACTTTGATCCTGAACAGGAGACTCCAGATCACAGAGACTGTGGAGCTGTCTTTCAGCAGCTGGCAGGAGCTTAGTGCAGATGCCTCCCAGAGCAGGGCTGCTTTGCTGACTCCTGGGAGGTTCATCATCAAAACTCCCTACCCTGACCCACATTGTGCCTCTCTTCATTTGTGCTTCTGGCTGGAGCTAGCAGGGAACTGCTGGCGGAGTCTATTAGTGCTCTGTTCTGCTCTCAGTTTCTTCTGGAGAAGATGGCTTCTAAGAGTTCATTAGCAAGAAGTGAGCCTCAGAGGGATAGATAGCAAGGTCTGAAAGGCAGGCCAAAGAGATCAAGCTCTAGTGGCAAAGAGATCAGTAGTAGGGGTAGGGATGGGACAGAGTCATCTGTGACACCTCTAAGGCCTTCAAGGCTTAGGTTTCTCCTAGACTGAGCAGTAACAGTTTGGGGGCTACATTTAGCCCTTTCTGATTGTACTTAGCTCTTACTAGATGCCTGTGGGTTGATTGATTTTATGGCTTCAGCTGGGACCAGAACTGTGTGCTTGATGATGGTTTGAACAGCAGAGATGCACATCACTTCTGGATGTCACCATTCAAAACTTCCCAGGAGCCTTGGTCCTCTTTTTCACTAATGCTTAGAGGCCTTACACCAAGGAAGAAACAGAATCTTTATTGTATTAAAATGTTCTTATTTGTATATATTTGTATATATCTTATCTACTCTAGTGTTGCCTAGTTTAATCCATACCGTTTTTCATTCTGCCTGCTCATTCATTCATTCATTCATTCATTCACTCATGTATTTGCTTAGTCAAATTTTCAGCTGTCTTTCATTCATGCCCTGTCTAGCACATGCTTGGCACTGAACTTTGGTAGGAATGAATGTTGGGATCTTCCCCTGGGATAACTTGAAATCTAGGTCAAGAGATGGATATGAAACAGAGAAAATAATAACTACGTATCAGAAGTACATACTAGGTACATAAGACCATGTTGTCCACAGAGAAATAAATGCTCAAAGGTCTTTCTCCTTAGAAAACTTGAAGTTCTATTCTGTTTTAGTGACAGTCTTTCTCAGACTTCTTTCAGGTAGTGTTTACCAATATATACTTCACCATGGCTGAAAAAAGTATTAGTTTTACTCTCTCCCTTCAATTAGCCCATCACTCTAAATCATTTCCATCACAATTAGTTGTGCAGGAGAAACCACCTGCAAGCCTTTTTTTTAAATCTATGCTTTCCCCTGAGAACTCCCTTGCTTATTTACCGATATCTCCTCTCAGCATTGCTCCACTTCAAGTGATACCTTTGGTCTGTGTATACACTGATCTATAGCATTAATGCATTCAATAACTTTTATGAGAATCCTGTCAGGACTTAGCAAGGACACAAGAGAAATAGAAAATATAAATAGTCTTATATGTTATAAAGAGATTGGATTATTGATCAAAAGTCCTTCTATAAAGAAATTTCTAAATCCAGATGGCAGGACACAGGAAACAGTATCCAAACATTTAAGGAAGCAATGATATCAACTCATAGTAACTTTTAGTGGGACTATGTTTAGAGGAACAAATGTTTCCCAACAAAATACACTAAACCTCTATAACTCTTAATATCAAAACCCAATGAAAGTCATATCTGAAACTACTGCAGTTAATATATTATACTTGATAGCTTTATTCTAGGCTAGAGAAGAATTCAAAACATCTACTTTCACCAGTGTAAGAAAATATGAAGCAAAAATAGAAAGGAAAGGCATTATTATTTAGACACTATAAGTAAAACTCCCTATAAAATTTACAGAATATTGCTACATTTAGAAAGTGAATTCAGAAATGCATTACCTGGTATGGGGCATAAGATCAATAATATAAGAATTAAATAGCTAGGTGTAGTGGTGACGCATACCTATAATCTTAGCACTTGAAAGTAAAGGCTGGGAAATCACTGCAAATTCAAGGTCAGTATGTTCAACATTGCAAGTTCTATATCTGGTCTCCCCCCTAAAAGAGTGTGTGTGTGTGTGTGTGTGTGTGTCTGTATGCATGTTTAATTAAAAATTAGAAAATGACATGAAGGAGAATATAATTTATAGTAACAGAATAATCAAAGATATAGAGTTAATTTTATAAAATGTGTATAAGTTTTCTAAACTAAAACTACCATCATTGATAAGATAAATTAAAGAACTATATAATAAATAATATATACTTTTTAGGTATTGAAAGGATAACACTGTTAAAGATATTCATTTATCCCATTTCAATGGATTTGACTGACTCAGAACAATGCCAGTCAAAAATTCCATCATGGCTTTTATAGATATATACTATTCATATTTTTATATTTATTAATATATTTATATATTTAATAATACATATTTTATTATTTTTTTGAGAATTTCATAGTCACCATTCCCCATCTGCTCCCAGATCCCCACATCTACCTATTCATCTAACTTTATGTACTCTTAAAAATTCAAGTCCAATTTGTACTATGCAAATATTTTCGAGTGTGAAGTCTACCCTGGAGCATAGTCGACCTACGAGGGGCCAAACACTTAAAGAAAATTGAGTCTCCCTCTCCAAACAGCTATGAATTGCCAGTAGCTCCTCAGATGGCAAAGGAACTTTCTTGTCTGCCTCTTCTCCTGAGCCAGAATTTTATCTAGCTTGAGCTTATGCAGGTCTTGTGCCAGCATGCTTTTATTTATTTATTTTTAAAGACGTTGACAAGCTGATTCTAAAAGGTTTATGGAAATGCAATAGGTTATAGAACAACTGATATAATTTTGCAAGAAAATGAAATTGATGGATCTATACTATTTGATTTCAAGACCTATTATAAATCTTCACAAGTTAAGACAATTTGGTTCTGGTGAAGGGTAGACATATAGCTCAATTGAGAGTCCAGATGCAGAGCCATACATAGTCAGTTAAATTTTGGGAAAAGGCAGTAAGTCAACTTAATGGAGGGAAGAATTTTTCTAAGCAAGTGGTTTTAGAACAAATACACAGAGATATAAGGAAATGATAAATTTTATGCCCCCCCACTCACTTCATATATAAGAATTAGAGGACAATAGACCAAAGCATGAAAGCTAGAATCATAAAATTTCTAGGGAAAAAATGCCTGAGAAAGCCTGTGTGAATGTAAAAGAAGCAGACTTTTTCTGATGGGGGCTAGTAGGATCTAGCCATAAAATAAAATACTGGTGAATTGGACTTTGTCAGATTACAATTTTCTGCTCATCAAGAGATTATTAGGGTTCAGGATGTAGCAAAGCAGTAGAAAATTTGCCAGTCGTGACTCTTTTTTTTTTTTTTCGTTAACCTTACAGGTACTAAGCAATTTCACTTGTAGGTATTGACAAAAGAAAAAAATAGAAATCAATAAATACATTTATGCAAGAATATTCTTATGAATTTTATGAATAGCCTCACATTTGAAACACAACTAAAAGGAAAACATAAACTGGGCTATTCATACTTTTGTTGAGGTCAGTGGATGGGGGAAGACATTGAGATAAGGTTTTACCTATTGCCTAGGCTGGCCTGGTTCTTTCTACATAGTGAAGATTGACCTCAAACTCTTTGCCATTTTGCTTCAGCTTCTCTAGTGCTGGGACTGTAAGATTGTGCCACTATACCTGGCAGAAATGTGTTAGCATCTTACAGTGGATTATTGCTTTGCAACAGAAAACCAAATTACTGCTATATACTGTAATGTGGGTTAATTTTAAAAATACTATCATGAGGTTCTGACAGTACCTGACTAATACAGATATAGAGGCTCGCAGACATCTATTGAACTGAGTACAGG
>NC_045030.1:155291194-155293736 GCF_008632895.1 Mastomys coucha
TTGTTTCTTTGTTTTTTGGAGGGGAAATTTACATGTAAATAAAGAAAATATCTAAAATAAAAAAAAATACTATCATGAATCAAAGATGCCAGATCGTTCCTTAAAATCATTTTAGTGATTCAACTTAGGAAACTTTGAAGAGGGAAATCTAATCTATGTGACAAAAGTCTCAATAATGGGTTGGCAAAGGCAGTGAGAGACGGACTAAAAAGGAGTACTGAGACTTCAGAGTAATAGCAATGTATACATCACATTTCATGCAGCATATAAAACTTGTATATGACTCAAATCATATTATCATCTTCTCCTTTAATAAATGCTATACCGAGAACTACAACACTGTATTATCATTTATTATTTTCATACATTGTCATCCATTTTAAACTTTTCGGGCACCTCAAATGCAACTTGAGGACCCTAATATTTGTTGATTGATTATCAGACAGATTACTTGTTCAGTAACAATCAGACAATAAAATGTAAAAGAAAATTATCATATAACATCAGAAAATGTCCACTGTTTCTAGTTTTCTGGGAGTCAATCCCATTACAAACATGGGTTCCTATTCCCAATGAAAATCAAAACCATCTGTTTTATTTACAATAAAGGAAGAGGCGAGAAAATAATAGTAAGTTTTGCCTCCTAGATTTTGAAGTAATGTCACGTTATTATTACTGTATTTCTTAACTCCAGTGAGGCAGACCAAGAGACATCTGATGAATCATCTTTTCATTCATAAAACACTGCTCATATCTTTTCATCACTTTTACCATCCTAGAATAATAGCAGAGAAATAGTACTTGATGGGCCTGCATTATCAGATGCTATTGGAAAGGTCTAGATAAGAGTGCCAAACCACTGATTAGTATTCTGCATGCAAACCCCTCTCTATAACCCAGAGTCATCTGTATCCTGGCAACCCTCAAAATTTCATTCTCATTGAATTGATAGATCTTTATCAAAATATAATTATAGCCTTAATTTGAAAGATAAATTTTGATTGCCAGTGCCATGCCCAAAGGAAGAAATAATCAGGTGGGAAAGTGCTTAGGCACAATTGTTAACCATACAATCGATGTCATGAATCATCCATCCTTTATGTGTGCATGCACACACACCACCACCACCACCACCATCACCACCACCACCACCACCACCACCAACAACAACAACAACAACAACAACACAACTTTGGGGGAAGTTGTGAGACACAGAGTAATTAGGAAGAAAACCCTTGAGGCATCAGACTTAACCTTTGCTCACCTTCTCATGGTGTCACCCAAGCGCCAGTCATCTGTCCTTACATGGAGGCATTTGGTGAAGTGCCAAGGCAAATGTTTTGCTGCTGTGCATGACCACAGTGGCCCAACCTTGATCAGGCAATAGTTTTAGCTTACAGATTATCCTAAGTTAAGTTCCCTGGTGTACACAATAGTATGAGAGAAATTTGCTAGGAAATGTTCTCTGGGTCAACATGTGTAAAGAAACTAAACAGGACTGGACACAAAAAGAAATTGGGTTGTGATATAGTCATAACAAAATCTAGGACCAGTGTTCCAGGAAGCAAGGAAGTGTTTGGAAGTGAGGCGGCTTTGCAGAGTTGTCCTAAACTGAGACAAAGTGACCAGACCTCTATAGATTTGTACCGAGCAGTCGTCATCTGGGAAAGGCCATAATCTTGACAGAGGTGACTTTCTTCAGCACAGGAAAATTCTTAGAAAAAGACTCAGCTGTGAACCATCAGCTACTTGGATCCAAACCTGGTGAATGAATGACTGGGGTGTAGGTGCTTGAGTCTTGGTAAAGAGAGGGGCAATTGGATGGTAGGCTTTGCATCTCTACAGACTGTAGTGACTCTGGAATCTGGGGGAAATAATCTGAATTGGACCATATGGATTAAACCATGAAAGCAGCAGCTCTATCCCCTGAGGTAGCCAGGACTTCCAACATGCATGCTAAGTCCCCTCACAATATGTGATTTGCTCTGAAAGATCAGAAATAGTCCTACCTTCTCAACTGGTGTACTCTCAACTTTCAAAAACTGTAATTTGCTGGTAAGTTGGCACTGTTATCTCTCTCACTGCAAAACTGGCCGATAACCTGAGACAAGATAGGTAATGGGACTAGGAGAACACCTACAACTACTATTTTCAAAGGAACATAGCAATAAAATGACTCCTAGTGACATATTGCTATGCCCATAGCTTAGAGCATCACTAAACCTTCATCAGAGAAGCTTCTTCTTGCTGTATATGAGAATTAGCATCAAACCCCTTCCATAGAGGCTCAGGGATATATGGAGAAGAGGAGGTAGGAAAACTGAGAGCCAACAGTGTTTCCCAGACACAATAGGACTGATGCACATATGAACTCACACAAACTGTAACAACATGCATATAGCCTGCACAGTTCAAACTGGACAAAAATCCCAGCATGAACAAGGTGAAGTGCATAGAAAATTCCACCCTAAATCAAGAAATTATTTACAATCAATATCTTCCAAGAAAAGGAAAATCACTTTTCTTCAGTAGAGTGTCACTG
>NC_045030.1:155294184-155307240 GCF_008632895.1 Mastomys coucha
ATCAAAATATACTGTATGAAAAAAATGAATAAAAATTTCTGCAAGTGCCGGGCAGTGGTGGTGCACGCCTTTAATCCTGGCACTTGGGAAGCAGAGGCAGGCGGATTTCTGAGTTCAAGGCCAGCCTAGTCTACAGAGTGAGTTCCAGGACAGTCAAGGCTACACAGATAAACCCTGTCTCGAAAAAACAAAACAAAGCAAAACAAAACAAATTTCTGAGTGTATGTGTGTGAACTCTGTGTGTGCAGGTGGGTCCTCTGGAGCTGGAGTCACAGTTGGTTATGAGTCTTTCAGTGCTGGGAACTGAGCCTAGGTCCTCTACAAGAGCAGCAAGTGCTCTTAACCTCGAAGCCACCCCTCAAGGCTCCTGCTGTGTCTTTTAAGATGGATACCTTTGATACACTACAAGAGAAGAGGCAAGAGAGCAGAAGTCACACACTTCAGTTCCTTACTTCAGGCTTCTGTGTTCCTTTAGGGTATAAATGGTTTATTAGTTTGGGAATGGAGAAAGAACCAAGCATGTATAATAGTCTTGCTTCATTGAGTAGAACGAATGGATTTTATTTTACATATTTAGCAATATACAGTAAACTCTTCCTGAGACCTTTGGGAAGCCTTGAATTTTTAAATCTAGGTTTCACCCCTATGGCAATCTGTTTCCATGTCCCTAGTATTTATGATCTAAATTAATTCCTTCTCTTGGACCTGGGACTTGCTTCTTTCTGATAGCAAAACTAGCCTTGGGTTTAACCAGCTGACCTGGCAGCTTCTGCTATTATGTTCTCAGGGACCCTGAGCTGCCCAGTAAGTCATCAAACTACCCTGCAGGAGAATTAAGTGAAGAGGGAAAATCCCTAAAAATGCATAGAAAAGGGGACAGAAGCACAGTCACCTGGGCAAAGCTCATGTGAATCTAGTCCTCAGGTGACATGGCATCTGACTTACCATAGGAAAGCCTCGCCAGAACAGCTAGCTAAGTTCATCCCAGACTATAGAATTCAACAAAAGATGAACAACTACTGCTTACACCAGTAAAGCTTGGGGTGGTTTTTCATGCAGTGGTAGAAAGAAGTAGCATTCTCAAGGTCAAGTACTCACCCCACCATGTCCACTCATTACCTTCCAACCCCACAGCAGGCTTTTCTCATTCAATGGCACTTCTCACAGATAAACTTTGAGTTCTTTTACAAGTTACTACCTACACAATGATGATGAAAACTGGTGAAAGGAAAGGAGGGAGAGGGAAGGAGGGAGATAGAAGGCAGGTCTCACTAGGCTGCTAGAGTTGGAGGTTTGGGGTTATGCTTCTTCCATAACTGAGTAACTCAATTCTTAGTATTAAGTTCATAGGCTTGGAGCCCAAAGCCCTGGTTCAGCAAGTTTACAAATGACTCCCTGCCACCCATGTTCAAGGTCACTCAATCAAAAAGTGAAGACAAGGAATGTTAAATCTTAAGTGTCATGGTCTATGCCAATTATTACCCCCAGAAAGGAGAGAACAAGAAATCTAACAGATTAGAGAAGACACATAGTAAAATAAGCCAGAGCTGTCCTGCTCAGAATCAAGTTTCCAGTCTGTCACTTATTAACCAGGAAACCTCTGGCAAGTCACTCAATCTTTTATGCCTCCATTTCCTCACCTGTAAATGGGAGTAATAACATTTCCTGATTTTAAGATTATTGTGAGGATTGAATGAACTAATATATGTGTAGAGCATATCTTAATGCCTGGTTATTCTTTGCCTGACTGTAAATGATTATACTGTAGGAACTGGGAAGAATTGTACATGGATTTTAAATCATATAAATAGCTATTGGTGACTACACACTATGAGAGGATGCCTACTTTCAGAGACTATAGCCTATAGAATTGCTCTCTTAAGAGGGCAGGGGCAGTATGGCATGGTGGAAGGAATGTGAGCCAAGAAATGTGAATCTAGATTTACTCTAGCTCTGTTTTAAATCAGCTGTGCGGTATAGGAAGTTACCTAGAAGATGGGACTAATGATGGGGACTTCGCCTAAAGAGGCTGAACCATATCGTCCTTCCAAGAACCTTATGCTTCTACACCTTTCCAAATCTCTTTGAGGTGGGAAGGGGAGAGTGGAATTGCCATTAATTTTAAGATGGAAATCTGCATTGAATTTGGTCGAACTCAACACTCCGAAGGAGAGATAAATGGGGTGAGGGGGTTCCTTAAGACAAGAGAATGTATTAGTCATGTACAGACTGCACACAGACTATAGGCCCTTGGCAGTTGTGGCCATGTGATTGAGTTCTAGCCACAGACGTGGATAAGGAGTGCTCCTTCCAGAGCAATCTTCCACAATCTCAATTTCTTCTGTTGTCCACAGAGGACCTAGCAGGGAGTCCAAGTCTCCAAAGAATGGGAAAGCCACAAGAATGGATCAGATTGGGCTGCTTATCACAGCAAACCCAACAGCTGGTTAGACTTTATTTATACAAGAATGCTGGATTATCTCTCTGAGATTTGGGGTTTATATGTTGCCTTCCTTGAATGGCATGCTCTTTACAGGCCCCTAGTTAATTGCCAATTCAGGTTTTTTTTTTATTCCAAGAGGAAATTGACCTTCAACCTAAGGCCAAGAGGTCATTGACATCTTTTTTGTTACAGGTTGAGCCAAACCAATGGGATGGACTTGTGAAATCTGAATTCCAGCTCTTGGTCTTCTGAGTTTCTACATCTAAACCTCTACTTTTCTAAGCTGGCCAAAGAAGGCTGCCCACACTCTGGGCCACTGGGCTGCATTTAATCATTCATCCATCCTATGTGTTTCTTCAGGGACTTAAAACATGAGAGTAGTGTTTAAGAAGTACCAGTTCTTATTTGCAAGACTCTACCAGGAGACCAGAAGGATACATTTCTCGGGTGTTTTGTTGTCTGGTCTCATCCTCTAGATAAAGATTGATATCTTAATATTTCCCCAGGATTACAGGTATGACCTACAGAAAATGAAGGTAAAGTTTCAAAATCAACATTCACTTTAAAAGAAAAGAGAGAAATCACCCAGAGAGGTTCAGCCTCCAACCCAGATACAGTGCTGGGCATTCACACATTTGCACTTTTATTTGTTTCTTTTGCTGTACATAAACTAATATTTAAAATTTTTCAGCAATCACCAGTGAATTCTTGCAAAATAATTCCCATTATTCCACCAAACTGGGAATACAGAGTCCATTTTATTTAAAGCTAGAATTTGTCATCCTTGCACCAAAGAAAATTGAAAATGGGAGAAATGGAGCCTTTGAAAATAAATAATGGGAGAGGCCCAACAGGGTCACAAGATCTAGGAATCCTAAAAGAGGGGCTGGACTTCCTTTATCTGCTGCCATTACTGAAAATTCTTCAGCCCTTTCCTGAATCCATTCCACATAACCCCTGCCCCATTAGCTAAAGGCAGCTGCCCTCAGAAAGGCCAACTACCTCTGGAACACCGGAAAGGAAAGGAGTGGTACCCTGGCTACACTAGGAAGCTGGCATGATTTAAGTATTGCCTGGACCCGTTGGTCCTCCTGCATTCAAAGCCCAACTCCTTTAAGGTGGGGGGAGTGGCCTGCTGGCTCCTGAAACACAGAGTAGGAAGCCCCATGTATAGTGCTGGGTGTTACTCAGAGGGAATGTAAAGCCCAAATGTCCACGATGGGGGCAGGGAAGGGATCCATTTCCAGGTTCCCATCCTCCAATCCTGCAGCCAAGTTGCTGTGGGTCTCCCACGGGAAGAGATGAGGCTCGGCAGATATCCTGCCTTTTCACACAGACCAGCACTCCAGTCACCCAGCCTTGACCTCAGCCTGGAGCCTGCATGGCTCCACTCTCAGGTTATCTGGCAGTCCAAGTTTGGCTCCCACCAGGCAACTGGGAAGGGAGACCCCAGCCCTGGAATGGTGGGGTCAAAGCAAGCCTACATCTCCAGCCGCAGGGCTATTTTTAGATGCTGTTATCTTTGCCTTGCTCACATGCAGCTGTAAAAAACAAACTGGTGACCGAGGGGCACACAACTGCAAAATAGAAAACCCATAAAACAAGAGCTTCCAAACTCAAGAGCATACTACGCTACGACAGAACACTATTCCACAATGGCCAGGTCTGCCCAGCCTTCCCCTGAGGGAGGCCAGTAGGGCTTTGCTCTTTTACTGCAAACACATTCCTGTCTTGGTCCAGCTTTGGCTCACCAGTCAGCAAAGCTAATCAGGCAGGCAGCCATACGTATGATATGATCATGGATGGTGACCTCCTGGGACAGGTATGCCAAGGGAACAGAACCGATGGGGTTAACACGGCCACAAACTGAAAAGCTCCAGCTCCCTCAATTCTGTTCTCCAGCCCATCCTAACAGTTCCTCTGCCTCTCAGCGTCACAGCTCCATGACAGTGAAACCCCTACACTGGCAAAATGTCACCCAATATTAAGTAGCAAGGCAGGAAAACAGGAGTGAACCCCAAGCGGGATCCCCGACTTCTCACAGCGGTTAGAGCACCCTCACCCAAGGCCAGACCTCAGGGCACTCTTCTGCTCACAGTGCCCTCAAGTCCCCATGTCCCTTTCAGGCAGCCCAACACCAGACACTGCAGCCTTTGCAGACCCCTCCACCCAGCTGCTAAAGGTCTGGACAGCGCTTGGAAAAGTGGCGCCCCGCCCCAAAACCCGAGATGGGGGTGGGGGTGTGGGGAGGAGGCGGCAAACTTCAAAGCTGCAGCTGCAATATGCTTTTAAAAAATAATAATAAATGTCCCTGAACACCAACACTGTTCCATTTGTCCCTCCAAGCTATGCGCGGTCCACCTTGACTGCCTGCTCACCCTCACTCAGCTCTGCCAAGGGGATCAGGCTCTCTCAGACCTCAGCCACGGGGATTTCCTCTCCGCTAGCGCGCGGCTGGGCTATGGTCTATGCTTCCTCCACCCCCAAGTTCACCCACAACCCAGAGGTGCGAAAAATTAGTTTAAAATTATGTCAATTGCCCATACCCCTTCCCCCCAAGCTGGTCCCCTCTCACACACACCCGCGTGGCCTGGGCTGCGAGTCGTGGAGCATCCCGTGGGGTTGCGGTGGGGTGCAGCGCCGAGGCTAGCCTCCCCGGGTGTCCGTTCGGGTTCAGGCTCGGCCCTGGGCAAGCCGCCCGTGCTTCTTTCGCCAGGTGCAGAAATCCTACCGCCCGTGCGCCCTGGGCGCGCCGCCGGGCCCCGTGCCGGCTCCCCGGGAATGCGGCCGTCAGGTGAGGTAGGCATGCGTGCCGGCTCCGCAGCGAAGCAGCAGCTGGCTGGGGCGCTGGGCTGGGGATCTGCCTCTTCTCCTCTCCCCGCAAAGGAGAGGCCTCTCGGGGAGGGAGGGGGCTTTCCAGCGCCTTGGTGCGTTATGACCGCATTCCCCCTTCCTTTTTTTCTTTTATCTTAGTTTCTCCTTCAGACGCAAGAAGGAAGATCACAGGAATCCATGCCCGGCTCCAGTCTAACTCGGTCCACAGGCAGAGAGAGAATTATGAATGGATGCTGCCTTCTGATGAGGAAGTCGACTGGGGAGGTCTCTGCGCACGGCGCGCTCCATCAAAGCAGGGGCATTGGCCCCTCCAATGCTTCAATGCTGCAGGTTGAGCCACCTAATTGACCACTGGGAAATCAGGTGCCGGGAGACCTGGGCGGGACGTAGCCTCGGGGCCACGCTGGGATCGAGTGCCTGGCCCGCGTAGACAGCTTCGATTTACAGCCCAGTGAATGGGACGGACTGCGGCAGCCAAACCTCCCGGGCAGCAGGCAAGGCTGCACCAATGCTCCGCAGACAGCCGCCTGACTCCGCGAACATCTCCGGTTTCCGCTGGGGTAGAGGGAACCAGGATAGAAAGAATCTGTCCCCTGCTGCCAGCCGCAGTGATCTGCAGGTCTTAGCCCCCAGCCCGAAACTCGGTGGCGCGCGGGAGCCGACCTGTGCGCTTCCACGAGCTGGGTGTTGCGGAGGATCCCGGATCCGGATTTCTTGTACCTGTGCGATAGCGCGACCGCTGGGTCTGCGCGATACCCATACCCAGAGTGGTGGCAGACTCTGCACATCACCAACAGGCTGGACCCATCGCGGCTGCTCAGCACCGCACCCCCGTGGCTCCCCTCTCACATCCCAGTCCCCAGCCTCTGGACGTAGCAGAAGAATTGGAAAAGCCAACCATGGCATGCCTTCCTTCTGGGGCAAAAGGACTGAGATAAGCTGTGGCACATGCTGGCATGTAATAGGGGTAAGAGGGGCAGAAAAAAATGTGACATTGCATCCCCTCCCCCCATTCATCTCTGGACTCTGAAGCCTCACATTTAGACACAACTCACTCTTCTCTGGCTTAAACACACTGCAAGGACAATGCTTTTGCAGTCGTGTAATAATCTCCAGGGAAGGATGATTTACTAGACCAGCTCCGAGGTTGAATCAGGATTAAAAACCATGACACTGTGTGCCTATGCCTTAGGCAGGCAGGTTCTATATATAACAAGCCAGTACAGAAGGCAGAGTCATTTAGGGCCACTTAAAACAACGCTTATGAGATACAATCTAATATATAGCAAGGAGGAAACCAGTGAATGAAATTATCCAAAGACGCCTTGTGGAATGCCCAGTTTTGCTCATTTGTCTCGAGGCTTTTGAAACTCATTTAGGGGAAACTTGTCTATTTTCTGACTGGGCTATCTATCTGTAAATGGGGAGGTTGATGCCCTGGGCAGATTTGCATATAAGAGCAAGCTTCTGTCCATGAGGCCTTTAACTCCTGCATAATTCACAGTTGTGGTGAGGGAAGGTCACAAGAAATCACGGGGTATGCAGGAGCACTGAGTAAAAAATATTTCCTAATTGGCATTGCTATGAATTAATGATTGTGGTCACATGAAGAATCATATTGAACTTAAGTTAGTCTGCGTTGGCAGCATTCCTCCTGTTCAGGCCGACCGACTTGGAGGGCCTCCAGCAGCCAGCAAGGACGGGGGATCTGGCTGGGAGTTCCCATGGAAGACAGTGTGTCCAGGCCAAGAAAGATAGGGGAAGAGAATGTGTAGCCATTTTTCCAGTGAGCCATGAACCCCAAAATTTAAAGGGTAAAGTAGGCAAAAGGAGAGGTTGTTAGAGAAGAAGAGATAGATGAGTCAGAGAAGCAGGTCAGGATGGGGACAGGCCCCATCAGAAGCTAGGGAATGACAGAATTGCAGGATCACAGTGTGGTCAAGAATGCCAATGTCACATGCCACAGAGATATTAGTGGTTGTCTGGGCAGACATGGATCTGAGAAGCTTTGGAAAATTCTGGGGGAGTAGCCACTCATGGGAGGGTTGAAAAGGGTAGAAGAAAGGTAAGGATGATTAATTTAGTTGGTTGGTTAGTCCTTCTACTTGAAGGACTTTCATCGTCAGCAGAATCAATGAAGAGGGCATCATATATAATCTCCACAAGCCCCCACCCAAACTTGCTGCATCACACTGAGGGCAAGGTTCAGTTGCCATCTGTCTTAATGGTAACAAGCTCTCAGACCAACTTTAGTGACAGGGAGGTTCTATCATGTGTGAGCTCCAACTTCCTGGGTGTTGAGAAGAAAATTTATGTAAGGGTGAACAAAATGGCTGCCCTCCGCAGCAATGCTGGGCAAGACTGCAGAGAGTTGATAGCCAAGTCACTTATCACACAGTCCAAGCAGATAAACTAATTGCTCTAGGTTTTCAGGGCTGCTCCATCAAGGAAGAACCTTGACAATGAAGAGAGCAGAACTGCAAATGGTGACCAAAATAGCCAATTCGTTGTCCCTTCATATTGAAATGTCCAATACTTAAGTGGTTCTTAATAGTGGTAATGGAATCAATATGAGTAGATTATTTAAATTAAACAGTTGTTTTTTTTTTAGCAAGTCCTACAGAGTAAAGAAATCAAATATGAGCTTTGAACTCAGAAAGACCCGTGCCTGAATCCTAGCTTCTATATTATATCTATTGGCAAGTGTGGCTTTGGGAACATTCTTTAACTTCTTCAACACTTGGCTTATTGTGAAGTGAATATAAGAACATCTAATTGAGAGATGCTAAGAAAGTAAATAGTACATCAATTACAAACATGATGTTGGTGCCTGACATGACAAAAGCTCAATGAAGGTGGGTCCTTCCCACCTGTTTCAGGTCTTCACACAGTGTTCATAATGTATAGTTTTCCCTGGGGCTTCTCTACCATGTCCTGTGGCTAGGATACCTCAAGCTTCCTATGGCACAATGGTTCAAATAGAAGCACTTACTGTCCAAGTATTCTTGGTAGACACAGAACAGAGATTGATCCCCTTTGGAGCGGACATTCTAAGAACTTAGTTTATGCACAAGTCTATGTGGGTGCCACACTTACTTTTTGGAAGCCAAGGACACTAGGTCTCAGAAGAAAGAATTGTGTTTCTTTTCTTAGGCCAATTAAGATATAAAGCAAGGACCAACATTTTTTTTTTTCTAAAAAGGGCCATCCAGAAAGTATTTGGGGCATTACAAATCATGTGGTTTATACTAAAAACCACTCTTGTCTGCTATGGAAGCTCAAAGGCAGTCATAAAATGCATATGTTCCAATAAATGTTTGTGCTATTCACAAAAAAACAGGGAGTAGGTGGGATTTAGCCATGGACCTAAGTGTGTAAATCTCTGACTGACACTGTGGCTCAAACATAATTCTTCCTTTTCACTAGTCTGATATTGCTAATCCCAGGTGAGGTTATAGTCCTTTATCCAGCATGAGATTTGGCATGGCCCATAAAACTCCAACACATTCCCAACTATATTTTTCTCTGCTGGCTGAATAGAGGCTGCAGGGAGGGGGACAATGGAGCCCCAAGATGGATACACAAATGGCTATACAATGACCTCCATTAGACTTAGCTAAGTGAGAAATAAGCCACTAAAATATTAGAGATTTCATTCCAGAATTTTCCTACCTTGAGTAATTCATTTTCCTATCTCTTTAATCAGACGATAGAAAACACAATTTAATGCTTTGCTGATTACTTAGGGTCTTTATTAAGAAGGCTTATTATTGGTCTCTATGGTAACACAGTTCTAAAACACTTTTTGGATTTCCGAGCTCATGCCTTGATATTTAGTTCTCAGCTGTCATTCCTCTCAGTCTCCTTCTAGCTTCTTCCCTATAGTTGGAATCCACAGTTGGGCCCAGTTCATGCCTCTCCCCATTATACATACTCCCTCCTTATATTTACCTGGAGCTACTTGCTGGCTTCAATCTCTTTGGCTCCAAAACATACCCATAGCTGGGTGACATCTGTCCACTAAAAAAACTAATCATCTGAGCAAGAGCCTTCAGGATGAAATGCATGGGCTTGCTGACAACTATTTACAGCCTTGAAAAACATCCTTGCAAGTAAGCTTTCACTTATTTTCAGGCTTAGGGCTGTGTACCAGAAAGCTAGAGTCATTGGAAGGAAGCTCAGAGGAGAACAGGCAATTCTGTATTGTCTAGCCTATGCATTTTCAAAGCTTTATTTCTTCTACCAGCCATGCTGGGGGATTGCATACTGCAGGTTCTACTTCTATTCCTTGACATTTATGGACTCTTTGATTTCTAAAATACTGCCTCTCCCAACATGCTGAAATATCAATCTTTAAAAAAAAATCTACCTTTTCTGCTTAATTAAATATTTCATTGCTGCCAACAGACCTTATTTGGCACCTATTTTGTAGGAAATGAGAAAATGGACTGTAAAATGCTACATAATTTCATCTCCTTTCAAAGGTGGTATTTTATCCTTGTATTTACAGAGAATTTACCAAGAAAGCTCAGCCATGTGTTAGACCTGGAGTCTGAATTATACTGAATGTCAAGAATATGGTCTTCTCTCTGCATGAAATGGATAGCTAAAGAGAAACTGGTGAGGCCAGGCCAAAGAGAGGGAGAGTAGAGGGAGTCTGCAAGGAAGCCTAAGTACCTGGGGTAGTCTAATTTTCCGGGTAAGGTTGTTGTTAAAATAAAAGGTATGATTCAACTTAATGATCCCTTGCTTTTTCCCCTAAAGAGGGGGTGGGGGAGCAATTATCTACAAGATTTTCTCTAGGTAGGTCTTTCATTTTGTCTATTATTCTAAGAGACCTGAAACCCAAAATGCCTTCCAAAGGAAATTCTAATTGCCAATATTTACTTCTCCCCATTTCTGCTGTGTGTTTATAACTGACAACTATATAGCCATATACAACAATAGCTCTAAGTGTAGAAACATGTTCATATCTGGGTAAACATTTTATCTCAAACTGACCTTGTTGGTGACCATGGGAATCTCAATTCCAGCTTTACTCCTTTCCCACCATATCCACCTACTCTTTGTGTTTGCCTGGAGCTATTTCCTAGCCTCATTCTCTTTGTCTAAAATGTCCTAAGGCCCAATGATGGATACTCAGTTTTGCCCCTGAGGCTTACTTCCCTGGAGCTGTTGGATGTCTCCACCATGGATATCAATGTAGCTAAACATCACTTCTCATCTCTTCTAGTAGCAGCCATTAGAACTACTGCTACCCTAACTCTGCACATGAGAGATCAACAAAATATAAAAACAGATCACTCATTTATAAAGACTCGTTTATTCATACATGTTTTATACAACAACAAATGTTTTGTTTTGTTGTGCAGAACTGGGGATTGAACCCCAGGCTTCACACATGCTAGTCAAGTGCTCTATCACTGATCTTTATCCTCAGCTCTTATCACAACAAATGCAAACTAATTTCAGAGCACGAATACCTACGTTAGTATCTATATGGCTGCCTGAATAAATTTTCTCTCTCCAAATTCTCCAAACCATCTGGCATAAACTACTGTATTGTGACCTGTTAAAATAAGTAACAGCTGTGATAATCCCTTTGGATTTATAGCAAGCTATAAAACTTTACATATACTGGCAATGCATATAAGATAATAAATAAAACCATTATCATTCTGTGCTGTTTTGGTGGGAATTATGATGATTTAGCCAAAATGGAGCCCTATGGACTGTATTAGAGCAGAAGTATAAAGCAGAGGTTTTGTCCAACCTGGCTTCCTCTAGCCCCAAAAGACTTAAACTTGCTTGCTACTTAGAACTCCTGGTTATTTTCAAAAACTTTCTCCAGCACAAATGCAATGCACCCTTTTTGAAAGAACATGGGTTCCAGAGGCTTTCCCCCAACTATTATTATTTCAAAGGGTTTTTTTATAATGACAGTGGGTTCCCCAAATATTCCACAGTATATCCAATCAGAGCATGAAGACAAAACAAGTTAGACACAACTCAAAAATATAAAATAATTTATAGCACAAAATCTAAGATTTCTTGGTAATTGTTAACTATAACTTATGTTTGCAAACATTGATAAGATTCCAGGTTAAAAATATTTTATCAAAGTCAGTCCTCAAAGATATATAATACACGGGTAAAAGGACAGGGTGGTATCTGAAAAGGAAACAGGCAAAGCTGCTTTGATTCTAAGCAAAGGATAGTCACCATGCCCACTTGGATTCACAAATCTAAGGAGACAAGGAAAGAAATTAGCATGAAATGACATGGCTACTCTGAGATGACTTTTACTAAGTTCTGGACAGTACACCATAATCTCAGCTAGTCCTCCCAGCAGCCCTATGCCTTAAGAATTATCATTCCTGTTTTATGATTTTTGGCAATTGATGCTCAGAGAGATAAAGTAACTTCCCCCAAAGGCATCCAGAAAAGGTGGCAATGTAGAGTTTGAATTCAATTCTATTTGATTCCCAAGTTCATATTCTTTTCTCTTTACTCCAACTTTTTTTTTATTTATTTACTATATGTGAGTACACTGTAGCTGTCTTCAGACACACCAGAAGAGGGCATCAGATCTCATTACGGGTGGTTGTATGCCACCATGTGGATGCTGGGATTTGAACTCATGACCTTTGGAAGAGCAGTCGGTGCTCTTACCCGCTGAGCCATCTCTCCAGCCCTTACTCCAACTTTTTGGATTGCTGTCCATTCTGCTATGATTTATGAAAATTTCATTGGCAGTAGTCCATTGTTATGGCCATGAGAAATTTCTACATCTTTCTTCCCCTATTTGAATGCAAGCAGGAGATTTGTTATTATTGGAAGTCCTTTTGATGTACATGTATAAAAACATGCAGGCAAATTACTTGGTTCTTATGGCAGATTTCAGAAACAGTCACAGTACTTTTTTAGCTCTTCTCATCAGTAAGTGGAGTCTATTTCTGAGTAAATGAAGCTTCTGGCCTCATTTGACCAGTAGAGTACAATAGAAATGATGTTGCACACATTCTGAGCCTGTACCACACACATCTTAACATTTCTGCTAACTATAGTTGCACACTTTCTGCATCTCTACAAAGGGGAGTCAGGGCAAGTCTGCTGGATGATGAGACACTTAGAGGCCTTCACCTCCCCAGCCACTTGTCTTGGCCCACAGCCCGCTAGCCAGCCACCAGGCATATGCAGGAGTCCATCCTATGTTCCAAACCTTAACTGACCAACTCCAGTTGCATAGGCTTGTATTGCAGAGCTTAATTGAACCAAGTCATCCCAAAACAGAAAACCTACCTGTCAAGTCCCAAAGAAACTCAGGACAAATGGCTAACCATGGTGCTTATTAACACACCAAAGTGTTTGCTTCATCTCTAGGCTCACTCATTACCTGAGACTCCTCTGAGCCCTTCTCATCCTTCCTAACCCCCTACCCTAAAACTCTCTGGCCACTGGGCTTCTTTCCCTTCCCCCAGATTCTCTTTTTGGTATAACCCAGCCAAAAGAGCCATACACTCTCTTGGTTCTTCTCTTCTCTTGGATCCTATCTTGGTTCCCTTGGCTCTCTCTTGGTCATCTCTCCTGACTCTTCTCTTCCTTTCCTACTCTCTCCACCTCTTTCTCCTCTCACGCCCTGGTTCAAATTCACTATTTTCTCTCTATGCTCTGGCCCCATCCTGATGCCTCACAACAAAAAATTCTCCTCAACCATATCCTGAGGCAGTCACGTCCTCATTTTCCTTTACTACCTATTAACTATGGGGTGATAGGTT
>NC_045030.1:155307250-155321488 GCF_008632895.1 Mastomys coucha
GGCAGTCACGTCCTCATTTTCCTTTACTACCTATTAACTATGGGGTGATAGGTTATGTGGAAAAAAGCTAACTGATACAATTTTTTAAAAATAAATTCCTGGTCATATGTTTAAACAGACACTAATGTTGAAATTATTGGTTTGAATATGACAATGATAAAGAAATTCCTTTTAAAGCAAAAAGGAAACCTCTCTGAAGACTAGAACATAAACTAGTCATAGCTCAAAACCTTCAACTCACTTCAGTGTGACCCATGAATATGTGAGTTCAGACACAGTTCTAGAAGTTGACCTCCCTCCTCTGTTTCTGGGCTTGTCAGCATGATGTCGAATTATGTAGTTTGAGGTAAAGAATCAGCAAGATGAGAGACCAGAACCACCCTCAAGAAATAATTGGGGAATGGTAGGAGGAGAAGAGATGGTGTGTTTAAAGGACACAAATAACAAGGCATAACCCAGAGAACTACAAGAAAAACTGATTTTTTTTTTTTAGGAATTTGAAGGAGCTGAAGGGGTTTGCAACCCCATAGGAAGAATTATATTAACCAACCAGACCCCCCCCCCCCCCCCCCAGAGATCCCAGGGACTAAACCACCAACCAAAGAGTACACATGGAACCACTCATGGCTCCAGCTGTATATATAGCAGAAGATGGTCTTATCTGGTGTCAATGGGAGGGGAGGCCCTTGGTTCTGTAAAGGTTAGATGCCCCAGTATAGAGGAATGCTAGGGTGCTGAGGCAGGAGTGGATGGGTAGGTGAGGGAGCACCCTCACAGAAGCAAGGGGGATGGGGGAGGGGACAGGGGCATTGTAGAGGGAAACTGAGAAGGTGGATAACATTTGAAATGTAAATAAATAAAATAACCCATACAAAAAGAATTTGATGTCAGCTTTGTATTCAGTAGCCATAGCCACAGGTGTCCTTTTAAAGAGAGAAGGTACCCAGAAACACAGGTGGGAGAGAGGGAAAGAGATGACCATCCTCCCCTTTAACACACACTTTGGAAACTTACAGATGGAAGAAAAGAATAATTACAAACTAAATTAGGCCAAATTGAATTATCTCAGAAAGGAAGAAATAATGGCTACAACTAAGTCCCTCAAGCCGCAATTCTCAGCCTTAGTCTTATACTAGAATTTCAACACAGTGAAAGCAACTCCCAAGTCTAAACTCTTAATCATGATGTTAATTACCAACTTTATTTAAGAGGAAAAATGTTCAGCATTTGAAGCTCCCATCAGTTTCAGCAAAAGCTATTTCTTCTGAAGAAAATGCTAGTAGGTAATGTATTAGTTGACTGCTCGATTATCTCAACATGTGGGTGGTTGGGCTTCTTTTTTTACCAAATATGGGAGCCTTTGAACTTTGAATGATTTAATTTGTCTCTATCTAAGTGCCCCCTAGTTAAACAAACACACAAATAATTATTCAGGAGGTATTTTCATCTGTATATCGAAGGCGGTTTTCATTTGGCATTTACAATACTGCAGGAATTAATTAATTTAGTTCATTTTTCTTCTTGGGGAAAGGGTAAAAAATGAAAAGGGAGAGTCTCTCTCAGTTAGCTCTGACATAGTTTTATAAGGAGTGCAAGAAGAAAATCAAAGAAAAGGCTTTTGAGTTGTACCCCCCAAACAGTTTTTCTGCTTCTGCAACTAAATGAGTATTCTATGTCTCCTCGAAAGAAGGCATTTTACCAAGAGACTTCTTGAATTTTCAAAAGCCCGATTCCCGCAGCATTTGCAGCCTGTCTTAGTTCAAGTCCTAAGCTTGCTCCCCCACTATCAAGGAGCTAGCCAGATGAATTCTGTCTTAAAATATTCTGGAGTGGAAACAGAGTCATGGATAGAAAGGTGTTGAAGAGGGCATGCTGTGTTTGGGAAATGCAAGCAAAGTTACATGACTGAAAAATATAACTGATGCATAGAGCTTCCATGGTATATGCATTATCATTCAGCAATGCAAAAAAGAGAGAGATGTTAAGGGGAAAAATATTGAGTCCAAGAGTTCTTCCAGCCAGCAACAGGTGCTATTAGTCCAGGGCAGCTTCATGGCTACCCAGACACAGAAGGCTCTTGCAGGAAGGAGATACAATTTTTTTGTAGTTGTAAGAACTGCAAGGATAGCTGCATCATACCATCTACTTTTTTTTTTTTTTGCTCAAAGACATTATGATCCCTCCCAGCATCTTCACCAGAGTGCTGAAGTTAAAATATGAGAGAACAAACTGTCTTCTTTCTTATCCCTTTATGCTGGCCTGCCAGCCTGTCCAAAGAACTATGTGGGAAACCCTGCATGGTAACTTCTTGATCTGCTGCAACCTCCAGTGCTTGTTAATCTATCACCTTTTATGATCCTGCAAGACATTTACAATCTTCTCCTAGGAAATGAATATTTGAAAAATATGTCATTGATAAACAATGCTGAGTAACAAATATATCAGTTGCATTTAGTCAAGTTTATTAGCAAAATGTGCTGGAGTTGTTAAAGAAATTAAATAATGTAATGGACCTTATCCAGCCTATTTCCTTTTTTCAATACACAGGACACCACACCACATTTGTTCTGTCTTTATCCAAGGGATACCTCTTTTTAGCTCACAGTCTGGCATTTAGTAGAGGCCATCTCTCCTGCCCAGTTTGTAATTCTTACAAATTAGATCTAAGCTCTTTTCTACTTCAGATACTCTTTGTGGGGATTGTATAGCATAGACCACAACACATCTTTGAACTTTTAATTGTATTGAGTATTTTCACTTATGTGCCACTGCCCCCACATTTCGTTTGGGCCTGTTATTTTCAGATCTCTACTTGGCAGTATGTGAAAAGCAAAGTTTTTTGGGGTGGTTCTACATTCCAGCTCTGCAACATCTTAACCATATTCTTGAGTAAGTTATATAAACACTCTGAACTTCATTTTCTAATATATGGAAGGACAATAGTAACTGCATCTGCATTAGAGGGCTGTGATGTAGATCAACTAGGGTGGCAATTAGAGTAATCCTGTTGAGTACATAATAAGTGGTCACTAAATGACTTTTAATATTAACATCCTAGTTTTTCCCCAACCATTGGGCCCCCCAAAAGTTCAGCCCCCAACATCATTGAACAACTCTGGGCCACAGTGCCTAATCACTTCTGATGCAAAGCAAAACAAAACAAAGCTTAGCCTCTCTCTTAACTAGGGTGTCTATCACTATGACAAAAGCAACTTGGGGAGGAAAAGGCTTATTTTATTTTACGGTTTGTATCCAGGGGTCAGGGGAGGGATCCAAGGAGTGAACCTGGAGGCAAGAACTGACATGGAGGCCATGAAGCAGTGCTGCTTACTGCCTTGCTTACCATGGCATTCTCAATCTGCTTCCTTAGAGTAGGACCCAGGACCATCAGCTCAGCGGTGGCGCCACCCATAATGATCTGGATGCCCCCATATCAATCCTTAATTGTTAAAATCCCTTACAGGCCTGCCTATAGGCCGACCCTTATGGAAGCATGTTCTCAATAAAGATTCTTTCTTCCCAGAAGGCCTAGCTTGCATCCAGTTGACATAAACACTAGCCAGCACGGCCTCCCGTCTTAGTAGACAAACAAAAAAAAAATGTTTGTTTCTTTCCCAAAACAGTTCTCCTTTGTGACTTAAATCACAGATTAAAAGAAACGCATAACCAGAGTGAATATGTTTTAAAATTGTTGAAATAAATTGTGGAAAAGAAAAATGAGAAAAATGATAGCATATGCTATTGGCTTCATAGCTACACCTTCATCCCAATACCCATCCACAAGTAAAATTGCAAGCCAGTATATGAGATGTTTCATGGAAAAACAGAGTGAGGTTTTTTTTGTTTTTTTTTTTTAAACCTTCTGATATGTGGTTAGGTCTGCTGTCATTTTGCCAGAGGTATACTGATAATAACCAAAGTGTGCCAAGATATAAAACATGAGAAACAGCCTCAGAAAAGAATAGGATAAGATTAGAGGCAAAGAAGTCAGAGAAAAAGAAAGCTTTAATTACCCCAAATGATAACACCATTTCTCCATGAAGGACCCTGAAGGCTTTATTCTTATGCTTGTAACAGCACCTCCCAATTTTACAAAAGCCAACCATCTCAACCATGACCATTCACCCAATCCTCATCACATTCCAGGCCCTGTGCTGTGTGTTTGATTTTCATTACTTCACTCTATTTTCACAACTCTGTAAAAATTGGAAGGAGGCAAAGCCTAGAGGTAATAACAGTGGATGATCTTTCCTGCCTACAAAGTCCTACTCATATATACTAGTTCAAATCTCACATCCTTCAGGGAGTTTCTTTTTCTTTTTACCTCCTCTATTCTATATTGACTTTTTTCTTTCCCCAATTGATTTGAAATATAGATGTTAATTTTTTCTACTTTGTTTTTAGAAGTAGATATTCCTGAAGACTTAATTCCATATCAGTTTGGTCCTACTATTCATTCCTTCATACAGTGTTGGGTGAGTTGTGTTCCTCAGCTTTGCCCCCAATACAAGAAAAGATGTTGGGAAAATCCTGTACCCACAGAACATTATTTAGGCTTAGACATCTATCAAATTACAATGAATTAGATACTTTGTCCCTCACCAAGTTTCAAGTTTTATAGCTACTTTTTGCTTTATATGTTGGACCAAGGGCAAAAAGGCAAATGTCATTGCCCTAAAGAGAGCCACAGCCACAAGAATGTTGAACAACAGAAAAGGAAGTCAATGGGGGGTTTTGTTGTTGTTATTGTCTTATTTTTTATTATTGAATTCAAACACTTTCTCTTTTATATGAATCAAGGCTGTACCTTATCTACCAGATATTTCTTCTGAGTCCATCAGTGGCTGAGCCTGCCACCCTCCTATAAAAGCAGAACAGACAAAGAGAGGCAGAAGGCAATTTGGCAACAAAGAACATTTTTCCCAGGCAGAAAATGGAGTGACTTTTAGCTTATCTGCTGTCACCTTGTTAATGTGATCATTGTTCTTCAAAATAAAATCTCTTCTTCTTACCCATGATATCTTTCGTGTAAAAAAAGAGAGGGAGAGAGGGAGAAAAGAGAAGAAGCAACTAAAAACTCAGAGCGGAGGTACCAAAAAAGGAAGAATAAAAATCAATGGACACTGCAAATCAACATATTTCCAAGAAATAAACATTCAACACACAATTATCTTAATTCTCCTTGGTGGCCATTTTGTTTGCTTTCTGATATAGGCATGAAAAGCACTGGAAACTCATGGCCCCTGTCATCACTCTTGATTTTCAGAAGAGGAGCCACAAAGGGGCATTAGTTGTGATGCAGAATTCTTCAACCATTGAAGCTAAGGACTTTGTGGCTACTGATGTGTGCCCCTGGCCTATTTTCAAGTACGTTTTTATTTCAAAATTAGTCATTCAACTCTAATTCAAAGCTGATGGTTTCCAGAGAGGAAAAAAAATGTAGATAAGGAGGTGAACGTATCATAGCTGTTAATGGTTAGATTCCATTCATGGCAAACACAACACAGAGACAAGGTGGTGAGAGGAGTGATTTACTCCATTTTGAGGAATAAATCAAAACTTCCTCCCTGCTCAATTATAAGAAGAAAGCCAAAAAGGGAGCAAAGATAACATTCCTGGGAGCCTAAGTTCCCCAAAACTGAGGCAACACATGTAGCTCTGCCCAGCTTGGAGTTCAACTTTCAGCATCTGCTACTGGAGCACTAGAATCTGACTCAGATTAATTGTCTTCTGCATCTCTTGCCTTTACTTTTGATTGCTTGAGACTTTAGTCACATATAAAATCTAATAGTCAGGCTTACTACCAACGTCACCAGAAACAGCATCTGTCAGAAAAGGGGACCCTCTTAGTATTCCCACTGGACACCAAGAAGAGAGGGAGCTAGAGTGTGCAGAGGCATTGAATGGGCTATAGAGAATATAAGCACGTTCTACCTTGACTATAGATGGGAAATTCTTCCACTTCAGTTTATATTTATGCACAGAGAACTGCAATAGCACAAAAAGGAGTGGCCAGCTGATTAGAGCTGTCTTTAGCATCCTAGAGCTTTATCCTGCTCTCCTAAATCTTATGTCCTCTACAATCCGCCCTCCAACAAGTGCAGAGAGAAGGCAAGGAACAACTAAAAATCAAACATGCAAAAGTCAAATACAACTCATCATACCTTAAAACCCATTCAAAACTTGATGTATCATAACCCATTTATCCCAAGAGTCACTGCAGAAGTTCCCTCCTCCATCAGCTGCACTTGGCTTCTCGTGCCACATTATAAGGGATAGATGATCCCTCTATTCTGAGGATGGAGTGCAGGACATTATATATGGTCTTTTGACTGCTCATGGGTTAGTAGCTTCCTGACTTTGAAGTCTTCAAGTGCAGAAGCATACTTTAGCCATGCCTGATGCCTAGATTCAAGCCCAATACCCAGTAAAGAAATTTTGCTTCTCCATAAAGTTTTGCTCCCCTAACGATCACATCCTTTGAGGTATTGACCATGGTGGATACCCTCATTATAGAGCTAAGAAAGGCAATGACTGGGACTCAGCAGCTCAAATATTCTACCAAGTAACAGTAGCAGGTGGAGGGGGCAGTATTTCTCAATGGTGAATGCTTATACTGAGTTTTCTAGTTCATCTGGACATGCCCAATCCAATGTAACATTTGGCTTCATTCTCTCCTCTAGGCATACTGTTGGTATTTTCATGTCCCATCTGCCAATGCCTCTGGTGGACATTAGGCTAAGTGGGTTGATCCAGAAAGGACACCCACTGTCCTGGCCCTCTGCCTAAGACATGCAAATGGAGAACAGCTTTCCAGACACAAAGCTCTTGTTTGGACCAATGATACATTATGTTAAATATTCATATTTTCTATATTAACCACGTGCTGAGCATCTATCTACTGGTGCACCGTGCTGTCCTTTAGCTGTATTCTTTCTTTTAATTCTCCTTTAAGGATACACAAGGCAAATAATAAGATGGCCATTTGAGAATTAAGGCAACTGTGGGCCTGTAACTTGACCTATACCTACAACTAGTAAATAGCAGGGTAAGGATTCAGACCAGGATATGTTACATATCAAAGCCCAATTTCCCTTATACCACACCATCTCTGCAAAATCTACAGAGGATAGAAACAACAATAGGCAACATGATAGAACCATAGAAGCTATCAAAGCTGTACTCTAAGAAGAATTTATAGCTTTCATTATTTATTTATTTATTTATTGAATGTCTCACTCTGTAGCTTTGGGTGACCCTGAGTGTGGTGTATAGCCCATGCTGGACTTGAACTTATGATCCTTCTGCCTCAGTCTCCTGATGTTTGGAAGCTTCATGCTTACTTTTTAAAAACCAAGCATCTCCTTTAGGAAGCATTTTGTAGTTTAAAGACTCCCAATAATGAATACAAAAATCAGATAAACCAACTCAAGAATCAAAGTGGTTAATACAAAATGGTCTTTGCCACAAGATGGTAACAATCAATGTATGAGTGCAGAGTTCTCAGAAATAAACTAAGGGCTGAGCTGACATTGATGCTGATTTAAAAGCCTTCATTATCGAAAACGTGAATGATTAGGTATCTTGGTATAAATAATGACAGTAGTTGCTGGGCCTTGTGTCAATTGACTATGGTTTGCACAAGTGTCCGTCTTTGTGCATTTTCTTGACCATCCTAAGTAGTTATCATACACCTGTTCAAACCACTAAAACACCCTCCTAAGTCAGAAGCAACAGGAGTCTGGAACTTGAATCATGTGCCCCACTTTTCCTGAAGCCCATCTTTCTATCTCTTGCAAGCCTCACCCAAATACAGTTTATCAGTTCCAAGATCTGATATTGTTCTAGGTGGCTGTGCCATTCTTCAGTATGGGGGAATTCAGCAGGGGTTAAAGAGGAAAGAAAACAGAGAGTTGTTTTTCCTTGAATTATCCCTGTGCTTATAAGGCAATCATGCAAAACAATTTTTCCACAGCTTTAAATCTAGTAAATAAAACTTCCTTTGAGACTCCAGTTTGAAAGATGTTGAAGATCACTGTAACTACATTGTTTCTATAATAAACACATGCCCCAAACCTCTAACATTTTTATAATGAAACCTGGTATAATAAAATTTGGGTTGATACAAAAAGCAGTCATTTTCCCTTCAGCTGTTTACTATGCTGAATACAATATCTGCCAAGTCCTAGGTTGGAGTCACCTTTGATTTAAGGGTCTGGTCTTTCCACATATGAGCCATACAGTGTCAGTGAGGTGTCCTGTCTTTTCTGAGACTAATGCTCAAAGACAATGAAAATAATGGCATGCTAAAAGCCACAATGTATTGAACCCTCTGCCTAGTAGTCCTAAAGTGGGTCTCCTTTCCTCCCTAGCTTGTCAGCCACTTTCACCGCTTTCACACGTGTACCACCACTCCCACTTCTCAACATCTTGCCAGTATGTTGAGTCAATTCACTCAGATGGACCTTCTTCCCATCTTTCTACTTGGCCTTAAGCCAGTAACATCTAGCTGGTACCTTGAAGAACATTCTTGCTTTTGTACTCTTTCCTGTCCCTTAGTCCTTCTGGGTCAATGAATAAAAGCTGCCTGGCTATTGAGCACTCCTTCTGGATCTGCTGATCTGTATGAAAATGTATGAACTTAGGTTCTTAATGGTCTCACTTGGTTTCGGGAGGGAAACTGAAGATTGTGATGATAATGGGGTCCTTATTTCTTTTTCTGATCAGTAATGCTTTGTCCCAGCTACACACTGCTAAACACCTGCAGAGTTTTAACAAGAAAACATACTGATACCTGGACCCATCCCTGGAAACTTCTGATTTAATTGGTCTGGAGTGTGCCCATCAAATTATAATTAGTTACCATACATGTGTATGACATCAGAGATTTGAAAATCCACTACAAAGTCTGTAATATCTTGACACATTCCCCCAACGTCAGTGGCACCCATCAGAATCTGTCTTCCTTTCTCCTCTTTGGAAACAAAGATGCACAAACCAGTACTTTCCCCATCCCCACACCTGCAAATGCAAGTCAAGGGGGCGTCTTCTTGGGTGGCAGGGTGGTACACACACTGAGGATAGTGGCATACAGTACCACTGGTTAGACTAATGGAAGACTCATCAGGGGGTGGGCCTGTGTCAGTCTCCACAGAGGCAGTCAGTGGTGGCAAATGTTCAATACAGTGCTTTCATCCAGGCAAAGAGAATAGGCAGCTTCAGCTCTCAAGTTGCCTGCTTCCAGTGGAACAACTCAGCTGGAAGCTGTGGGGTCTACAAAAGAAACCTAAATAAGTATCTAGGCTTATAAGGAAGAACACTGTTCAATACTTTCCAAAGAGGGTTCTGTGTATGGCCAAACTTATGAAATCAAGAAAGAACGTAAAGAACAATACAAAAGTAGGCAGCACTCAAAATGGTTGAAAACACTTAGCAGGAGGCCATTGAAGATGGGAGAAAGGAATAGAGGAGTGAACTTGAACTCAGTTCAAGGCTGCTTAAGGAGCCATGGGGCCATACATCTCTCCTCGTTCAATCTCAGAGTGGGAGAGTGATCCCGGAATTCCTAGAAGATGTGGGTTCGAAGTGGGGTATGGGGTGTAGAGTGGAAATGATGAAGAAGAAGGGGTGAGGAGGCCTAGGATGATCCCATGCAAGATGAAGTCTCTTTCCCCAAAACCCTGAGCCAGAGCCCTAGGATCCTACCCAGGAAGACTTTCCCTTAGACCATCCCCACTCCCTCTTTCAAACCCTTTCAATGTAGAACAGAACAACAGGGAAAAGACCAAACTCCCTCTCAGTCTTGTGAAGTCCACCTTCTCAGAAAGAGGACAAAATTTAGGGCATGCAGCATGAACAGCACAAGGAACCGGAAACTTAGGAGCCCGACTGTAAATGTCAAAGTCAGTTCTGAATGAGCGCCAGGCACGCTTTCCTTCCTCATATCTGTCCCTGTGAAAGGGCTCACTTTTTCCCCCCTCAGGAAACACAGTGCTGTTTCACCCAAGAATAGGAAGCAGTTACAAACAGAAGGACAAGTTCCCTCTCCAGGAGCCCGACCTCCCCCAACACCCCTCCCTCTTTGTCTTGCCAGGAAATGCTGCAAACCCCAAATACCTTCATTCTTGGGCATGCAGCAGGCAAGAGCCATGCTTGGATTCCCGCTCTGCTTCTTAAGGAAGGGCCTTTTCTTTTATGCAAAGCTTCTCGGAATGCCAGAGCACTGAAAGCTGATCTGCTTAAGTCAGCACACAGGGCAGGGGGGTTGGGAGGGTGAGAAGGGGCAACCTTCAGCAAGAAGGATGGCAGATTTTCACACAACCTCTGTACTGCCTCTGGGACACCCCCCTGGAGGGGGAGATGGTCTCACCCAATTGCTGGGCCAGCTGCTAATCCCTTTGGGGTTCACTTGAATGGCAAATCAGGTCTGGGACAGCCTCAGACACACCCTGTCTCCAAAGGAGGGGCTTAACACTATTCCATCCCCAGTTCTGCACAGCTCAGAACACAGTGGTCCTTTTTTACAGCCTTGGAATCCAAGTGCAGTTGGTTAAGGTATCCTTAGCATCAGCATCACCTGGGAGCTTGTTAGAAATGCAGAATCTCAGGCCTGACCCATTTAAGAACCTCTGCCAGGTGCCCTGTGGCTATGGAAATCATTAGCACACTGAGAGAGACAGGAAGCTGAACAAATATTAAAAGCTAGAGAGCCACAGGAGCTGGGCCCCTATGTCTGCTGCCCAATCACAAGAAGGGATTCTTTCCATCCCATCACTCCACAACTGCCCCAGAGCCCTCCCATTTTTCTCATCAAGATGGCAATGGTTTGCTTGGATGTGAAATTTTTGCTTACTGTGAGGGCTGAGCAGCAGGTCTGCAAATATTTGCAAACCTATCCAAGTGACAGGGGTAGATACAATTTGAGTTTGCTCTTTGCAGGTTGCAAATGACTTTCTGATCCCCACTCTTAACACATACACACCACCACCACCACCACCATCACTACCACTGCTACCTCCTCCTGTATCAACATGCTCAACAACTGAATACAGATAACAGTAATAGGACGAGACAAGACTCATGAAGTCAGTTCACAAACATCAACAATCCTGGACTATAGTCAAGCTTTCTCTTGTCATAAATGGAGTCTAGGGACTTTCACAGCCTTTCTCTAGTAGCTATACATTGTCATGGCATCTACTTCACCTCCCACCTGAGCCCAGCAAGTAAATCTATGAATTAAGATGAAATAGATGAGAGAAAAAGAAAAGTGAAGAAGAAGTAGTTCCAAGTGTCTGAAGAACAACTGGTTGGGTGCACGGATTGCTTTCTTCTTAGGGAGTCATCAGAGCTTTGCACTGTCCTAACTCCCTCCATGGTAGGCTTCTTTACCTTACTTCCATGCAGGAAGAAACTGAATGGTGCTGATGTTCTGGGATGTCCCCAAAACAGCCCAAATCAGATATGGGATGGTACATACCTACAATCTGGGCTCCATGAAAGCTGAGGCAGGCACTTCTGTGAGTTTGAGGACAACTTGGTCTACATATTAAATTTCTGACCAGCTAGCCTTACATGGTGAGACTCAGAGCAACAAACCTTCCCCCGGGAAAAGCACACCAATCAGTTATTCAATACTAAACAGTCAGCCCTGAAAACATATGTACAAGTAATATTATACACACTGAACAGGTTCTATTTAGGAATGCATGTGTATATACAAATAGGAATGTGGTAACAACTAATTACAAAAAGAGGGTATAAATTTGAAAGAGAACAATAAAGAGTAAGTATATGGGAGGGTTTGGAGGGAGGAAGGAAGAGGAAAATGATAAAATTACATTATAATCCTTAAAAAATATTTAAAACAACGACAACAAAAAGCTCAAGTCAAAAGCAAGTCTGGCCTAAACCTTGTATAACTGACCCAGACTAAATCTTCAGCCTTCTCAGTGACACCAGTGGATGGAAGAGCTGTTGCCTAAAATACTGCTAATTGCACTGTGTCCCACCCATTAGTAGAGTGTCTGGCTGCTGAATGAAGGAAGAAAGGCAAAGGCTGGAGTAAATTGAGAGGAAAAATCAGTGAGAGACAAAGCAGAGAGGGTAACCTTGTGGGTTCTTGAAAGCAATCAGGGTGGGCTTTTGCAAGGAAAGGTGAATGAAAGTGGTATTTCAAACTCTTCTGCAGAGCTATAGCCTTGCCATGAACAACACTCACTCAAAAGTGGGCCCTCACAAATGAAAGGAGATGCTGCCATTGTTTTATTTTCTCTGGGAAGTTATAATAGGTTTTAAAGGTTAATCTCTCTCTCAGCCCTGTTTTTTCCCTTCCAGTGACCCCAAACTGAAAAGGGAAAATATTTGCAGTCAGTGTTTTAAAAAACCACAGTGAATTAGCTTTTGTTGTTTATTGCAAAGACATTATTTAGCTGTCTGGAATCAAACCAGATGTCAGGCGTAAAAGAGTGCCCTGTATCCTGTGAACTTGCCTTTCACCTTAACAGAAAGACCAAGAGGGAAGCTCGGATGAGATGACAGAATGTGTGTGTGTGTGTGTGTGTGTGTGTGTGTGTGTGTGTGTGTGTTGGGGGGCAAGGGGGCAGTCATCTAAAGGCTTGCAAGTCTGATGCAAAGTTCTGATATAAGTACTGATTAATTCTGGGTAGGGTATTATCTGTGATACCAGAATGGAACACTTGTTGAATCCAAGATGCATAATGCCTATGGATTCCCAGGCTTCTTTCTGTGTACACTAGGCCAGGAGCACTATTCCCAAAGGTGATAAAGACCAAGGACAACACTACAGAAATATGGAGAAGAGAATTAACAGACAGAAGGAAAGTGAAAAAGAGTTCAGCTGGACTTGGTGGAACACTCCCTCCACTTATCAAAGAAGGTGAAATAGGGAGCTCTGGTCTCCCCTGGATTCAAGAGTGTTGGTGGTATGTACACTTCGCTAAGTACAATTCTCTAGAGAAGGGGGAGCTGTCAACTTTAGCAGCTCACACTCACAGCAGCTAAAAGAGAAGTGCATCTGAAGGAAATGTAGTTGGAGTATCTATGGTATTGGCTACCAATGGTAACCTAGTTTATGATGGAACCAGCCTTAGTATTTTGTGACTTTGAGATCTTAGTGTCTCCATATTATTTGGTCCAAACTTCCCTCTTACAGAATGAATGTAGAAGAGTTTAAATGTGGTTTCAGGAGTTTTGAATCTGATATAGCCCTTTAAGTAACCACAAGCTGGCATGTCAAATGGCCAATGCATCTGCTGGGGTTATCATTTGCATGATAAGTTGTGCCAACAGTTGGCCCAAAATCAATTCCCAGAGTTCTTCTCATGAGTTCCGGCCATAGCCACTCATATGATCTACAACCAGTGACTTGGGGATTGCAGCTGTCCAACAATCTGTGCTCTCTCTCTCATCCCCCTTGAGAAATCTAGATGTAGGTCATTGAACTTCCTTTGCCTTATTCTGGATGACTCCAAAACAAGTCAAATCCTTTTTGGGTTGTAGCCATAAGTGTATTTTGTATTCACCGCTGACCCATTTTAAGTTTTCTGGCATTTCAGGAAAAAGTTAGGTAAATGCCTTTTCTTCGTGTACACCTAAGTCCCTGACCCCTGAAGGCAAACTTACTGCCCAGATCAATGTGATTTGTTCAGCGTTCCTGCTACTTGTCAGTAGACTGCCACCCAACTTGCTTGCTGCCCATCTGCTGGATTCCCATACACGCATGAACATGTGCACAAAATTAAAGAGCCAGCCAGCCACAGCCTCGAGTTGCCTTGTCCCACAGATGCTCCAGTCTCCACCAGGCCTGAGGGCAGGATCCATTAAAGTAGTGATATCATATGGTAAAGAGATAGAAAGTGAGCTGGGCATGTGGTTCAATGGTAGAGTATCTAGCATATGCAACGTCCTGGGTTCATTCTCCAAGAATAGAAAAACATGCGATGTGATAAAGCGCATCACAGCTCCCAAATCTGCCAGTTGGTTGCCATCAGATTAGCTAAGTAGATTTTAGGCAGCACTCTATGTCCCTATAGAGAACCCACACCACACACAGGATACTCAGTTTCTGCTCTCACCAAGGAAGTGTCGCCATTTGGGTTTCTTATGTCAGAGCAGAGGTTCAGACAGAAAACTAAGAAGGGAACAAAGACTGTGAAGTGCTGAAGAAAAAGTCAATAAGCTTTGCTTTGTGGTTAGTTCAAGCCTAGAAGGGAGCTC
>NC_045030.1:155321498-155323628 GCF_008632895.1 Mastomys coucha
CAGACAGATAGATGAATAAATCAAGGTGTAACTTGACTGTCTCTCTAAGAGCAGCTCCGTAGCAAGGTCTTTATTTCATCACAAGAAATATATCCCCTCTGCCTCTCTACCCAGATTTCATCATTTGTTTGTTTTTGAGGTATTTAGTTGTTGGGTTCTTTTTCTCTTTCTTCATACACTAAGAGATAGCTGTAGATAAGCCTGCAAAGCTTATTATAAGAACAGAAGTCAAAATTCTCACTTTCCCCACTAAATCTAAAGCAGTCATGCAATACCAGTTTCCTTGCAGTGATAATATAATAATGACAGTATTTAGGAAATATTTATTGAATACCTATTGCATATGAGACATTGATTTAAGTACTTTGTATGTGCTATATCAAATCAATTCTCACAGAAAAATTATGTATTAAATACAAGTATTATCTCCATTTTGCAAGTTGAGAAATAGATGTAGAGTGACTAAATAACTTGATAAAGACATTGAAGGTATTGCTGGCAGAATTTGCTGTAATGCTGGCAGCTATGCTGGGTTATCCCAATGACAGATACTAGGGAACAAAATTTCCTGTTTGAAAAAGTGCAGATTTATTATCACTCATCACTCATATCTCAACCTAAGGCTAACAGACAACAAGCAAGACCAAAACTGCACTTCTGTTGCTTGCTTTGCTGAGTATTTCGGGAAGAGCATTTATATGTGCAGTTTGTGTGTGTGTGTGTGTGTGTGTGTGTGTGCACATAAATGTATGTGCATGCTCATGCATGCTCATGTGTGCACCTGCACATCTGTGCATGCATGTATCTGTGTGTGCATATATGATGTTAAGGTTTAAATGTGAAATGTCCCAAATAGCCTCATGGGTTTGAATAGTTGGTCCCCAACTGGTACCATTGTTTGGGGAGGTTATCAGGTGAAAAATACCTATAGAAAGCATGTAGGCTGTTGGTGGACTTCAAGCATTAGCCTCTTTGGTTCTTGCCTGAGCTCTCACTCTTTCCTGGTTGGCACAATGTAACAAATCACACTGACAGCTCCTGCCACCACAGATGGAGCTCCAGCTGTGATACCTTTCCCACCTGATAGATGGGAAAGCAGTGAGCCAAACTAAATTCCTCCCTTAAGTTGCTTCTGTCTTAAGTTGTATTCTGCCATAGCAACAAGAAATGTAACAAACTGACATGTATACCTACACATACCCTTTATACAATATATTCTCATGACCCTGAGTAAGAAGTTCCTATTGTAAGTGAAGTTGAAAATACATTTGTCTCCACTACCTTACCTTGATCTCCACTGATGTTCATACAAACTTTTTAAAAAAGACTGGGAACTCTTTTTGGCTCTTAGATGCCCCTCAGTATTGGAGATATTTACATGTCAAGGCTTTAGTTTGTTATGAGCAATTACAGAGTAGCTAGATCATGCAGGAGGACAAAGATAAACACACACAAATTAAGTCATTTGGAGAAGAGTGGATATCTTTTGAGGGACCAAATGAGCTTTTACCTTCTTATTTTAGAACTTTCTGCTCTTCAGGCTGTAACTCCTCCTTCCTCTCCCTCTCTTTCTCTGGCCTATGTTCTCACCAATACAGAAATTCCTTTCTACCACACGTTAACCTTTCCATCACCTGATAATGGTTTAAGAATTCCCAAGGATATTCACATTTTAATATAATTGTCCTAATGCTAGAAGAATAAACCAGGAATGATAGAAATAGAGGCATAAGTTCACCAATGGAAAAGGATTTCAGCATAAAGAGAACTATAGGCTTTTCTATGGTCCTAGAACCAGATAATACTTGGATTTCATGAGGATCTTAGGAAAAGAAAAACAATGTTTTACCCAGAAAGAGAAAGAACAATTTACACATCTTTAGAGCAAGCCCATTCTTGGATAGAGATATAACATTAGGTATTATTCAAGATACTCAATCATTCTACTGCCCTGTCTAACTTTGGTTCATTTTTGGATGGCATTGATACTATGAATATGAGTATGAGTGCTGAAGAGAAAGCTCCACTTCCTCACCCCCAATGTATTTATTGTACGCCATTGCTATACGTCTTAGATGTAATTCCTGACTCTAAGAGGTGAATGTATTATATATATATATATATATATAT
>NC_045030.1:155323638-155328327 GCF_008632895.1 Mastomys coucha
ATATATATATGCATATATATAATTATATAGATACACACAAACACACAAACACACACACACACACTTGGTGGGCTTTGAAGCTCCACCCAGTATGTAAGAATGAGTCTGCTCCCTGCTTCCTTTGGATGAAGGCATAGAGCTCTCAGCAACAAAAACTTCCATATCTCTATTAGGATACCCCATTAAGCCCCCACTTAATGGGGTATCCTAATTCTAGTGCTTTCCAAATACAAAGTCCCTAAATTCACATTTAAAAAAAAAAAAAACATGGTCAGGCTTATCACAGCAACACCCCAGCCCCTAGTACCAACTTGTCTTAGGGTTTTTATTGCTGTGATGACCAAGGCAACCATGATAATGGGTAGCATTTAACTGGTGCTGGCTTATAGGTTCTGAGGTTCCGTCTAGTATCATCATGGTGGGAAGCGTGGCAGTGTCCAGGTAGGCAAGGCACTAGAGGAGCTGAGAGCTCTGTCTTCATCCAAAGGAAGTCAGGAGCAGACTCACTCTTCCACACCGGGTGGACCTTCAAAGCCCACCCCCACAGTGACACACTTTCTCCAACAAGGCCACATCTCCTAACAGTACCACTCTCTGTGGGCCAAGCATGTTCAAATCACCACAGGGGCCTAGTCATCATACAGTCGTGAGTTCTCTGACACATTGTACCACAGGGTAGACACAGAAAAGTTAAGATATCTGCTTTAATAAAAAGCCCAAGAAAACTTCAGTCTTGGAAATTATTTCACCCACAATAGCACTAGCATTCACAAAGCCCCAGGTGGATGCAAATTAAGTCTACTTACTTTGGCTTCTTCAGATAAGGAAATTCCAGAAACTTTGCAGTTTCTTTTAAATTTATTTGAAATGACATCATGCATTTACGTGCAGTATCCTGACAGAAATCCAACACTAAGAGAATGGATGGAAGCAAGTAATAAGACCAGGTGAAAACTTAAGCAGTCAATTTGGAGAAAGCAGAATACTGGAAGAAGATAAAACATTTTCCCCATTTGTCCACCCAATGACAAATGATTGGTCAGCTAAAAAACTAGCAGCAAGGGGATCAGATAGATGAATGCAGAATTTCAGTCTGTTTATGCAGAATATAAGAAAGGGATTCCCCCAAAGTATAAAACAGGGAAGCCTTTTTATTTGGCTCTATTTGAAATGATTGATTGGGAGATGATGTGATTCACAAAGAAAATGGCATCTTTAATGCTGTACAGGCTTTCTCTGGCTTTCTCCTTTAAAACTTGTTAAATTACTTTTGCTGCCTGTGAGTTACAAGATGCTAAACTCAGTACTGTGTTTTTGCCCTGAGTATTTTTAGCCTGGAATTTCATTCCCCGGTTTGCCTTCTCCTTTGGGAGAACACACCATTAAATGGAAGCAGGGCAACAAAAGGCAAGAAAAACTGTCTTATCTTTCTGTCAGTGTGTGGATGAAGTTCATCTATAAGAATTTAGCAAACTACCCACGGTCATAGCAGCCTACTCAGTGTCACCCCACTGAAGTTCTTACCATTTCCATCCAGTCAGGGACACCCATTCTAGGGCTGTCTGCAGACAGCAGTACATTTTACAAATATATCCAAAAAACATGTGAAGTTATGGTAGGTATGGAAAAATATCAGTTGAGAAAGTCTAACCTGAAAGTCAACCTGTTATATTAAGTGTGACTTCAGAGTGATTCCACCTTCCCACGAACTAGTTCTTTTTAGAACATCTTAAATTGCCTATGAAGCTATGAAGAAATTGACCATGGGGTACTGGTGTCTTAGGACAATAAGGAAAAATAGCAAGTCTTCTTAACCAGGCTTCTAAGCACTAAAGGTCCATCTCTGGAAGTGTGAGGATTTCTGTTCTACAGAGATTTGGTCACAGCTGCTACTGATAACTCTTCCCAAAGCTCCTCACTCTACATTACTTGAAGGGTAGCTGTATGTGCACTGACCACTTCCCATCTCAGACACCAAGTCTTTCTATTCTGCCTATTCATGCTAGAAGACAATTCATTGCAGTCTAAAATTAGAAATACCCAAATAGTAATTAACAGTAGAATAGATACATAAATCCTGGCATTTTCACACCATGCCATAATCCACCACTGCACCCAACAACATCTGGGATGAATCTCCCAGATACAACATTGAGTAAAAGAAGCCAGACACAAAACGAGTACATGTTTTATGATTCTGTTTTCTTATAAATCTAACATGTGGTGTTAGAAATAAAAATAGCAGCTTCTTTTGATGAGGAAGAAGAGCCTTTGAAGATCTCCGAGATGGCAGTAACATTTTAGGTCTTGACTTGGCAGGTCAGTGCTAGGGTGTATTCTTTTGGTTATCCACTGAGCTGTATGATTTGGACTGTTTTCTGTATGTATGCTAAGAAATCATTCAGCATAAAAAACATAGTAATTATTGTTTTTGTTAATCAAGCTGTGTGAGGAACAGAAGAGGCTAGAAAAGAATTCTCAGACATGGCTTATGGGTTTTGCCCTTTCCTGCATCCCTGTGAGAAATGAATAATAGCAAAAGGCTTTATTTGGGGGCAGTACTTTGGTGGGGGTTGTCTTTGCTTAAATGGCACAATGACTTTTTCAGTGCTGGAGACAGAACCCAGGGTCTTGCGCATGCTACATGCTAGCCAAGTGCTCTTCAGCTGAGCTCTTTAAGTGGCTCTTCAAGCCAACCCCACAATGACTTATTTTTAAATGGACCTTCAATGCTTTTATTTACTTAGAATGCACACAGTTTCCAGGTCCCCACCATTTCTTCTTATGCTATGCCAGTGCTGAACCACATTTAATCTACCTGCCTGGCTTTGAAGGTACTTGTGTGTTAAGACCTGCAACTCAAGTATCCTTTCAGAGGTGATATGAAGAGCTATTGTACCAGGATACCAGCACACAGCAGTGTCAGTGATGGCCAAGCATGCAGCTGGAGAGGAGCAAAAAATAGCATGGAGAGCCAGGATAAGCTAGGTTGTGTTGTGTTTCTATGTCGCCCTCTGAGAGACTGCCTTAGCCCACTTCGTATTTCTATTCTAGAGTGCTTGAGACTGTATAATTTATAAGAAAGAAATGGCTCAAGGGTCTGGGTGAGAGGAAATATAAATGAATGGTATTGCATCTGTTTGGTTTCTGGTGAGGAGCTTGTACTACTTCAGTTCATGACAGGTAAACAAGCCGACATATTTGAAAGAGAAGAGAGGGGCCCAAGTCTCGCAATAATGAACTCATTCCCATGAGGAAAACATTCATTTGTCCATGAGCGATCTTGCTCCTGGGTCAAACACCTTCCTCCCAGTCCTACCTTTTCAATGCTGTATATTGGGAAATTAAATTAATAACATATACGCTTTCTGGAGAAATCTTCAAAGCATACCAGGAAGACAGGAGACAGATGGAGAGTCAAGCATTGAGATGACCATATAAGTGTCTAGGAAACATGAATATGATATTGGAACAGTTTTCCAGTCAGGAAGTTACGATTTGCCTTCCCTATCAGTTCCAATACTCTACTCTTCTATTAATCAGAACTCATGTCTAAATGCAGTTGCTTACAGCCATCTCTGAGGAGATTAGTGAATACCAGTCCGAAGATTAGGTATCCTAGCCCTGACCTTAATCAAAAATATGTTTAACCTTCTAGCTTAACCACAGCTCTACCTCCTCCCCAAATGAACAAAAACTCGTGCACATGAAAGAAGCAAAGCAAAAACAAAACAAAGAAAACTTGGGCTTCTCCTTCAAGCAAGTCTCCACCACAGGGAAGGTTTTGAAATGTAAGCAGGCTATGTAATAAGGTGAAGAGGAGAGCATGGTATTGGTGATGGAGTGGCCATGTTAATTTTCTCTTCCTTGTCTGGAGGCCACTGAGAAACTCCCACTTTGCTCTGGCAATAGGACTCAAGCAGAGCCATCTAACATGCACCTTGCCTCTCATGGTACTACTTGACCTCTCAAATCACCCATGAGTGCAGAGTTGAAAATGCCTGGCCAGCTGGTTTTCAGCATTCAGCATTGCCTTCCTCTGGGCCCTGTTCACTATGTATTGTAATCGCAATCCAGCTCTGGTTATGATTGCTCATCTAACAGCCTAGATATTATCATTTTGTTTCTTCCCTGGGAAGTGATGGAGGCTGTCTTGGAATAATGACTTGTGTACACACCCAGCCTTGAGTGAAAGAGCATCTTTTTCAAAGTTGCAGAACATAAGTTTGTTCAGAGGTCTAGAACCTGCTTCTTCTGGAGGAAGGAACACTGCTTCAGGACCACTGTATCCATAATTGACAGGTCCATTTCCTCTCTTAAGGCACTCAGCAATCCCTCCCCAACCAGGCCTTCCCAGCACATGTTGGCATTTAGAGAACTGATTGGAGAATGTTTAATAGGACACTGGGACCTGCCTGTCAATGCTTTGATAGCCAATGTTCCCTAGTTTTATGTCCCAGGAATAAATCTCTCTAATCCTCAAGAAATAAAATTTGGGAAGCAAGAAGCTTCTAGGATAGTACATCTGCAGACCTACACTATGAATTCAGATGTGTTCTTTCACATGGTTAAGGTTGCTAACCAAGGTAAAGCAGGAGATTTAAGTGTGTTCCTTTCATAGAAGGTGAACAGCTGCAGCTCACCCACCATATGTAGAGCTTTATAGAAAACAATCATTAAATTAAAAGG
>NC_045030.1:155328337-155338721 GCF_008632895.1 Mastomys coucha
TACCCTGAAAACTGAGAAAACTCAGGATCAAAAGACACCAAAACCCAAAGAACTCTTCAGGTCAAGTCTCTAGTTTTATGGATGAACCCTCTTCTACTCAGGGATCCATATGGAGCTTAAATAAAGCCAAGTGCTCAACAGAGCAAAACAAACATTAGATCATTTCTTTACTCTTCTTAAACTCTTCCTCATGGCTCTCCACTACTCTCAGATTTAAATCTAGACTCTAGAAACAGAGCCAAGCAAGGTTTTGCATGAGCCACCACCCTGTTTCATACCACCATCCTTCCTGGAGTCCTGCCTACTACTACCTTCAATACTCTTTGCTCCTACCACGTAAGGCATCTACTCATTTCTTGGTACACTACCTTCTTTCATCTCTACACCAGATAAATACTTAGCTGTTGTTTTGACCAGGATTCTTTCCAATTTTCCTATGGCTGCTGATGACTTCCTGTCATTCAAGCTTCAGTTTACATGTTATAGGAATACCCTTCTTTAGAGACTATTATAACCATGGAATCTTCCTGGACTAGACAATTTCCATCACATTACTTCTCTAAATTTTTTCCTGGAGCTTTATGCCCATTAACTAACTCTTTGTTTATGTTTTTATCATCATTTGTTGTAATATCCTCAAGAGCAGGAACATTTTATGTCTTATGCCCCACCATGTCCCAGGATGGTGGGACAAGACTTTACCATAGAGGATGCTTGATAAACATTGAACAAATGAATACACAATTCAAAATAAAGCATCAAGAACTATACTGGGCCATGACAAAGGCAATTGCTTTAACCTCTCATATTGTTGCACTCAAATGTTTTCGTGAAATGACTGGAGTCACTAATTACTTGAGACCTAACTCTTAAAGACTCACAGCAGCTAGTAAATCAAAACCTGAAAATGGATCCTGCCTTTGTTTTAAATTCTGGTTTGTATTTTATCTGTTGATAAAGCCAAAGTCAACGAACCTCCTTGGGCTTCTCACTTTTAGGAGAAAATTAAAATCCAGCCTGTCTCATTTAAGTGGTCTAAGGATTTGTTTCTGAATGATTCTAACACTACTGTTCATTATTTTTTTTAAAAAAAAATTTACTCTATTTTATGTGTCTGAGTATTTTGTTCGAATTATGTATATATGTATGTATGTATGTATGTATGTACATATATTATGTGCATGTCTAGTACCCAAGGAGATCAGAAGAAGGTATCAGATCTTCTGTAATTGTAATTGCAGATTCTTGCAGGCTACCACGTGGGTGCTAGAAGCTGAATTCAGGTTCTCTGCAAGAGCAGGAAGTGCTCTTAACCACTGAGCCTTCTTTATGGACCCTATTGTTCATTCTTGATTATCAAAATACAATTGTCATCCCTGTCATTCATATTTACTCAACAACATGTACATGTGTATATGTGCATATGTCTGACATTTCAGACACTGAATGGAATGCTGGGGATAAAATGAGTCAAATCAAAATAATTCTTGTTATCTAAAATATTAAATAATTCTTGTTATCTAAAATATTTAGTTTATAAGAGAAGCCTGTCTGGATCAAGAACTAGAAGTTACCTGCCAGTAAGGTAGGAAGTCAGTTTAGGCATATGAGTAATGACAAGAATCTAGAATGGGAAACAAATGATGCAGACATAGATATAGGATAAGAAATGCTTCTCAGAAAGGAAAAAAAAAAAACAATGAATCTATAACCTGAAATCCTCGGTAACTCACATGGATATTTGCATATTCTCCTCCTTCCTCCAGGGAAGCCACTTACTGAACTGATCAGTTTTTACTACATGGAAGTGTTCTTGGTTGCATCTGCCCCAGATAAAAGGCTGACTCAAACCAGAAAATCACATAACCATGTGGCTTAATTGGACATGGTGATCAAAGAACCACATGGCTCATTGGTTACACATTTCCACAACCTACTGTTCAACACCAGTAATGTGCTCTGTGTACCCCCTGAAACTTGTAGAATGTGTATGGGAATATGTACTGATTCCCTGCCACATCTAAAAGAATATTAGTTAGGGTAGGCTAATTGGCATTACAGACAACTCCCAAATCTCATTGGCTTCAGACAAGAGATCAATTTCTTGCTGTGTCACACTCAAGGCAGTTCAATTAAGGTGTTCTGCCACATGGAGTCACCCAGGAAACCAGTATCCTTTTCATCTAATAATCATGCTATTCCTCAGAATTAACTGCTTCTAGATATGAAGAAAACAAAAAGAGGCTAGAAGGGAAGTTTTTTGTTTTGTTTTTTGTTTGTTTGTTTTTAGTTTTCGAGACAGGATTTCTCTGTAATAGCCCTGGCTGTCCTGGAACTCACTCTGTAGACCAGGCTGGCCTCAAACTCAGAAATCTGCCTGCCTTTGCCTCCCAAGTGCTGGAATTAAAGGCGTGTACCACCACTGCCTGGCAGAAGGGAAGATTTTAATGTCCAAGTTGAAAGTGGAGTCTACTGTCCACTTGGGTTATAATTCAGTCCACAACTCTCCTAACTCCAAAGGGTGCTTGGAAATGTAGTCAGTGCAATCAGAAAGAAAAGAAAACAAATCTAGGTGAATATTTACTGTTTCCTAGCACACAAATGCATGAAATAGTGTAATAAAGTCCAGAATCTGTCAATTTAGTGAAAATAGATTCATAGTAACGTATAAAAACAACCAACCACCAGACCACCTAACCTGACTGCTATTAAATCATAAGCTAAGTCTTAAATAACTGTGGTTTTTCAATCGGAGAATTAATCTGCTTACTTAATCAAAACACTTCCTCTTCCAGGTGACAATCAGGAGCAGTTAATAATTAATAAAAACAAATTTTCCATCAAACACACCAGACATAACTCTGAAAATGTTCAAGTACACAAAATCAATAGAAGAAACTAATGCTTGGCTATAGTCTCAAAAGCCTTTATGACTCTGTATGTAATCACTTACTCAGAGAATATTTACTAAATAATGTCAAGAAAAATTAAACTGGCACATTACATGTCCATATTTTAAAGTGGATACATAGAAATTCAGCCATAATTTCTTGTCCACTGGGGGTGATCCCTGCACAAATAAACATATTTAAATATGCATGGCCCTCCAGAGATATTTATTTGTACTTAAAGGAATAAAAGTTTGTAGAGGACGGTGGGTTTCCCTGACGAAAGTTGCCCTATAAGCACAGAGCATTATTTGATTTGTCTGAACAAAATAATGGAGCAAGGTGAAGTACTGGAAACTCTGGAAAGAAGCCAAGAATTAATGATGTGGATTTGGCTGTAACCGTGCCCAAGAATGTTTCATAATGGTGGTACTGTGCTCACTTCAAAAGTAATAATGATTAAATATCCTGAGTCCTTATATATCATCAACCTCTAAACAAAGCCAAAAAACAGTGAGTTCCAAGGGCCAGAAATATGTCAGCACCACACTGTCACAGATCACAAATCCAGACCACCCTCAGGATGGTTATTTGGATATGTAATGAAATAATTGACAAAAGCCATTCTGAGGGCTCCGACCCAAATGTGTCAGCAGATCTGAATGTCTAAAGTTCATGTAGCTTGGTAGCACAGAGGCCTGCACACATTTTTCACATTAGGGAACAGATGGAAGCTGTAATTCCCGCCATAGCTGAGGGATGCCTTGCACCCAACTGCAGCAGATAATCAGCTCATTTGGGGAGGAAATTTGCCATTTTCATCCAAGAGCTCAGAGAACTGCTGCTGAAGCACTCATCCAACTGCGGACAGCATGCTTCCCAGAGGGACAGAAGAATGACTGCACCTGTTTGAAAACCCTTAAGGCTCTAGAGCCATTTCAGTTTCCCTTTAGGTCTTCATCCTCACATCCCAGCTAGCCCTGGGGCCAAGATCCCCTTCTCAGCTTTCTGGGGAAACTAATTACTCACCCAAGTTTCCTAGTGTAAATCAGCAATAGTGAATGCTTTCGAGGTCTCGCATGAGACATACAGTCTAGACCCTGGCCTTGGTGACACACTTCATTTTCGTTTGTTCTAGAATATATTTTGCCTAAACCTTTTAAGCTTTACATTGGTCTGAGGGGTACCATAGGATGGGAAACTTGGAGGAAAGGAAATATGTGTGTATACATTTATATATATATATAAATTTATATAAATGTTATATATAACTATTTTAGATTCAGAAATGATGCTCTTTTTGCTGAAATATATGTTTTCTATGTATTTGGTCACTCCAAAATAGTTGAGTGCTGAAACTCCAAATAAGTTCTAATCTGATCCAAGCTGTGAGCACCTGAACACAGGGCACCTGGTGCTGAAGATGACAAAACCTATAATTGACTTATACGGTATGAGATAAGACTATAGATCTCTTGGTTTTAGAAGGGAAGTGCAAGCCAATGTGAGTTTGTAGGGGCAGCTGTAAGGTAGGCAGTGACCCCAACCCAAAAAAGATTTTGAAGTGCTTTGTCAAAAGAACTCTGTTATATTCGGGGTACACCAGGAAGCCAACAGTAGAACACACTTTCATGAAGTTGGTGGCAAGGCTGGGAATATGGACAGACCCATTCACCTTACAAAAAAACAAATTGCTACCAACAAACCCAGTGTCAGGAGGTGGCATCATGCAGCCAACCAAGAACAGTGACAGAAGCAATAGTGACCACAACTTGACTTGCCCATTAAAGGATATTAGACAAATGAATCCATCCTTACAGCATCAAGTGCTCACCTGTCTTTACCTCCAACCTAGGAATATCATTCACTTACCTCATTTATTAGCTTAACTGTTAGGGCCAGGATGCTTGTTAGGTGCCACAGTATGAGGCAGAAACAAATTAGAGCATCCCTTAGCTCAAAGGGACCTACAGTCCATTGGTTCCAAGCACACCACTCATGTACAAATGGAAATAAGTGCTTAAAAGTGGCCCTCAATAAAATCTTACAGGAACACAGGATGAAGAGTAAAGAATGCTTCCAGATGAGATCAGGAGGGATTCCCATGCAGTAGTATAAGGGTGAACCCTGATATACCAGTGGGATGTTGACAGTGAAGCAGCCAGCAAATGGATAGGGGCCAGTGGGCAGACAGAATATGCAGAGAGTGAGAAGGTGGTAAGGACCAGGCACACCAAGTAAATCAGTCACAATCAGTGTGGCTATAGAAGTTGGAGCAAGAGATTTGTGAAGGCCATGACAATGTTCTAAGCAGGACACGGTGAGAGTCTATCATGGGACATAGAGAAAATGGAGAAGGAAAGAGCAAACAATAAAACAAAACAAAGACATAGTGAACAAATAGGAGGTCATTAGAGCACTAAGGAAAGAGCATCAAAAGGTAACCATGTCATTCATGATTATGTGTTGAGGGGGATACAAAAAAGAAAACATTCAATATGATGTGAAGTTGGAAGAAGCAAAACAACAACACTGGCACCTCTTCGGAGCAAAGCCTGGATTAACACAAGATACTTGAAGCTCTACAGGCCCAAATTGATGCTGGAATCTTAACAGTACACCTATAGCTAGCTGAAAATCAAAGCTATGGCCATGGAAAGTAATCTACTGCAATGAAAGGATTATGTAATATTTTTTTTCTTCCAGAGGTCAAGATTATGCGAGGGTTTGCTTGTACAAGTGGAACATACATCAACATCCCATTCCCACCCCCCCATCATCATAGCCACACAAGCTCAGGTTTCAAAAGCAAGCTCTCTGCCTAGCCCTAACCCTCAGGCTGAAGTTCTGTGGTCTCAGATTGGTTTAGCTTCAAGGGAAGGCAAGGTCTCCCATCTGCTCTCTGAACAAACTCCAGCATTTATGGCTAAGTCTCGTGGCCCCTTGTCTGCTGACCATGTGGGGAGCTTCAAAGTCTTTTCCATGTGATTATTTGTTCTGTCAACAGCTCCATGGCTCTGGAGAGAGAGGATCACTGCTTATAGTTATCATTCATCCCCCTCTCTCTCTTGCCCCCCCAGCATCACTTCTCAACAATGCAGACCTTCTTTTGGAGGACTCTCAGCACTTTAATGCTGCCTCCCCAACCCAATCAGTACTAAGTGATACCAGATGTCTCTTTTAATCCTGCAAGAACAGACCAAACACTATGCTCTTGTTTCCACCTCCAAAAACAAGCACAGACTGGTCAAAACAGAAGCATCACTAGCCAAGTAACCATAAACCCATTCATTCATTCATTCATTCATTCATTCATTCAATTTCATGGCAAGTGTATAGATCAGTAGCTTCTTTTTATTTTATCCATCACTTGTAGTGGTTTTTAGGAGAACCATCTGTCAAAATGTCTGGCTAGTGATTATCCAAAGTGCAAGTTCCCTCATATTTACCTGTTCTCTTCAGTATATGCCCCAGTGATGTAGATAATAAAAGATAATTAAAAGATAGTCTTAAGTGGAATAGAATGGAAGGGATTTAGTGAGGAGGAGAGCAGAATTTATAAAAACAGAAGTAAGGTGCATATTCTAAACACCAACCTGGGTTGAAGTCAGATGCAAGGAGTCCAAACCTTTAAACTGTGCCACTTTCATCATGGATAAAGTCAGAAGAAAAGAGCTCTTGTTCAAAATGTTATGACAGTGAGATCAAGGAGGATTAAAGGAAATAAAGCCAGTCCCTTACGCACGCGCGCGCACACACACACACACACACACACACACCTAAACAAACTGGGGAAATCATTGCCTTTAGTGCAAATGATCATTTGGATCTTGACCCTAAACTTGGGAGGTACTAGGTGGAGAAACAGCCCTCACTTTCTCTTTAGCAGCATTATTATTTGTTCGATATCATTACTATCAGATGTGATGAAGAGTGATAAAAATACCACTGGCTAACAGAAAGCAATCAGCACAGCATAGGCCTATTATACACAAGCATATAAGGGGATGAAGTCTACTTTAAGAGGATTAGGCAAGCACTTGAGCTGGTACCTGATGAGGCTTTATGTAATGATAACCTAGGAAGTGGTACAAGCCATGAGAGAAGCAACTTAAGAAAAGGCCACTTTCAGCTGTGGTAGCCAGAGTGAGACCTGAAAAGCTGAGAAGAATTTGCAAAAGTAGAAAGATGAAAGTACAGAAAGTATGCAAATGATAGCCCAGAAACATGAAGATCCAAGGCATTTCCAGAATGCAATGGAGTGTGGAGCAACATTTGGGGAAAAAGTATCATATTTCTATTTTTCCATCTGTGAAATGGGCATGATAATTGCTTTCTTCAGAGAATCAGTGAAATGAGCATGATAATTGCTTTCTTCAGAGAATCACTATGAGGGCTAAGTGTGATAAAGTGTAGAAAATGCTTTTCATGCTGTCTGGCATGAAAGAAAATACTCATCAAATTTGATGCTCAATACCACCGTAGCAAATAAAAGGAACTAGGAAAGGAACACAGAGCTATTGCTAAGGGAGACCCTTTAAGATGAGAAACAAAAGACAAAGAGAAAGAATACCTATAAGATTTAGAGTATAAAATCTGAGGGCAGGATGGGGAAGACAGGAGGGTATGGTTGATGGAATCATGGGAAGAAGACAGGAAAGAAGAGATGCATACAAATGTGTGCTACTCAAAGTCCAGAGGGCAATGCTTCCCTATTTCAAAAAAGATGGATGCTTATTTTTCTACAATAATAAAATGCATGCAGAAGCAATGGAGCAATGACTGAATGCACCTGATTAATATTCCTATTACTTATACCAGTTAGAGGATTTTAAAATTAATATTATTATAGAAAACTACATTGTTTGAAAATGTTTATAATAAAATGCTGGGCAAAGGGGGAAATCTGAGGAGAACTAGTTGTTGTATTGGAGTGGGTAATGAATTTTATTCGTGACTCTCATTGACCTACAGTGTATGCATCTATACTTAACCACAGTTGAATGCTAGCTCACTTCAAATGGATGTCTACAGATACAAACAGCAAATGAGACTTGCATCCTTTGCTTCCCTGGCAGTTCCTTTACAACCTGCATCTATCTTCTCTGGCAATGCATGAATCTCCTAAGACTCCACTCATTCCTCCTTGATGATAGTTGATTGAAGCCCAGGCTTTCAGTCCCAATGATAGACGGTTTATTTTTTTTTCATTACATCATATCGATACTTAAAAGTCATTAAGTGTCATTGTGACTATTGTATATTTCAGCCATCTCTCCCCCAATCGTCTTTCTCTTCTCCCATTCTACTTTGGATCCACTATTCCCTTTCTCTTTCGGTTCCACATGTAAGAACAAACCTGTGATACTTAACTTTATGAGTCTTCCCTATTTTGATTAACATGATATTTTCCAGTTAATCCATCTTCTTGAAAATGACACAATTTTGTTTGCCTTGATAGCTTAGTGAAATGTTACTGTGTATGTATACACCATATTACCTTTCTATGTTAATAGATACCTAGGCTGACTCTCAATCTTATCAGTGATGAATAGCATAACAATCAACAGGCATTCAGGTATTTTCGTAGTATTTTGGCTTAGAATCCTTCCAGTATAAAGAGAAGTATAGCTGTATCTTATGGTAGTTCTGGTCTTAGATTTTTTTAAAGAACCTCGACACTGATTTCCATACCAAATAGTTAAATAGATTGCTCATTTATCAACTGGATTGCTTTTTCTCTGTTAAATGTTTTGAGTTCTTTATACACTCCAGACATTTATCCTCTGTTGGAAGAGTAGCTAGCAAAGATTCTCTCCCATACTCTAGGTTGAAAGATAGTTTTTACAGTCAGATGGAAGCAAGAAGTGCTCTCAAGAGTTAATAGACACTCGTCTCTTTGAAGTACCTGGGTATGGTTAATTTGGCTTTCAACTGTTGGCTGAAACCCCTGAAGTCTAAAAATTTTTGCCCTATAGTCTTTCCTAAACTCCAAGTGGGTGAGAATTTAAATGTAAATAACATTTCAAGAACAACTTTATTGTTAAAAACCTAGGGCCATGAAACAGTTCAGCAGGTAAAAGAACTTGCCATATAAAGGACCTGAGCTGAAGCTGACTGCTGCAACTTGTCTATCCTCTGACTACCATACCAGCACCATGTCTCACATCACACACACACACACACACACACACACACACACACACACACTAATCAATGTTAAAAGAGCCAGGCAAGTTTTTGTGTTTGTTTGCTTGATTGCTTGTTTAAGATGGATATGGGTTGGTACTATATAGTCTAGCCTGACTTTTTTGAACACTTCCTGCCTTGGCTCTCCTAGTGCTAGGATCCAGGCATGTGCCACTATGCCCAGGCCAAGCAAGTTTCTATTAAAAAAAAAAACTTTTGACAATGTTTATTTCCCTTTGATAATCCTTCTCCATGCTGTTTATAGAACATTTGTCCACTGACCTAGGCCGGAATATGTTGGCATAGCCTTGGGCCAAAATATAGAAAAGGTGACCTTAAAACTAGAGAGGATAGAAAATGAAGGATAGACTTAATTGCAAGGAAGTGGATAGGACTTTTCTCCTAGCCCATGATTTCATTCACTGCCTCACCAACCCCCACCCTATATAAATGGAAGTCTGGAATTAGCTCTTAAATCTGACAATGTGCCTAATGACAGGATATGGATCAAGATCAAATAACCAACCAGAACAAAGGGTCTGTTTCACCTCAGCCACTCCATGGATTGTTTTTATCTGCCTATTTGTTTCATGATAACTTTTCAAAGGTTGATTCTGATCAAATGTGGGGCATAGCTAAAAGGTTTCAGGATACACCTTAAGCTTAATTTGTGGTCCTGCCAACCATCCTGAAACAAAACAGTAGCCAGTAAAACTTTTTGAAACAGGCATATCTGCTGTAATCTTTAGCAGACTTCACCCAAGTTCATACATGAGCAGTGGCCATGTATGTGATCTATGAGATTACATGGAGTGAAGTTTGTGGATCACAGACCCATGAAGGCATCCAAATTCACTGTATACAATGGCTTCTCACAGCCTCCAGAGAGGCAGAAATTATCTCTAACTGGACAAAGGGGAATAAAAGGGGGACAAAGCTACATTGCTTTAACCTTATCTTGTGAAGGATAAGGCTGGTTACAAGGTGATACATATGGATGCTAGAAAAGAAACTAATCTGTAAGATACACTGGAATGCAGTCTTAATGATGGTAGCACCAAAACATTGCTTTGGAGGTGTAAGTTCTTTCAGTCTCCATTCTAGCCACCAAAGACCCACTCAAATGCATAAATAGTCTGCCTCCAAACTGAAACTAGTGTGGGGTATGGGGTAACTACTATGGGTAACTATTGGTAAAGAGCACACTTATCATAGATAACTCCCTGAGTTCTATTCCTTGAACTGAAAACCAAAGAGAGAGAGAGAGAGAGAGAGAGAGAGAGAGAGAGAGAGAGAGAGAGAGAGAG
>NC_045030.1:155340076-155341397 GCF_008632895.1 Mastomys coucha
GTCACTATCGTAATTATTTTTAGAAAGACTGAAGACAAAGTGAACAGTAGTTAATTGTGGGATTGTTTTGTAGCAACAAGACACACATGCACGCACGCACACACACACACACACACACAAACACACCAGAATAAACTCTAGGCCATTATCTCTGTAGTCATATGGCCACACAAAGCAGGCTTTCATTTATGGCTCCCTCTCTCTGGGAAGTCAGCCCTGAGAGTAAAGAATATCTTAATGTTCTCTTTCAAGGTTGCTGAGAATAAGAAACATAGATTGGTAGGATGCTACAATATTCCCCTTTCATTCACCACCCCTCCCATCCTGCCTTTTCTCTTACCTCCTACTTGCCTTTTTGGAAATGATCTTTAAGTAGCTCCTGTTTTACTTAGTTACCTGGAAATGTGTTTTTCCAAGTGGGTAGCAATGAGAAGAAATCCAACTCTGACAACAAGGACTAGATACAGCTCAGGTTTGCAGATTTGAAGGAGTTTTACTCCTATGATGTCAGTGTAAAAACTGCATCTCTGTTCATATACTCAAAATTGTTTTCCAATGAAACTGAGCAATATAGGTGATATCACCTGGGTTAGTAGGTTCAGTCTCTGAAACTGAACAAAATCATGCATTTATTATGAGACCTAGAGGGCTAAGATATCCTACGAGCTACAACACTCCAATTCTGAAATGGGAGTCTATGGAGATGGTCTCTGTTACTTGCAAAGCAATGTGGCCTTGGATAAGTCATGACTTGCTGTGTATCTTGGTCATCTTGTGCTGATGAGGATAGTATATAGTAGTTTATACCTTGTATGGTTATTTACATCTTTACACACATAGAGTACTTAGTGCAGTTTTTGGTGAATAGAAAGAACTCCACAAGCAGTAGCTCTTGAACCTCTCCCACCCCACTCAGATTGGCCTGTGAAGGGAATTTCAGTATAAGTATTATTAATAAGTGCTCAAATAGCAACAGAACTTAACATGCTTTATAAAACACAACACTGAAATCATGCTCCAGTCATCTCAAACATGCTGGGAGAAAAAGCTATATGAGAAATTAAAAAGGAGTCTGAATAAGAGATGTAAAACTTTAAAAAAAAAATCTTCGAGAGGGAATGTGTTTCAGTCCTTCCAACTCTCTACTCCTGTTCAACAATAAATGAACAAGGTCATTTCTAATGGAAATGGGCTCTGAAAAAAATCTTAAAATGACAGACAAACATCTCCCTGCAAACTGCTGTTGAATGGATCTGACCAGCATGAGCTAGAAAGCAGAATAGGAAGACCACACCCCATGTCAGTCCCAGTGAGTACAGAG
>NC_045030.1:155341407-155342469 GCF_008632895.1 Mastomys coucha
GGCTTCAACATTTAAAATCATCTCTTCTCTATCTTCCAAATCCAATAATCAAGTGCTGTTGATTTTGTCTCGGAGGCTCTCAATTTCATACGTTTCATTCTTCCCAGCCCTTCAGTTACTGCCATAGGCCAATGGTCTCCTGAACTCTCATGCAAACTGCCAGTTTCTTGACAGTTCCACTGACACTAGTCCATTTCTCCCTTCTGGTCACAACACTACATGCCTGCAATAGTCATCTTTCTCCAAATCAAGCACCATTGTCTCTGAAACAAATGTATCGATTCCCAGTCCTTTACAGAATTAAATACATTTCTACCATGGAATTTGAAGCACTTCAGAATAGGACAGTAACAGAGATTCCCCCACTTTAGCTCCTGTCCTCACAATGACTATTATCACTCAAATTCTATTATCCAAAGAACATGGTACTTGTTCCCTCTGCTTCATGTCCTGGTGAGCTCCTACTTCAAGACCATTAAGACCCAGATCAAGTGTCACTTTTCCCTTCAAACCTCCCTGGAATCCCAGTGTCAAAGTACTGTCTTCCTCTTTTGGCTTTTCATGGCTTTTCAAAAACACTTACTTCCACTTTAACCTTGCCTCAAGTTTTACCATAAGGTGGTTATTTATTTGCATACCTGTCTCCTTCAGTGTTTCTTAACTTGATATTAAATAAATCACTGACAGGGTGACCAGGTTTCTTCTCACTGAAATAAGATTATACCTTGGAAGTTTGGCACAGTCATAATATTAAGAAGTGATATTCAAAATATTTGACAGTCATGTAGCATTGGCATTGACCATCAAACGGATGCATGTCTACATTTATAAGTCCCAACTAAAATTTAACTTTGGCCTTAGCCCAACAGGCAGGGTTTCAGTGAAGGGTGGTGTTCCATATCTGATTCAGTCTAAAGACTGCTCAGGTTTCAAGTTCATCAGGTTAGCCAGGGTCTGGGGTTTTGAAGGTTGTTTGTTAAATCCTTCAGGATTCACAAAATTGCCCTGAGTATAGATAGCAAGTGTTTTTTTTTTTTTTAAAGTCACTATCGTAATTATTTT
>NC_045030.1:155343882-155366172 GCF_008632895.1 Mastomys coucha
CTGAGACTCCTTGGGTTCAGCAAAATTTTGCAACTCACAGGCTACCATTTGTGTGAATCTACCAAGCAGAAAAGCAGAAACCATCCTAATCAGCAGGGCAGCTCCAGGCGTGTGCCCTCTAAGCGGGTCTTTCTAGGAGACCACATCCAGCCATGGGTTCATCTCTGGATCCCCTGGTAGCAGCTCAGAAGGGAACAAAAAAAAAATGATGTAGAGAAAGTAGAAGGTGTATATTGGCTTAGAATACACAGATCCCACATGATGGTATATTTTGTAAACAACTGTAGTTTCCTGGGATCATGTGAGTGTTCCACAGTCAGGGAAGCCCAAACCTATGGCTCCCTGCCAGGTATTTAGATTCATTTACAATCCAGCAGCACCAGAAGCAATTTAACAATTGGGTCATTTTTACTATAAGCAATATTGCCTGGTAACACAGATGACATTCCACCTTCACCACGTTTCCAGGGCAACAGAGCTGGTAAGTTAACACAAGGACAGATTTCCACAGAGAAGGGAAAAAGGCTGTGTTAACCCTTTGCCCACAGTGATAAACTCTTCCGTTGACAGAAAGTTGTTGGTTCCTGCTAATGGGAACGGTTTGGAATGCAGAGAAAATGGACCTCAATTTAGACCTGAGGGCAGAGAGCAGTCATGGAAACTCCCAGGCAGGATGTTGTTTCCCAGATAAAGGATGCTTAGGCTTGGCCATAGGACTGGCTATTCATGTGATATAAGGACCACAAGAAATAGGTCTTTAGTGGTCCCACACTTAATGGCCTGAGGGGGCTGACCTATTATGTGGAAACACCATGATTCCACCACCAAGGAAAACATTCTGTGCTCCAAAGGAGAAGGGAATGTAAGTTAACTACAAGACACACTGACCTCCAGTGAAGGTTCATAGGACTTGTTTTTATTTTGTTTTGTTTTACCTAGTTTCTGGCTTAGCATTTGCATAGAAACTGCACTTCCTTAGCTTTTCTTACAGCACCCTCATCATTTCTGTTCCAATAAGATACATATGTCTGATGGTGCAAGCATGTGTGATTCCTGGCAAGCAAGCTGTTTTCTCTCTCACTTATGAAAGCCTATCAAACTGGGAGTCAAAGTGAAGTTAGCTGCAGTTTTAAATGTGCTCTTATTTATATTTGGAAGTAAAACCTTCCCAAGTGCCTGCCATTAATAACACAGTACTTGAGGCTCAGCTTCCAGGTGACACACCACTATATCAAAACATGTGCCTGAAGATGATGGCCCTTTGTAGCAGTACAAGAGCATAGTTTATCCCATGTGCTGGAGGGAAAGCCCACATCAGGACATGGCCAGATGTGACCTCATGCCTTTTCACATCAAACAGTGATGTTACCAGGCACCTCATATCCTAAGCTGCATGTTCTGGAGTATTTTTCCCTGGGACATGGGGTATATCAGACACTTATTCACTGATTTGATTATTTTTTTACTACGAGGGGCCCCAAATCATAGGGGAAATGTATTTTACATTATTGAAAAACCATGGGTCAAAGGATAATTAGGATCAACTGGTACTGCATCACTCAAGCTTAGAAAAGGCATTTATTTGTTCACTCATTCATTCACTCACTTGTTCAGCAATCAAGTATGAAATACTAATGCTATACCCTGATGACAGTGACCTTAAAGAGTAGGAGTTTCTGGATTCAAAATCTTGATTATTCAGGTACATGATCACCCTCTGTCATCAGCTCTTTGCTTCCTTCCTCCCACTGACCCTTCCCAGAAGTCTTTTCTTCCTTGTGGCATGAGTTGCCCATCAGGTAAAGGATCATCCTTGAAAGATTGTTGTCTACAACCAACATCTCTCAAAATGTGCTCTATGGTCCAGCTTCTTACACTCTGGATCTCAACCCCATACAAAGTAACCAAGCAAAAGAGGCTGTGAAATTTTTGGAAGTAATGAAAAGTTTCTGAGTGCACAACCAACAACAATTAATACATCAAAGCATAATGGATCTGAAGCGTTCCTGGTGGCACCTGCCCTTGCTGTATCACACAGTTGCAGCATGGCCTCAGTTCTGCATATACAACAATGTGCACTTTGCACTGCACATGCCACCATAACACGCAACACCAAAGGATACTACCGAAAACACCTTGGCTCAGATTTGAGATTACTCTATGTTACAAACTGCTGTGCTTATTATACATACAAAGATTTTCCCTCTCATCAAAATATAGTTGTTTAATTACAGAAAGAGAAGGCCTTCAATGTTTTTCTACTGTCATTCATAGAAATATTGCATTGCTCTATCTCGCAATGTATTCATTTTGGATATTTGATGTAAAATCTTCTAAGTTACTGATTTGAATGTCATTTAAAAAAAAACATTTGGTGAATTTCAGTTTGGCTTTAGGACAGAATTTCTAACAATTTCTGAAATGATCCCAAACATACTTCTGCCATTTTGTACTATGTATTTTTGCAAAGCTGCATTCTCAGCATTGATGATTGATTTTTAAATCAAAATATTAGTCAATTCTGAAAGATGTTGATAACACTCTATCAACCATTCAGCCAAGATTTAATTCTTTATGTAAAATAAGTAAGCCCATCCATTAATATGTGAATTTATTTTCATGTTTAGAAAACAAGTATACCAAAGAATGGTTTTAAAATATATTTCCCTATAATTTATTATCACTAAAATTTTAATTTTTGTACCCCCTTTATATGCCTATATACCGAAAGTTGCATTAAAACTTCATCAGGCAAAAAGAGGTTGGGCCTGGAAAGTTTAAGAAATCTAGCTGTGTGGAATCCGGGTACTAAATGTGACAATAGAGAGCTCTGATCTAATAAGTTTAGGATACTCCTCACTTTCAGAGAGGCGTTTATGTATTTCAGGATAGAACAAACCTTGAAAACTCTTAACCCATCCAATTTTATCACTCTTGACTATAGAAATGTGTGTGTGTGTGTGTGTGTGTGTGTGTGTGTGTATTATATGGCCTAATAATATGCTAAGGAATGCACACCCTTGAAGAAGCATTTTATTAAAACTGCACATCATTTAGCTGATCTACTTGATAGAGGTAACCCATGCCTACAGGTGTATTTATTGATATTTATACTGTATAAATGTATTTATGAACTATTGACTATTTTCACACTACTATTAAAAATAAAAGCAATAAAGGTCAGAAAGGTGCTCAGCAGGTAAATGGACTTCCTGCCCTAGCATGACAATATGAATTTGACCCCTGTAAAATCTGTAAAGATTCACAATGCTATCCCCTGTCCTTGGCAGATGTGTGCACACAGGCACACACACACACACACACACACACACACACACACACACACACACACACACAAAATAAATGTATTAATGAAATAATGTTCATTTCATTCTATTGTTTCAGAGACATCCTTCAGTTTCTGAAGTAGAACCATATGTAGTAAAGAGGCCATTGGAAATTCTCAAGCAGATGACCACCTTCCATTCAGCAACTCTGAGAGATCACTAGAATCAAGCCGATTTCTTTTGGTCTGCATATGCTAGAGTCATGCCCGGGTGCTTATTGAAATAGATATTCTTCTTTCCTTGTCCCTCAGGTTTGAGGTGCCAATCAAAGTTAAAGCTAAAGAGGTTTCATGACTTTGGCCTGGAAAAGAGTGACATTGGGTTTGTGCTGTACGTGGTATGAAGTCACAGGAACATCTTTTAGTACTTAGGTTTTATCATGCTGTTTGTTGGACTCATTAGTGTTGGGAATGGGAAAGAGTAGAGAAATGTTGAACTGTATAGTAGGCTTGACAGGACTGGATGAGAAACTGTAGACTCTGGAAAGATAGAAAAGAATGTAACTTCCTTTTGTTGTGCTTCCCAGGCTCTGAGATATCCTAGAGAGATGTTTGATATGGTTACAAGTATCAATTCACTGTCCCCAAATGAAATCAGTATGCTTTGTCCAAGATTGCTCTGGCTCTTGGCCTGTAGGTTTCTTGAATTCTACTCTTCAGAAGGAAAGAAAGCAGTTTATCTTCATTTAAATTTCCAACCCTACAATCACTGTTTGTAAATTCCAAAGGGAAGAAATGCAAACAAACGTATGTGTAAATGTATATGAAAATGGAAATGAAAAGCTTTACACATTCATCATGCTAAGTGCAGCTGGATTATTGCCAGGTAGCCTCATGTCCTAAGGCTTCCCCCACCACATAGGGAAAAGAGACCCCATTTGAAGAAATGAAAAAGATTTGGTGCTGTCCTTGAACTCTTTTATCTTTCTGAAACATTGGTTTCAGAGAGAGCAAGGTCAAAGTTCACGTACTTAGTATAGACATAGGGAACTTCTTAATATAGAAGTATCCATGCTAGGCTGCTCCACACTGATTGCCATACAAGGTAATCTATATGCCAGAAAGACGTGTCCTCTGAAATGTACAGCAAGCCACCCCCTTTCTCCACCACTGTCTCAGTGGCACCTGCTTCATTCTCTGTTCTTGTGAGTGTACTAGGCTATCTGCAGTTGAGCAATCTCCCCCATCTTCCTCAGAAACTTCTGTCCTACTTCATTTTGAGACAGTATAGGTGGTACTTCAATGTTCTACCATAGATCAGAGCCCCATGTGAAAGGTCTGTCTGACTCTACATCCCTTTCCTACCTCTTTACAAATCCTAAGTATCCCACTAAGGAATGTCTTAAAGTCAAATACATTGGCATTCTCTCCTGTCCTTTCTCCTCCCCTCCCCCTCTCCTCTACTTTCCCCTCCTCCCTCTTCTCCACCCCTGCCCCAGGCATGCACATACACTCACAGGCAAATTAAGTTCTTGTCCTCAGTCTCACTGATGCTGTTCTAACCAATAGTTCTAGGGGAGCCTTGTAGGGTCCCTTTGCTTCTGATCCTCTCCTCTTCTTAGCATGTGCTTACACATATTTATGTGTCCATGTCCAGTTTATAAGAAACATGGTGGGAGGCCACTCTCAAAGTCAAAGAACAGTAGTTGGGAGCTTGATCTGGGTTTTAATAAGCTTTGTGACTTAGGAGGGTGACTCAACACCTCTGAGTTTAAATATCCTTTTGTGTAAAAGAGGCTGATCTCTCTCATGGTGCTTCCCAGCATACTGATAGTGAGATCAAAGGAAGCAGCAGCTAAGAGACAATGCTTAAAAAATAACTACTAGTTCAGTTCCTCCCTGACCAAAAGATTTGTATAAATCATCATTGTTTGGGGACTATGTTCTTTAAGCCATTTGAATTTTTTTTTCTGAGACTGCCGATATTCAAGACAATCTGAGTAAATTTTCAAGCAAAATTTCCTAAGATACCAGAAAAACAGTTTTTAAACTCCAGACATAATATTCTTCTTCATCATCTAGTAATTTATGTGATCTTGGAGGACAATTGCTCCTTTCCATCAAGTGCATTAGCTTGATTGAAGATGTGGAAGGCTGCTCATCATAAACAATTCTCTAGTGCCCAAATCTTTGAGTGCTTTTCTTCTGTGTTTACTTCTGTACTTTGAAAATGAAATAATATTCATTGTCTGTTCTGAGATTGGCTAGACAGTGCTTTCCTCCCCATACAAAACAGACACTCTTGAAATTATTGTTCCACTGGAAAGCCATGCTGCTACTCTGTGACATTTTAGAATGTGATCTACCTCACCAAGAGACTCACCTATAGATTTGTTAAGTTCACATGTTTGGGTTTTCCAAACAGCTGCAAAAATAATAATGAATTACATACTTGTCTTCTCTTTGGTGACCTGACTCCACTATCCCCCTCTGGTGCCACCTTCATCTATGGCTTTACCACGTTTTAATTAGTCTCAACACTAGCACCCATAATGGCTTCCCAGCTGTTTCCATGAGAATTTGTCAGTGACCTACTTTCTCCCTGATTTCCTTATGCTTCCTTGTACCCTGAACACAGTTTGACAAATTGCTTGTTTTAGAGTCCTCTTATATTTGTTCCTAGAAATTTGATCTTGGCATTTATTACTATAGCACTGACACCTTGCCTTGGGGTCCATCGTGCCAGTTAATCGTACCAGAGTGAAAAAAAAAACTTGTAACTTCCTACTCACATCCCACTTGCTCTCCCCTTATCTGCCTCCTTCCTCCCTTCTTTCCTCCCCCATCCCCTTTCCTTCCATTAATACCAGCTCCTCTCCCCACCCATTGAATTAACTCACTCTAAATTCCCCCTCTCCGTGAATAGAACCTGACAATACCAGACAGCTGAGATCTACTGGAAAATACTAAAAATAATTGCCTTTTGTTATTAAAGTCCCATTTGGGGCTGCCATTATTCCCTCCCAGGAGTCTGTAGTTTCCTGCAGCAATTCAGAAGTCTATACCCCCATGCTTTTTTTAGAATGGAAAGGGTTATTTCAACAAACATGCTGCTAAATTGACGGTCTTAAATTAATGTGTATTGTCTATTGTCCCATTTAGCCCTGACTGCCATTTCTCTGGAATTTGCCTTTGGAATATTTTACTCACTGATTTCTTCCTGTTGTCCTCCACGCCCTATTTAATATTAGAGTTCCTACAGAGAGCTCAAGGTAGCTAAAGGCCCCCAACTCCCTGTTTCTGCTTCCTTACTCACTGAGGGCCAGCTGCATCACTCAAGATTTCCATTGTAACCTTTCCCCCCAAAGTCTTGGGAAAGCTAACACAAGAGTCCTTAGAAGTATGGTTTTGATAGGCTTCCTTTTTATGCACATATCTTTTTATTATTAAAACAAGAACCAAGGTACTCTGTAGCTCACAGTAGGTAATACATTGGTCTCATTCAAAACCAAACAAAAACAAAACAAAACAAAGAACGAAATGAGTGTGTTTGTATTAACTGCCAATCACCTCTCCCAAATGACACACCCACTGGACTTTATATATCATGGGTATTATTTCCTGACCTGACCTTTTAATGTCTAAAAGAATACAGGTTATCAGTTTGGGGGGTATATTAGATACACCTGAGGTTTTTTTTCTCCCAAAGGGTACATTCATGTCCTGTATCCCTAGAGGGAATCCAAACATTGACATTTTAACAGGAGCCTCATATTCTTTTAAGGTTTACCTCTGGAGATTCTCTGACCCACAATGATCATCATGAAGTTTATGCTGCAGCCATCTGCTTACATCACCTAATGGTTCTAAGTTACTTAAGCATATAATTGTACGAGAAGTATCAACCCACCTTAGTCCACTTGAATAATGAAATGGAAACTGCTCCCTAGCAGTCTTCCACTCTGCAAAGGTAAAAGACATTAACACTATCATTCACTTCATGTCTTTGACATTTGAAAATATGAATGATAGCATATTAATATTGGTTCATGATTGTATAGGAGGAACCATTCTAACATAAGACGCCTGTCTTAGGGTTTTACTGCTGTGAACAGACACCATGACCAAGGCAACTCTTATAAGGACAACATTCAATTGGGGCTAGCTTACGGGTTCAGAAGTTGAGTCCATTATCATCAAGGCAGGAGCATGGCAGCATCCAGGCAGGCATGGCACTGAAGAAGGAGCTTCTAGTTCTACATCTTGATTAGAAGGCAAACAGGAGAAGACTGTCTTCCAGACAGCTAGGAGAAGGGCCTCAAAGCCCACCCTGACAGTGACACACTTCCTGCAACAAGGCCACACCACCAAATAGTGCCACTCCCTGAGCCAAACATACTCAAACCACCACAATGCTGTAATAAAAAAAAAAATGGACCAGGGTACATGGAGCTCTTTTTAGTATCTCTTCAATGGTTCTGTAAATCTAAGACTCTTCTAAAAACTTTATCTTTTAGAACTATAAAACATGCCCACCAGAATGGATGAAAATAAAGACAAGAAATTCCAAGTATTGGCAAGAGTGCAGACCAACTGGAAATTCTAGACACTGCAGACATGGTTGTCAACTGCTGTACCCACATTGGAAAACTGTACAATAGTATCAACTAAAGATGAATATTTGAATGCCCTACAGTATATACTCAATTGAAATCCAATGCGGTCACCAAAATTCATATGACTTAGCATTATTCATATCTCAAACTAGAAGTTTAGCAAAATGTCTACTAGACATTCTACTAGATTTGATAAATTCTATTAGAATTGATAAACCAGTTATTATATAATCTAAAATGAAATACTATAGAATAACAAAATTCAATCGATTTGAACTCTACACAAAATTGATAAGATGAAATGGAAGAAAGTAGACACAAAAGAAGGCAATTTATATGGTTATATATAAACTAGTTCAAACTAACCCATCATAGGAAAGTCAGAATAAGGACTCGGCCTTACATGTGGAGGTGAAGGTGGTCCTCTGAGGGGCTGATGTTATGACTTTTCTCAGAAGCATAATCTCAGGTACCCAACTGTTCAACTTGTGAAAATCCACTGGATTATATACATTTAGGATTTGTGCAGTTTTCTATTTATATGTATACCAATTTACAAAGAAAACCCACATTTTCTTTAGGGAAATAAGTACCCAAATATTCTTTAGGTAAAGAGCACAGAGTCAGTAGAGCAAATAGACTGAAGTTGGATGGCTTTGGTGCAAACCCCAGCTTTAGTCCTAAACTCTATGGGCCTGAGTTACATAAACCTCTAAGCCTCTCTCACCTCTATGCCCTTATCTCTAAAGCATGGATAAAAGCTATACCTATGTGTCTGGGGGGGGTGTTGGCAAGGATTGAATGAGCTAATATTTGTTATACATGGAATATTATAAAGATTGATGTTGTGTAGACACCATGCACACATTTGGTAAAGAAATAAAACCATTTTCTATGGAGAGGAGGATCCGCATAAGTGTCTTTTAACCATCACTTCTTTTTTAGGAGACTGATGATGAGATAAGGGACTTAAACTTATTTCTTAGGCAGCATTCTCACTTGGGAAGAAAAATATTATCTTGGCAACTGGCCAGTTAATTCTGTTCTTTTTGACTTGGCGTCTGGACTTCCAACAGGCTCCTGGGCACTGATCCAGAGGCTTGACAATGAGCCACATTGGGGACTGCCAGAAATGGCCACAAAAGAGTCTGCCACAGAGGGCCTGTCAGAGTCACTGGGGCAGGAGAGGGCAATCCAGCAGGATTCTGGCCAGGCCAGATGCCCCTGATGCTACCTGCTGGGTAGGGCAGGCCCCAAAGCGCTGCCTTCCTCCAGCTCCCTGCCAGAACCTTCCCTTCCATCTCTGATCTCTTCCAAAGAGAGCTAGACATGATTGTGTTCACAATCAGAAGGGAGGAAAAAAAGAGGTAATAAAAGACAGAGATTTACTTGGTAGTGTCCTCCTCTCTCAGAATGCAGCCTGGGGGCATCCCGGCACCCTTTGTTAGGTGGTTTTGTTATTTTCAGCACACCCCTAGTGAAGGTCAGAGGAGATGTTCAGCTCACAGCCAACCTCCAGAGGCCACCACAATCAGGTACCTGTGGTGGAGCCTGACCTCTTCCACTTCTCCCTCTTCCTTTTGGACACAGCTGGCTTCTCAGTCAAAGCAGAGTAGCCTCTTATCTACTCTTTTGCTTTAGCAACTTTCAGTCACCCTCTAAAGCCTTTGCCTGGGGAAAAAAATAAAGCCAAACGAGAACAATTTTGCTCTCCCGTTAGGAGTGCAAGTGAATCTACTGTAACTTGGCAGTGCTCCAGGAGCAGTCCGCTAACTTTTGAGGCCAGTGCTTGCCTGCCCTCTTCCTTTCCTCTTTCTTTTCCAAACACTAGGGAAGAAACTCCATCTCTCCTCCATCCCCTTCCCCTGCCACCAACCTTGCACATCTCTCTGGTTTTCTGTTCCTTGGAAAAAAGTCTCATGTTCTTGAAGCCACATGTGGCAGGGACTGGCTAGTTCTACACCCAGCCACTTCTTTTTCTATCTGGGACACACTGATGACACTACTCACGAAGCTCCTCTCACATAATAGGTGAGCATCCAACAGTGTAGCTAGTGGATATGTGGGTCCATAAAACCCCTATTCCTCCCTTCACTTTTCCTCATCTGTTATATAAATGTGGTGGCTCAAGTGGGAAACTGCAAGGACCTAGTCCCAAAAGTGAAGGGGTTTGGGTTCCTGAATGCCTACATTCCCCACATGAGGAAAAACAAAACAAAACAAAACAAAACAACAACAAACAGCTTACTTTGTATGAAGCACCTGAAATTTAAAGGTCAGGCAGTTAGACTGCTGTGATCAGTCTAGTTTAAATTCTCCAACTTATTTCTACAAATCAAGGCCACCCTGGCCTTTCTTTCACTAAGGGCTTATGTGGGCATCTTTGACCTTTGTATGGGAGGCCACACCTGGAGTATTAGCACTAAACTTTCAAGTCCCAGCCCTTAGCCTCTGACCTTGGTGCATGTTTCCATGTTTAAATTTGTTTCCTGCCTGTTGATTAAAATTGACTTCTTGAAAGTAAACTGGAAGTCTGGGCAATGGTACCCAATAGTCCCCCTGACTTCCCAGGCCATTTGCTCAGTGCATCCATATGGACACGTCAGGGATATTTGAACTCAGTGTAGGCAAACAAGAAATGAGATTGGAAGCTGCTAATTCCTTCCAGGCTAGACAAGTTCACCCAAGTCATCCTCCAACTCTAAGGAAGAATAATTATAAGCACATTACAAAGGACAAGTTGGTCAACATCATGGCCTTGCTTCTGCCCTGACTTGAATTCATAATGGCACAATGGTAAATAGTGTCTGACATAAGACTTCAGACTGAGAAATGGAGTTGTTTGTTACTATTGACTTTATGAGTGTTCGGATTACCAAATTCCAAATCTAGAGAAGTGCAGACAACAAATATTAGCTTTTTTTTTTTAAGGAAGGAGTAGATGAGTAAATTATCTTTAATTTAAGCCTAATTTAGGGCTCCGAAAAGCTCATCTATACATTCTTTGGATCAAAATTGGAAATATATATATATATATATATATATGTATATATATATATATATATATTCACTTTTCCATTATTAAAGAATGAGCACAAATAGTTATTTGGTTCAGGCTGACATTCACTCTTTGGAATAGATGAATAAATATTTACCCACTGGCATGGCTGTTGAGTAATTGACCATTAAAAAGTTAAATGTTAATCACTTGTTTTTTAGGATTGAATAATTTGAACATGGTCCTATGACTAATCCTTCAGGTCTACAAGGAAGGGGGGAAAAGAAACCTACATTCACTGGTTTACTTTTGTCCTCACCACACAGGCAAGGTGCACTCTTAGGCATAACTCAAATTTGACAGGCATTCAGTCCTCACTCTCTCTGTACTCACAGCTAGCTAGTTAATGGCCTTTTCATTGTTCTTTACCCAAATAAATCCTGAGCCCCTATCCCCCAGTTAAATAGTAACAGGATTTGAAAAGGAAGGGTTGGATAGAAGCTTAGAAGGGACATGGGGGGGCATCTAAATTAAGATGAGAAATAAAAACTGAGTACAGATATGGCCTAGATGTCATGAAAGAGGCTGTCCTACATTAAAGGGAACTATGTATGCTAAATGCCATGGAAGCTAGATTTCACCACAAATATTTAGTTTCAACTGTCACAGACAGGTACCCCAGAAGAGCCAGAAAATAGGGACAGCTCATGGGAAGAATCCTGCTTGGCACCCTTCTCTTTTAGGCCAAAAGAATGAACTTCTGTGTGAACTCTCTCTACTTGGCGAGGTGTTCTACATCTCAAAAGTAAAAATGTCTGAAGAAGTTGTCCATACATCCCATGCTAACAGGAAGCTATGTGGCAACTTGATGGGTGTAGGGGAATCTGCTGATGCTCCAAGCCAAATCCTTTATAAACTGGGCTGGCATCCTTTTCTTCAACAGCTATGAGGGTTGGTTGCCAATGGCAGCTCACAGCTGAACCTGTCTATGAGAATCACCTACCCCAATAGGCATGCCTCCTATCTCCATGGGCAGCCCCATAGCTAATGACTGCCAAAAAGGTCATCCACCTTTTCGTGATGTGGAACCACCAAAAAAACAAAGGCCTGGTAGTTTCTTCTAAAAAAAAAAAACTAAATGAGTTTACACATAGAAACTGAAAAAGAAAACTCTGTTTGGCATACAGAGACACATATGCATTCTTTCTTAAGTTAATTTCCTCCCTCCATCAGGGTGTCCAACCACGAATCTATTTAAATAAAACTCCTGTCTCCCTTGTGAACCATGTGTTGTATATACAGAAGCAAATTAGATAGAGTCTCCATGTAAGAGGGTTACAGCTCATTGCTATTAGAAGTTGCATGCATCTTCACTGGGAATCCAGGGGCACTTGAATACAGAAGGAAGCAGAGAACTTGGGATTCAGTTCTATATTTAAAAAAATTATTTAGGGAGCTGGAGAGATGGCTCAGCACTTAAGACTTGCTACTTTTTCAGACTCAAAACTGGTTATAACTACAGCTTCATAAGGTGTAACTCTCCCCTTGCTTTCTTGACATCCACATAAACATGCATGCGTACACATATGCACACAACAGACATTAATAATTAATAACCTAAACCAGTTTTTAAAAGTCATTTTGCTAGGTGTGGTGATATACACTTGTGGTCTCAGCACTTGGGAAATAGAAACAGTAGGATTAGGAGCTTGAGGTCATCCTTGGCTATGCAATGAGTTCAAAGCCAGCCCTGAAGTAGATGATACCCTCTTTCAAGAAAACCAAAGCTAAAAATAAAGAAGTCACTTAATTTTGAATTCTTATGTGACTATTAAACTTCCTAAGGCCATTTTAATTATATCTTCCGAATATTTTCTTTTTAAAAGCTTATTGTCCAGGCTATAAGGATGGGTCAGCATTTAAGAGCACTGAATGCTCTTGCAGAAGACACAGGCTTGGTTCCCAGTACCTGTAAGGTGGCTGACAATTATCTGTAATTCCAGTTTTAGGTGACCCTATGTCCTTTTCTGGCCTCCTTGGACACCTGGTTGGTATGCACATAATGTACATACAAATGTGTAGGCAGAAACACTCATACACAGAAAAAATAAATATAAGAAAGGAATTTTAAAATGTTACCAACATGAATAAATTTGATAGAATATTCAACCTGGCTTTAGAGAACATTTCAGAGCGCATCCTTAGAACCATATTTACTAGTTCTCTGATGCCATAAACTACGTTTGCAATGGGTGAGACATGGCAGAGGGAATACAATTCTAAGTACATCGGTTCCAACAAAAATAAAAATAACCAAACCACTGGCTTGGCTTTTCTTCTAGGGAGTGTAATTTAGTTCTTTTCTTCCCCTTAATTACCTCTAAATGGGACACTCTACAATATCCACAGGGTAAATTTTCACTAATCATCAGGCCTCTTCAAATGTCAGTGGAACACAAAGGTTAAAAGTAGAACGATATTCTATAAACAAAATCCTGAGTCTATGCCCCCCAAATAATTCTGGTATTATTTGCTTTTGTGGATGACCAGGAAAAACAACAAACAAACAAAAAGGTCATTTGAATTGTGCCTATGTTTGCAACACCTCTAGGTAGGTAGTATTATGTTAGACTTCAAAAGCCATGCAAGATCATTTTCAAGGAATTTAGAATATGGTTGTGGGTATGGACCATACCTAAATGAAAAGTTATTCTCGTATAGCCAAGTTGGTGATTGCATATGATTATAAACACATGACATATGTGTCCCCCAGCACAAATACTGGCTGACCACCCTATCAGATGTGCTAAAGCTACAGTGTGATGCAAACATAGAAACATAGGCGATTACCCAGAGGCGATGAGAGTCTGAAACTTGGTTTTGATTTCAAGTTGTCTATCCCAGAAAAAAAGATAGCCCGAGGAAAATGAGAGGGGCCTTCTGCACTAAATCCTGAAGACTGAGATGCATTTCACTGTTGGTTCAGCAAATAATCATTTCTTTCAGCAAGCTGCTTTGCTGAAAGCTTCCCTGGAGCTTATTCTCCTTGTTACTAGGGCTTTTTAAAATCTTATTTTTAATTCTATGGGGCTATGACAACCTACTGGGTATAAGCCTAAAGGCATCTTGCACCCATGGTGGACTTGGGGAACAGGTATGTGATTGGGAGTTACATGTTAGTTGGCAGACATCAATCAATTTATTGCAGTGTTATTACAAAACCAAGCAGAGACTGGTGCCTTTGGCATGGCAAGATGTCTGAGAGAGCTCGTATTCTATCAGTAATTTAAAGGGTAGAGTGTAGGATTCTGGCTTCATACAAAATACTTATATGGATAATGGAAACAGATATTTACCTACCAGTTATGAGGTAGAAATTTAATCTATAAGTAAGTACTGGTCTTTGAATATGCTGGTTTGGCTCTGGATCTTGGGTTTGGTTTGGGAAGTACAGAAATTACTGCGTTGACACCTCTTGGCCACCAGAGAGCTCCATGCATCCAACCAGAGGAGCCTATTGGATCAGCAGTTTACAAAAGACAATTTGCCCTCCTGCAACCCAGAGCACAGGTTCCATTGCAGATTTTCTATACAGCTGAAATTCAGTCATTTGCCCCACTAACAGAACTCTGACCGTGTCCCTATGCCTTTCAAGGAAGCAAGGAATAACTCCAATTATCAGTATCCATACAGGTCAAATGATTCCCCAGTGAAGGCACAAAAAACTGAGGCCCTCAGACTTAATGTTTTGATGACATCTATGAGAGCCAGGGATCATGTGTGGCACATATTCAAGAAAATTTTTTTCTATGGGTTTTAGTTGATGGTCATTTTCTTTTTGTGCTCATAAAAATAATATAATCTAGTCATAGCAAAGTTGAAAAATACAACGTAGTATAAAGAAGAAAATGACAGTAATCTATCATGTCGCCATCCAGAGAAAATTACTGACAAGATTTGGAAGAGCTGAAGAATTGGCTCAGTGGTAGAGCACTTGCCTAGCATGCATAATATGTTGGGTTCCATCCCAAGCTCTGTAGAAAGAATGTTTTGTAAAAAAGATTTGGAAATAATTCCTTTCAGCCTCTTTTTTTTCCTCTTGGGATGCATGTGTATTCTTACACAGTTGAAGCAAATTTGTATTCTGTTTTGGTAATTTTTCTCACCTGATATTGTCTCTTAATTTTATAAGCATTTTCCATGTCATTACATGTGCAGCACAGACAGTTGGGAGAATTCAGAGAAGCACAGGAGAAAATAAAAACTTTTTCTAGCATGATAATACTAGAGATAATAATTGTCTCATTTTGGTGTTTTACTTTCCAGGCTCTTTTCTAAGTATGATATTTATTTTTGCATAAAACTAGACCTATGCTGTACATATTGCCTTATAGACTACAGAATGTCATACAAAAACTGTTTCTTCCACATCAATGAGCATATTTCAAACATTTTTTCATGTTTAAATACATGGACTTAATAAATAATCTATTATTGGCCATTTGTGCTGATTCAAACAATTTTTTCCTAATGGCATCATGATAAATAACCTTATACTAATTATACTCTGTGTAATCATCAGCCATCAACCACCTAGCACACCTAGCACAAAATCCACGTTCTTGGATTTTGAATTACCGAATTAAGGGTTTTAATATTTTTAAAGAGGACATTGTCACACTGTTCACAATGGACATTGTATCAGTTTATAGTCTCCCATATCGAGAATCACTAATTTAAAACATCATTTTGCGTATTTGATATACACATTTGTACACACAAGACTATTTCTCTGTTGTGACTAGAACCAGTTTCCTTGGAGTCATCTATCACCTCTGATTCTTACAATCTTTTCATCTTCTCTTCCAAGAAGATCCCTGAGCCTTGGGAGGGATGTCACATGGATGTCTCATTTAAGTCTGAGTACTTCCCAGTCCCTTATTCTCTACACATTGAACATCAGAATGTCTCTTTGTTAATTGCAGTCCTACTGCAAGGAGAAGCTTCATTGATAAAGGTTGTGAGATCCACTAAACTATGGATATAACACTAAATCATTGGAATTATTTTAATATTATGCCCACTTAACAGAGTAGTAGGTTCTCCTCTAGAGCCCATAACCTATCTAGTCATGGGTTCATGGACCCATTAACAATGCTAGGTATGGGTTCTATCTCATGGAGTTGGCCCATGATACAATCAGGAAGTAGCTGGTTACTTTCATAACATCTATGTTATAATATTGTAGCAGTAAACATATCTTGCATGGCCAGTGATAGTTGTAGCTCTTGAGGGTCAAAGCTGTGTAGTACTGATAATTATTCCTCTCCCCCAGGAGTGTACATAGCAACTATTAACACTACGAAAATCTGGAAATCCTAAAAAGGTAAATGACTCACTAGATACAGAGGCTTAGCTAAGAAAACAGAGAACATCATAATCTGATATAGTGGATTTTCTGTTTGCATTCTCTCCTCTGTCCACTTGGTTGATGCAGCTAAAAGCTCAGGTCCTCTCCAAAACTTTTCATCATTTTTTAAGAACTAATGTACAATCTCTGTCTTCTGAATGCACCTGTAGCAAAAGCCTTACATGTATCCCATATGTATGCTATGTGGCATAGATATCTAACTCACATGTTTCTTTTTTTTAAAAAGTCCTTTGCACAGTGTTAAGTGATGATGGAAAAATGGCTGCCAAGACAGATTGGATTTTCAGGCATGACAGACTGGTACTCTCATCATCTATATGTGCTTGTTTGGGTGAATGATGTCTGAGAGGTTGTAATCTTCTACCATACTTCCCCACTTGCTTCCTTTCTCACTCACTGTTTTTGAGTTCTGCCATCTGAAAACATGCTTGGAGCAAGGCAGCTATATTGTAATCTGAGGTAAGAAGTCTAAGGACAAAAAGCCAAGACTTTAAGAATGACAACATAAAAAAACAGGAAGAAGCCAATTACTGGGTGAGTAGGCACGACTTGTGGGTTGGACAGAGGAAGAGAAGGAGAAGAGAGTGAGGGTCTTTTGGAACGGGCATAGCATAAGGGCAAGATGTAGCTGCTAGAGTTTCCCAGTATCGCCACCAGAGGAATCTGATTTAATAAGGCTTACAAGATTAGGTTTTAGTTGTTGTGCCCAGAGATTGAATTACTATTGTTTCCAACAAAACAAAACAAAACAAAAAAACAAAAAACAAAAAAACCCAGGAAGAGTAGATCTGAGAATTGTCTGCCTTCAGGCATGTTATTTGATAAGACAATTAGATATATTTATCTTTTAAGCTATCATGACTAGGACATCTACCCTTGTAGTCAAAAGGCACTTGTTGACTGTGATTACCTGGCATGGCCTTTTGTGACATTATTAACTTTCCACATTATCTCTTGGTCTGGATAACTAGCGCAGCAGTTAAGAACACTTGCACTTGTAAAAGACAGGAGTTTCATTCCTAGCACCCACAGGGCAGTTCAGGTGCCAGTAACTCCAGTTCTAAAGGACCTGACATCCTCTTCTGGTCTCTGCTGGTACTGCATGCACATGGTGCACAAACATACCTGCAGGCAAAACATTCATGCACATTAAATAAAAGTAGATTAATCTTCAAAACTATCCTTTAGTCTAAATTTATCTTTGTACCCCTTGTATCCTCAGGCCTGCAGTGTCTGCTTAATTGAGTCTACTTTTAGTCAGCAATTTTGGTACAAAATAGTGCTGTGACCAAATAATTCTTGATTTTCTTTGGCCAGTTCCTATAGGTAAGGCACCAGGAAGCATTCAACCTGCTATTCACACAGCCTGGTACAGAAAAACTTGCTAAGCAAGGATTCATTTACTGCTTGTTAATTAGTCAAGTGCTGAGCACACCACAGGATTCATTTTTACATTATTCGCACAATCGCACAATTAGCATTTTAAAAGGTTTTCTAGGAGACTGGCTCAAGTAAGTTTATCTTGAAAAATGTCACAAAAGGAAACGAATAATGAACAAATCAGTTCCCAAGCAGAGTTAGTGGACCCTTGGCTTCAGCCTGAAAAGCCTTGAGTACAGAAGTTGCCTCTAGTACCTCCTAGTGTGTGCTCAGAAAATTGATCTTTGCTGGACTGAATCCTTGGGAGCCCTCCCTGTAGGGCAGCAATCCCCCCTGGATGGAAGGGAAAGGACTGCACAGTGCTGGGCTGGGTGACATATGGGGTGGGTTTAGAGTACTCAATGGAACAATGAACTGAGGGCACTGTTCAGTTTGCTTCAAGTCCAATATTAATATTAATTAGCCTCTGCCCTGGGTTTAAAGCTAAAGAAGCATATGAGAGGCATTTCATCTTTATTAAACAACTATATTCTTAAACATCTTTTATGTGTTTTACAGGGTTGGGAGTTTTATATATTTGAGGGATTGAGAATTGAATGGTGGACCGACCTTGCATATGCTAGATGCATGTTTTGCCATTGAGCTGTACCTCCAACCTCCAAACTACATTCTAGTTGCTTCACATATTAATAAAGAAGTTAATATGTATCAATATACTTGTATTTTCTAGAAACTTCAACTTATAAAATCAACAATATTTTGGATATTGGAAAATCCAGTGTTTAAGTCCCTTGTCTGCCCCTAGAATCTACTAACAACCATTGAGGTGACTATAGTCAGGTTACCTGAGAAGAGAGCTATTTAATTGTTTATTTATTTATATAGCATTTCATGTATCCTAGACTAGTCTTGAATTTACTATATAGCCAACAATCTTTAACTTCTGATGCTTCTGCCTCTACCTCCTGGTTGCACTGATGAGGCTTGGTAGGCCCAGGTTAAAGTAGTCACAGATTTCTGAGAGTGTTTAGCAGTACTATCAACCTGGAGCCTCTAATATCAGTTTTTGCTCACTCACAAGTGGTAAATAGTGCAAGGTGTGTGGGTATTTGTGACTAAACTGGAGAGCCTGATCTTTTTACTGAAAAAGCACCTGACTTGGTGTCCTATCATACTGTCAACTTAGTATAAGCTCCAAGTGCATCCTTCTCTGGTACCTTATTATCAAATGCTGTTGGTGAATTTGTTTATCCTTTCTCTATACATAGCCAAGCACCTCTTGGATGCATGTTTTGGGTTCTTTATCTTCTGGTGCTTTTTATAGCTGCTCTCACTCAGTGCCTTCAGAAAAGGGAGTCTGTGGCATCAAATGGAGAGAGATGCCCACACTCCCTGAACCAATAGCACCCTGTTGTCACAGTTCTCACCCTTCTGAAATGGTTTTGGAGGGTGGGAACTTCTCAGTTCATTTTCTAAGTAGATGAGTTTGTCTGGAGTCCAGAGAGTTTAAGTAATTTGCTGCAAACCACACATTGTTTGATAGCCAAAGCACAGCAAGCAGACCATGTTCTGACTCCTTCAAGGAGCTACTTAAATTTATTTGATAATAAATGCCCTTGGTTTGTGACTCTTTTTGCCAGGTGGCTTGAAGATTCTTATTTCTTCCCTGTTTAGTGTAAAAACAGCCACAGTAAAATATGTGCCTACACACTCATATATGTAAGAAAAAAAGTGTTACTGACAATAAGAATGAATCATTATTTATCATTGCCTGAGCTGTATGCCTATAGGTGGATCTCCTAAACTTCTCTGTCTCTGTTTCCTCAACTATGGGGTAGGGGTGGGGTGGTAATCCTAACACTTAGCTCCTGTATGTGACTTACTTTGGGGGCTGGAAGGAAGAGAAGCTAGTTTCTAGTTCTTAAAAATTGCATAAGTTACTGGTGATCTTAATTGTATCTTGTTACAAGTAAATAACTGTACTACTTTTATAATTTCAAAGTAGCAATTATAGACAAGCTACCAAATAAACCTAATTGAGATGAAATTTAAAATAAATAACAAATTCCTGTATTAGTAACAAAGATTATTTTTTAGGTATATCTTCCCATCTTTAAACCTTCAAGCCAAGGCAACCAAAAACCACCAGGAGAAAATCTCCCAAGGGCGTTGGTGCTGATGTTTGTTTGTGAGAAGTATATAGTATATAGAAACCCCACTCGCCAAGTGAAAGACAAGTCAAGCCTTCCCTTGGCATTCCCAACGTTACTCTTTTTCTTATTTTTGATGAATCACCATCTCCAATTCCCCACTAGTGGCCTCTGGTCTAAAAAGTTTTGTTCAGGTTACAAGGATAGAGTGGATGAATAAAATTGACGAAAAACTGCCTGCCAAACCTAACATTTGTGGCTAGTGCCACCTCCTTTGCTTAACAGAGCGTTGTGTGGCAGCTGCCTTGTAGAAATTGATGGGGAACCAAGACCAGTGAGGGGCCCACAGAAGCATCTGGCAAGAGGAAAAAGAGAAACAAGATACCTGGCTGCTCTGGCCAGGAAGCCAGAGTCACAGGCCCTGAGGAGAGGGAGCACTCTGCACTCTGAGGGTTGGGGCGGTTGCCCCAGGCTGCACATTTGCTTCCTCCCTCCCCAGGGGAGGGACAGCTTCAGCCTTTGTCTCCCCTCCTCAGAGCCGCTGAGGGGTGAAAGTCGAAACCCAGAGGAAGTTCAAGGGTGTCAGGATGCAATTACTCAGGAAGGATAGACTTCCTTTGAGTCTGCCGTTTTCCAATCAGAGAATCTAGAAAAGTCAGCAGCTCCACCCCTCCTCAGTGGCCATCGGACCCCCAAAGGAAAGCTTCCTGTCTTCTTACAGAGACACAGTGCTGCCTGTCTCAGGGACAAACTTATCTGTCTTATCAGGGCTTCCTGTATACTAACTTCCAGCCCTCTGCATTGGTTGGGGGTGGGGAGATGGAGGGGTGAGGGAAAAACACACACGGAGGGAGGGAGTGGAGGGGGGAGAGGGAGAGGGAAGCACAAACATGGGTATATCTTGTTATCACATACATGCCTATAACTGCATAGTTGCATCAATGATTACTGTTTTGAGACACTGCCTGACTATGTAGACCAGGCTGATCTTGAAGTCCCTGAGTTCAAGGGATTAAAGGCGTACACTACCAAACCTAAATATATTTTACATAAATATTGTTCTGAAAACTCATTAGGATTCAATTTATAGTCCATCAAATAGCAGAAAATCATCATTAGAGATCTATTAACCTCAATCAAATACAACAAAGGAAAGTATTCAGGAAAATCCTACAATAATTTGTGGCCCTCTCGGGCTTGAAATGGGATGTGGTGAGACAAAACCGGGCCATGTGAACACTATGGACCCCTCATTTCCTTTAGAAATCCTTTATTTGCTAGAAATTCTTCCCGTAATCATCAGATCAGCTCCCATAAAATTCATCTGTGTAAATCTTTGTAGAAATGGTTTGGGTGGACCTCCCTAGCAGACATGGCAACACTGTATGATTTAGAGCACAAAATGAACTAGCTCACAACGTTCCTTACACACCAAGTGCCCTTTTCTTGTAGGAAGGGGAAAGGATTCATTCCTATAAACACCTGGAGGTCAGAAAGCTCTTTACAACATCACAAGCCCCATCTGTGACCATCAAATAAATGGACAGAGAGATTTGGAGGCATTACCTATTAAGAGACGGGTTTGTGATTTCTTTTCCATAGCACTTATCACCACTCTCCACTGTCTCTCTTGCTTCCTAGACTGTAAGATCTAGGAGGCCAGGGGTTTTTACTCAGATCTGCATCTTATTCCTGTTTCTAGCACCCAGAGTTGTGTAGTAGGTACCCAATAAATATTTGTTGTCTATTAATTATGAGTGACTTATCTAAGAACTATCTTTGGAGGGTGGCTCTTCAAATAACATGTAGAAAGAACCTGGTGAAATAGTCTTCAAGCATGATGAGATTCTTTGTAGCCCAATCAGGTCTGACTTGATCAGTACATTGCCATGTGATACCAATGAGAGCCAAACTGGCCCCAAATTCATAAGATTTTGATCATGCCATGGTTAGCTATAGTCTCTCCTAACCTGGCAGCCAGCACAGATGCAGTCATGTACAGGCACACATGTCTATCCATAGGCACATACTTTTATAATCCGGTTTTATTATCTTCATTTACTGTGGAAGAAACTGAAGCACATGGAAACTAACTGACTTGACCTGGGTCATACAGAAAACTACAGAGTCCTGATTTGCTTCTGAGCACTTAGCCATCTGGACAGAGGCAAAATGCACAGGGCTCCCAGGAGGCCTTAATGCAGAGCTATATTGTGAACTGTAAAGCCAAAGAATATGTTGTGGTCCATATCTAAACAGCCCTGGCATATCCAGGAAGTGGGCAAAGGTCTCTCCATTCTTCAAGTTACCATCAGCCTTTCCCCTACACCTCAGCTGGACATCCCACCAGGCTTGGATAGAGTCCTGAACGAACATAACCACACAACTGCGTTTTCATTCCCTATAGTATTTTGACTTTTCTTAAAAAA
>NC_045030.1:155366373-155380054 GCF_008632895.1 Mastomys coucha
AGAGAGAGAGAGAGAGAGAGAGAGAGAGAGCACCATGGCTGTCCTGGAACTCACTACATAGACCAGGCTGGCCTTCAACTCACAGAAATCTGTCTGCTTTGTCTCCTAAGTGTTGGTATTATGTATGTGCCACCATATTTTTTTTACCTCATTACCCCCATGGTAGGTTTAAGAATTAGTGAATGGCTTAAAGAGCAAGCAATGAAAGAAAAGGGGGAGGTAAAGTTAGGCCTGTCAGATCTCTACTTTCTACCATAAGAAATCCAGTGCCCACAAACCAGAAAGTGAGACCTCAGCAGATACTGGATCTGCTACCATCTTGATTTGGACTTCTCAACCTGAAGGAGGATGAGAAATGAAAGCTTATTTTTAAAACAAATTTCTTACTGCAGCTCCTGGAAACCCAACTGAATTATTGATCTGTACATGTGTAGGCCTCACTGAGCCAGCTCAGTAGCCACATCAAGAAAGGGAGTGTGAAGGCAGGGCCCTTGACAGCTTCCAGCAGGAAATGTAATTCGGCCTCCTCACTCTGCAGTTCTGGAATCTTTCCTTGTCTTTTTTGGAAAGGAGATTAATGCCACTAAATAATAGAAGGCCTCCATTCTTGAAAATTTAATGACTGTCCCACATCAAGCAGCTGTCAAATGTATTTGCTTGTTGTCTTGACAAAGTGTTTCATTCCCAGCATTCACAGGGGGTCCTGCCTTCATCACTTATGAAGGGAAAGTGAGAGGAAACCCTAGATGACAGAAATCCCAACTTCCCAATTAATCTGTGAATCCCCCAAGGCCTGAATCAGCCTGTGTTTTCCCAAACAAGTCCACAGAAAGCACAGAGCAAAGGATAAACCACCTACAGTCATCTCATTTCAATGTGTTGGACTTATTCACCAATTCCAATAAGATGTGCATGTAGCTTTGGGTTGTATACCTTTATAGTGTTTGTTTCATAGTTGGTTGTCCCAATGCCCAGAAAAACTTTCAAGGTGGCTCCTCATCTTTTCAGTTGTCTTTTAAAGACCCTCTCTCCCACATTGAGTCTCTCTTCCAGTCTCCTTAGTGCTAGAGTTTAATTCTTCTCTAATAGCCAGTTCCCTACCTTCCTCACTGACAGTTAACTAGAACAAGGTCTCTTCCTATGCTTTCACTCTTCCTCAGGAATAATACCAGGAGTAAACACTGTCAAGGATATCCTGAACTATGCCCTTAAATACTCTGAAGAGGTTGTGTGGATCAAGGTATCAAAATTGCACCCTGCTTCCTATCTCCCTGGTAACTTCATCCACAGTTGCACCCTAGGGACCCCTTTTTTTCAGTATCACATCTGCACGGTCCCAAGAGGCAAGAGAAGGTGAAACTCAAATTTCCTATACCCTTGAAATTAACTACTAGCCTCACTTTTAATTACAAGGGGATTTGAACAAGGCATGCCTTCCAATTTCCTCACTGCTTTCTCCACTCCAGTGGTCCTGGCTACAACGTTGCCCATTAAAGTTCAAATGAGAGGTAGTCCTGCCATGTGTGCTTCATTCATTAAACATTTACTTCTCAAAGTCCGCTGTGAGCCAAGCCCCAGTCATGAGTAAAGAAGTCAATGGAAACAAAGAATTCTGTCTGGAGAGAAGACAGACATTTTTTTTTTCCTGCCCCGGTGACTATTTATAGCAATGGCTTCTCCCAGGAGACCAACTGGGGGTGATGAGGCAGACAGCTCTCTAGCAGGAGCAGTATATCCACACACTGTCCACTACAAGAAAAGCTATGACAACTTTAACTAAAATGGCAGCTGCCTTCCCATATCACCCACCCTAGAGCTCTCCTGCTCGGGTGGATTTCCTCAGTCCTCAGCACTGAGCAAATTCAGACCCACTATCTCATATATATATATATATATATATATATATATATATATATATATATATATATATATATATATATATATATATATATATATATATATATGTATATATATATATATATATTCATTATACTTATGTTTGATGTCTGTCCACTCCCACTAGACTGTCATGGCCCATAAGGGCATGGGTTTATCTGCTTTGTTCACAGACACAATTCCACCACCTAGAATATTATGCATAGGTGTTCAATAAGTATCTGAAGAATGGGGACTTCCCTGAAATTGTAGCAGTTTTTGAGGCTGACATAGTATGATTGTTAATTCAAAGCCCAGCTGGGCTCCAGAGTGAAAGCCTATCACAAGCAGAATAAAACAACAAAAATACAACTAGGTGGTACATGCTTATAATTCTGCATGTAGGCAAAGGCAATAGGCTCTTGGAGTTCAAGACCAGCCTAGACTACATAGAAAAATTATGTCTCTCTCTCAAAAAATTTTTCATTGTTGTTGAATTATCTAATAAAAGCTAGCAGCTAAAGAAATCTTCTCATCAAGAACCTAAAAACAAAAACTGGACACATCAAGTTAGGGTATGGCATTAAAAATGTTCAACTGAAGGTTTTCATCATAGCTGTACAAATCATTTTTTTTTCCTTCCTGCTTGCTGACATCAACAGAGAATAAGCCAAACACAGGGATAATGATCAAAACTCAGGAAATATTTTGAGGTGCCTGTCTTATTTGAGGTCCTTCCAAATAGCAGAATCTGAAAGGCTAATTTGGATGTAAGAGGTTTTTCTTTGAAAAGCCAGTAAAAGGGAGGTGAGACAGAATAGGTTTAAAATAACAGCAATTTCCCTGGGCTACAGGCGGGGCTCAGTGTTGCTGGATACCCTCTGAGGGAGTGTGCAGAACACATGTCACCAAGGGAGGGAGATCTAATTTATCCTTTCACCAAATCTCCACCCTCAGTTGAGTTACAGGGGTGGGGAGAGGGTTGAGAGAAAGACTCAATGATTGCAGCGCTTGAGGCATGAAGTTGGAAGTGCTTGACCGATTGCTAACTGACCTACAGGTGACCTGTTGGGCTAAGGGCAGGAACACTGAGAGCACCTGCTACAGATCTCCGCTGTTTCCTTTAGACCTCTACACCTGTGTTAGGAGCCGTAATTGGATTTGCTCTTTGTTAGTTGTCACGTCAGCCTGTCTCTCATTAGTCTGGTTGCCTAGTGTTTAGATTTTTTTCCCTCTCTCCATCAATAAAAGCAAGAACTGCTTCCCCTGGGAGAAAGAGGGAGCGGGAGCAAGAGTGGGAAAGGAAGAAGGAGGGAGAGACGGAGGACTTCTGAATAGAATCCTAGTGTTTAAAAGAGACAAAAGCAAGACTGCTTTCAAATCAAAACAGCATAGAGGAAAAAAAACAACAGGAAAATGCCTACAGGAAAGTTCTCATTCATTGTTAACAGTCTAAAATAAAGCACTTGAGAAATACAAGGCACTGGGATGTTCTCCAAACATCAACCAACCTACTCAAGTTTAAAACATGACACACATTTCTTAGGAGCTAACTGTAACTAGTGTCACATAGTAAGGGTTATTTTTTTCTCTCTTTTTGGTTGCTTTTAAAATGCAAGACTTCCAGACCCAAAGAATCTGATCAGGGGAAATGTTTCTTACCTAGAAATGGCAATACATGTTTATAAAGGGGATTTGAAGTTTACCTTGCTCCCACATCTGAATTTGACTTCCTGCAACTGAACTTTCTGCTGAGATAACATACTGAGTGAGTTATTTGCTTTTCCTCCCAAATACACCATTTCCCTGGCTTGTGTGCACACAAGCGCACAAAAATATATACGTAGAGTAAGGGGGAGAAACATCATCTCCAGGTTATAACAAACTATTATAGCCTGTGGATGTGGCTCAGTGGCAGAGCATTTGCCTACTATGTGCAGAGCCTTGGGTCCTATCCCTCCATCAAAAAGTGCTGCTAAAACAAGATTTCCAGTGTTGGAGGAAATGGAGGAAGGTCAGTAAAATAATAGCCTACACTTATTGAACCCTGACTATATGCCAGAAACAACTGTAAATATTTTTTAAATTCATATAGATACAATCTACTTAAGAAATATCCTAAGCAGCTAGATCCATTGTTGATTACATCAGAGTGTCAGCGTATTTTCTGGTGTATGTGAGAAAACATTGCAGATGTTATTGACTGTTATTATATATGAGGCTATATTGTTTATGTTCTGCATATGTTGATGTGTGGGAACTCATTTAATCCAGACACTCAATACAACCTGTTATTGTTATTGTTCCAGTCCCATTTTGGCAGAGGAAGAAAACTAAGACTTGCTCAAGTTAATGACTTGCTCAAGGTCATTTAACTTGTTAATATCAGAGACTGACTTTGAACCCTGACAACTTGGGCTCTGAGCATACTTTCTTAACTATTAACTAACTTAAACCTGGCATGCAAAATGCCCCCAGGGTCTACCTCTGCCCACATGGAACCTTAACAAAGTATATACCCTTCAGAGACTTAGTGACCTCAACCAAAATCCCACAGTATTCTTCCTTATTATGGAGTGCATATACTTTTTCTTATCCTTTCTGACAGCTGAAAAATGCTGAGCCTTGAGTATGAGATATTGAATGTTGGCATAATTAAATAAATCATTCATCATAGAACTGTTCAGGAAGGTTATTTTAGCCATTGGTCTGTATATACTTTGACAGCATTTAAAAAATGCCTATTGCCTAAGTTAGCAGACATTTTATATTATTTTAGGTTATATCTTTTGTGGTTGGCACAGAGCAGAAAGTTTGTTGAATGAATAAATGGTCAAAACGTTTTATAAGAGAATGTACCATCTTTTACATTGCAGAGCTGTAGTAGGAGGAGAGTCCCTAGGAAGACTGTACTCTCTAATCCCTTTCTGAAGATGAGGATATAGTGCAGGAAGTGGGGAGGGTTAGTGATGAAGATGGAATGAGGAAGCCAGGCAGGTTTCTAGCTCTACTTGAGTCTGTTTTTGTCTTTCTCCGCTACTGTATTTTGACTATAATTTAAAACCCATTTTAACATGTTAACTAATAAACCAGGAACATGTTCAAAAATCAACTGTGAATGATTTCTAAGTTGCTAATAATTGGGGGTGGGGGGAAGGCACATTCTGCTAGCAAGAAAAAAAAAGATGAGCTTGAGATTATATTTAATTTAGCAAAGAACGAGTTATGAAATTTAGGTGCCCAGGGGTGTGTAGATGTTCAAACTTCAATCTGGTTTAATATATTCATCACATTTCATTCTTTGATTTAGACAATAATGTCAGGAACATTCGGTCTAATGAAAATAGAGATGATATGGGATTTAAATAGTCATTTACTGGCAACCCTAAGAATATGTGTGGAGGTTCCAAATGCTTGCCATCTCCTTAGAAAATCATCTTTATTTTCTTGTGTATCTGAACCTTTCCTTAAGTTAAGTCTACCAGGATTTCAACAGATGCATGCAATTCCCCAAGTTCCTACTTATCTTTGGTGAATTCTAATTGTGGCTTATAGAACTTAAACAGCTACTCACTGAACATCGAGGAAGTTGATAAACCCTAGGAATTTGGGGTATGGTAGGAAGGGCTAAAACACTGGCCGCACATTAACAGCTATGAGATTCACATCAGTTCAATTTGACCTCCTCATTGTCTGAGGAATTTTTTATAAAGGAGGCAAACTCAAGCAAGGGATGTCAAGCTCCAAGGCCCAACCTTGAAGAACTGGGGTCCACCAGGTAACATTTAAGGCATCTGTTCTCTTTACTTGTTCACTCTCCTGACTGTTAGCAGAGATGAGAAAGAATCTACTGTTTGTTTTCTTTGAAGATTTCATCTGATGAGAGATCTGGGGACCAAATCAAGTGCCCATCCCTCAACTTTAAGATGTTCTCAGTGGAACAGACCGGGAAGATGCCTCTCCCCATCACTGTTCTTTGGGAAAGGGAAGCAAAAACAGTCATCTGTTTATCTTCCTCACTGACAGTATGCAGATGTGTTTTCTTAATGGCACTTGCAACACGTTTGTTTTTTTTTCCTTTGGTGTTTGGAACCAGAGCTTTTCCCATCATTCCCAACTGCACGGGGCAAAACTGATGGTAACCTCTTGTTTTTTCAAACTAATTCTATCACTCTGGTTGTTTGTTTTGTTATTTAAGTAATCTAAACCACACAAGTAGCCCATGGGAGAAATAAATAAAGGGTTATTTAATCAAGGGAAAGTTGTTGAACAAGGGGAAGATTTTCCTGTAGTTCATCCTCTAGCTGAGACAAAGGTAAAGGAATGAGGAAAAGATTGAGTTTGCTTTACAGCAACCCTTCCGAGAAAAATTCAAGGAATCTGAGAAAGGTACTCAGCGCTTTACCTTTGTTGGAAACTTTCTAGTAACATAAAGAAGAAGAAGCAACTTTCAATGGTCCAAAGACAAAGACACATTCTTAAATGCACAGTGAATTGGCTCATTGGTTAACATTCCATAATATTAAATTATTTAAAGGTGAACATGTCCATTGATTGATTTTGCTGTGAGTCACAAATGCAACTATCTTGGGTGGCAAAGGAATTACATACTAGGTATTTTCAAATGCTATTTAAGGAATGCCATTTTCTAGATACTCTGGATAACAAGAGAACTACTGAACTAATTGTCCTCTGCCTTTCATTTTTTGCCCTGACACAAGGCATAGAGAACAAATTGTAATAGAAACCATCTTCTTTCTTATGCAATGGACCTGTAGCCATATTGTGTTGTGTTGAGATTCTAATGAAGATTTGACTTGAGAATGAGACAAAGCATAATTAAAATCAGGAGATGTCAGGCAATGAAGTATGAGTAAGACTTTGAGCTGGACGTGCTGGCACATGTCTTTAATCCCAGCACTCAGGAGGCAGATGCAGGCAGATATCTGTGAGTTCAAGACCAGCCTGATCTAAATAGTGAGTTCCAGGACAACCAAAGCTACATAGTGAGAGCCTGCCAAAAAATAGGAAGAAAGAAAGAAAGTAAGAAAGAAAGAAAGAAAGAAACAAACAAAGAAACAAACAAACAAACAAAGAAAAGGAAGACTTTGGAGAGTGAGAAATGTTATATGATCTGACCTATAATCATATCTTGTCATGCTTCCAAATATATATCCCAGATGTTACAGATACAACCTTTGTAGCAACAAATATTTACCATCCACGTGCCAAGTTCTAGAAATACATAGGGTCATTGTGCTCACAGGGCTTATAAATTGGAGCAGGGAGTCAGAGGAGTAAAGAGAAATGGTCCAGTCAAAGAACTGTAAATGTTTCTCAAGTGCTGGGAAGATAGGTCACGAACAGTATCTGGGATATAATACAGTGAGATCGAGAACTCAAATATTCAAAAGACAATAGTAAGTTCAGAGGTCTAAAGAAATGGAGGAAAGAGCAGAGGAAACAGCATGCATGCACTCTGTGAGGAAAGGAAAGATCATGTTTACAGAAACAAAACAACAACAAAACCTTGTGATGGGCCACTATGGTGAGGGAGTGTTGAGCTGATGTGTGTGTGTTGGGGAGGGGGCCAGGGGACATATTAACACAGCATGAACCTGGAGAGTTGGAGAGACCTATTCAGGTGTTCTGGGCCCTGAATTTCATCCTTAATTTCATAAGAAATGAATGAAGACTTATCCATGAGGTAAAAGATTAACTTCCTGATTATCTGGAGAATGGACTGTAAGAAACAGGGCTAACAGGAAGAAGAAAAATGCAGTGCTTCAGGCAAGAGGAAGTGGTGTTACTAGAGACGGGGAGAACTTCATAAATGCCACATCCCCACCCCTTCTCTGCTCCATGTTTACTCTCTGAAAGACAGGCACCATGTTAAAACAGACTTTCTAATAATTTGTCTGGGTACCAGGGCCAGTCTATTCATCAGTTCTCCCAACTGTGAATGGTGGATGAAAATGGTACCTAACTCTTAAAGCTGTTTTAAGATTTGCTTAGATTTGCATGCTAAAAGTGCTAACAAAAATCAAAATTGTGGGATATTATTGTTTCATCACATGAAAGCAACTAATATTTTTCTGATAGTTTACCATGCTTCATATGCTGGATATCACTTAGTTTTTATGTTAAAACTAAGGTAATACATATTGGCAAACCATTTGGTTTCTCTGTCACATACTAATGTGAACACTCCATCCAGTTCTCCTGGAAGATGAAAGGCCTCTTTAGGGCTGCTTTCTCAGAAGGATAGATCACCTAGAGCCAAGCAGTGGTGGCGCACGCCTTTAACCCCAGCATTTGAGAGGCAGAGGCAGGTGGATTTCTGAGTTCGAGGCCAGCCTGGTCTACAGAAAAACCCTGTCTTGAAAAACCAAGAAAAAAAAAAGGATAGCTCACCTAGATGCTACTATGGAGTTGATAGAACTGAGCTATGCACTGTTCACACTGGCATGTCCACGATTTTCATGGAAACTGAAGCAAGACATTTAGGAAGGTAAGGACTGGTCTTTCTGTTGTTCCTATCAGCATGCTTAAATGACTGATGCTGAGGATCAGTTACCACAGAGTTAGGTGAAAGGACTAAGAGAGGAGAGTAGTTACCCCTGTACTTGGAAAGAGAAGGGAAATTTGGCAAGGAAAGGATATTCTGCATAACTTTATTCTCATTACTCTTTTTTTTAATCTAGTCCATTTTATTTTCTCTTTTTTGCTTATCTTTCTATCACCTTCTTCTTTCTTTCCACTTCTTCCTTTCTCCATCCAATTTCTTCTCTTTCTTTTCTCCTTGTTTTTCTTTCATCCTTTATTTCTCCCTCCCTCCCTCTTCTTTGCTTTTACCTTCCCTCCAATAAAACAGCTTTTTTTCTTCACTTCTGGATGTTTTTCTCCAGGACTATGGGGCATGGGTAATGTGTACAGGACATAAAAGCCCCAGGAAACCATCCATTTCCTTCCAGACAAAGAGCAGGAGTCGACATTGCTTGTTTATTTATTTATTTTTCTTTCCAAGCTATAGATCATTCTCCAGTGAATGAGACAGCACATAAACCCAGTACAGTCTAGCATGGATGTAACCCATGTGTCTGCACGGGGGACTGGGCTGAGGGGGAAGGAAACCAACTGTCACTTTCATTTAGGTCATCATAGAAAATGAAGAGAGCGGGTAGCAGGGAGTGGGTATAACTACACCTAACCACAGTGACTTTAGAATGTGCCCATGCCAGCTTCCCCTCCTGTCCGAGGCTTCAAATGCATTTGTCACACACTCATTCTTTCAAGCACCCAGCGCACAGCTGGTTACTGAGAAACACAGGATCAGACCACTTTGGGCCCTGGTTGAGATGAATCATTTACAGTTCTGTAATTATTTTTAAAATAAATGAATTAACTATGAGCCTCACCCTAGAGGCCAAATCTTCAGTTCAGTGTTAAGTAGAATCAAGACGAGAACTATTATTAGCTTTACATGGGAAAAGGATGGTTTACATCTTGCTTTCACATTCTGGAGCACAGAAAAGGGCTCAGTTTCACAGGCAAAATAAAAATGATAACATAATAATAATAATAAATAATGTAACTCAGAGACAAGCTTGGTACCCACTCAGTGCCCATGTTGGTTTAGAAGCCCTACAGGGTTAAGCAGGGTGGGTAGAAGCCTGATCTCAATAACATGGGCCCAATGTCCAGAGTATTTATGGCACCATATCCAGAGTATCACATAGACACTGAGAGGGAACAAATTCCTTGGTGTGTCCTCTCTATCATAGTCACAAACTATAACAGAGCAAATAATGAGGTATTTTTAAAAAGCCAAGGAGCTTTTTAAAATTCTACAACAGAGTTGTTGAGGAACTAAACCCAGAGCTTTATGCTGGAGCTGTTGTGGGCAAAGAAACAGATAAAATTTCTCTTCTCGGGTAGGTAAAGTCCAGTGAATGCTGGAATGTAGAACATTAAAGAAATAATTCAGGAATAAGTGTGAGGATGTGAACTACAGTTCAACCTTCATGCCCCTCCCCCAAAGGACTCCTGGGGCATCTGCTGTAGACCAGAAGAAGTGATCAGGGAAAATTAAAGTAGAAAGTCATTTAATAGTTTTTGAGGAGACTCTTGACTTGAAATACTCTCTTCCAAATTCTTACTGTAGGAAAAGTAGGGAAACAATGCCTGGAAATTATGTCACGGTTGCTCTGAGTGTAAAATGGATGCACGCGTGTATGTACATGAGGAGAACATAGGAGGTGCCCACTACATACAACTGCTCTATAGGTACTGCAAATGTTATGCGGCTACCCGGACCTTTGTAACTTTTACTCCTAAGTTGTCTTTATTTTTCATGGCCTCCAAATGTAGAAATCAGCAGTTTTCCTGAAGACTATGACTTGCTAGCACCACTTCAAGGCTGGTATAAGGAATATGAGAGTCAGCTAGTGAGAGATGTTAACCCACAGTTCAGCAGCACAAGAGAGTTTGGCTTCACTGTTCTTCATTTGAAGCTGTATCATATAGTAAATAACTGATACCTAGAAAGCTGCCACAGAGCGTGTATACCACTATCCACTACAGATACCCAAAAGTCTTCAAACCCAGGGACTTTAGGCAATACTTATGTTATTTCTCGTGATTATGTGGATTTGCTGGGCGGCTCCTCTGCTGGTATTGCCTGGATCACTCTGATAGGATGTAGCTGTAGGGTCAGCAGACATGAAGGTCTAACATGACTCTGCTTAAGTTTTAGTTGGTGGTGCTGGCTGTGAATAGGCTGCTTGGACTCTCTCCTACAGCCACTCATCAGTCAGTAAGCCATAGCAACTTCCTTCTAAGGCAGTATCTGGATAGTATTTAGGGCACACAAAGAAAACACTGCAAGTCCTCTTAAAGACTCAAGGTGTGGACCGTGTATAGAAGAACCCCATCTTTCACCTTTTGTTTCTCAAAACAAGTCAAAAGGTTAGTCCAGATTCAATGTGATAGCCATACAGATTCCATCTCTTAGTGTGAGAAAACTCATGGCTGCATTTAATTTGCCACAGGGGTGAGAAAGAAATCTTAAAGGGAATTTTGCAACTCAGTTAGCTTGAGGCACAAGGCTCTGCATGGAAAACATTGGCTTTGCCTTAGTGTTGTGGCTGAGAAGAGTTATGAGCCTAAATAAACATTTCTACACTTAAGAATCTGGGGGGGGGGGTGTTGGAAGGTGCACAGGATCTATCTCTTAAAGTCTGTGTGTTTAGGTTAAACCTATGAAATTGCTGATATTCGACCATTTGGGCTAAAAAGAGAAGTAATTTCACAGATTCTAATGTGGCACATGTTGAAAAAGCAACCTCTGGCTTACAGCTGTTAGATGAAGGAGGGTCCCAGGAAGACAAATATGCTGGCTGATCATTGCCAGTTCTACCACACATACCACACACATTTAAATGTTTGTACAAAACTCTGCAGCCATAGAAGGTTTTCATTTGTAATCTTCAAATAGCACAGGATGGTGTAACAAGTTCAGGATTCTGGGGACCAATAGTCTTCTATCTGAGCCAATGGTTCCTAATCAGACATGATTGTGCCTCTTCTGGATATTTGAGAACATCTGAAAATGTTTTTGGTTGCCACAATTGGAGGTCAACATGACTGGCATCTACTAAGATATTATGATGAAGTTACACATTACCAAGCATCCTACAATGTACAGAATATTCCCAAAGTGCCCAGCCATTAGTGTAATGAATGCAAAGGTTCTGAAAGCAGGTCTAAGTGGACAAGAGATCATTCTATATCCAAGCCTGTACTATCTCCAATTCATCAGGAAATGGCATTATTGCTTTGCTTTTCACGGCTCTGTGAAGCTATGGTACAACTTCTCTGAATTTACTGATTATTTTAATTTTACATTAATGTACATCTAAATGGCCAGATAGTACTGAGCAATATACATAAATTAGAGTATAGAAACACAGTGAGTCTGGAAGAACATAACCTTTTGGGAGAATACACACTCATGCCAAACTTTGCAGATTAAGCATACCACTAAAGCACACCAACCCCCATCTATATACCACCAACCCTGCTTGTATAGATTTCCTCTTTTGCTTCCTTCCCCACCCCATCATACATGCTTGCCACCCACAGAAACCACACATAGCCCTTTCTTCTTGGCTTTCCTTTCAACCTCTCATCATACACCAATCCCATAGAACGACAAAAATCCCCTTTTGTGACTGCTTGGCCCCCTGTGGCTTTTGTGGTTATGATATAAAGTTCCCTCCCAAATTTGAACGGGAATGAAGTGATACCAACACTTTTTCTTCTCATTGCCTTTCATCTGTTTTCAATCTCTGGCACTCTCTCCAGCAGTGTCAAGACAATCAAGAGTCATTAGAAAGCCTTTCTGTTACAAACGTCCAGTTCATAAGCGTCAGAACTGGGTCCTTCAGGGAAGAAATAAATGACCAGTGCCTTCCTCTTCATTCCTGTTTTCCTTTTTCTGTTCTTAGCAGAGATATCAGTGCACTGAAGGAAACCTGCTCAGTCCAGCCTACCTTTAGCAAATATTCACTATACATCAGGCACTAAGATCAATCCTGACCTAACATCTACCTTAAGACACCACCTTATTCTCTTTTCTGTAGTCAGCTATGGCAGGTGAATCTAGCTAGTTTGACCAAAGAGGCCATGAGAGGGAAACTTTGTCTCTCTCAGTCCCTTCTGCATCACAAATGGTAGCAGACATAAAGTCCCTAGTCGTTTCTCTCAGAAAATGAAGTGCATCCCACAGTTATAAGGAGAACCTAACACGAGCAAAAACAAATTATGGCACTGAAGGTGAGGAAGCTTGCTTTCTTGCTGAGAAGTCACTACCTAGACTATAATGGCTTGACCTGCCAGTGGTAGGTCAGATCAACAGGTTTTGTCCAAAGATCGACAAGAAAAGTTGCAATTGTGGGTCCATGACTCAGACAGAATTATAGGTATTCAGCCAAGTACATCTCAAATATATTGGAATGTCAGGTTCTACCAAGAACTACTACAATCTGAAATGTCGTGCCTGCTTGTTCTAAAAATTTAAGTGTGACTTTCATTCAGTAAAATAAACAGATTTTTAAAATATATAACAATGATTAAGTTTGATAAATGTATGTACCATGGGCTTCATACCAGTCTCTTCTGGATTTTGTAAAACTATTTACAAAAATTCACCATTCTTTTAAATATCCCATTTGCTCTTATTAAAAGGTTAAAATATTTAGGGACTTTAACAATTCCCTGCTGCAGCAATTTATATACATATATACTCATTTTTGTTGCCTTTTTAAGGATCCACCATGATCATCTTCTCTGTTGATAGTCCTGTTGCTTCACACAGTCTTGATTCACTGCACATTCCTTCCAAAGGCCACAAGCTGCATCTTTAGGTCTGGCTTTCCCCCTAATTGAGGAAGTCTCTACTCTACCTACAGGCTTAGCTAACCATGCTCTGGAACTAGAACTCTCCAGGAGCCTCTGGGAATTGGAGTGCAAATACCTCAGCACTCTCCCACCTCAGGTAGGACCCTGAACACTCTATCTTCAGGAAACTTCTCTTGGCATACAGCTCCAGTAGCTCACAATGGTTGTGCCTTCATTACCTTTTCCAGCTCTGTTCTCTACTTTTCCAACCAGTCTTGCTTTCACTGTATGAACTGCTTGCACTTGGGCCAACAATGTCCCTGAAGCATCTTTCACCTCTAGACGGTATGGGGGAGGGGCATTGTTACTCAACCATATGTGCATGTGAAGGTTAAAATCATGTATC
>NC_045030.1:155380417-155381681 GCF_008632895.1 Mastomys coucha
GTGTGTGTGTGTGTGTGTGCATTCGAGCTCTTGCTCAAACACTCTCACACCCATTTGCATACTTGTAGCCTACAAAGTGACTCTGTCCACAAACCTGAGAAGTCAGAGGTAAGAACATAGGAAATAAAACCAGTTACTTCTGTTCCTCCCTCCGAGTCCTTATAGGAGGGACATTTGTTCTATACAAATTGGATACTTGTGTGCATCCTAGTCTCCTTCTTAGTGGAGATAACACCTCCTAAGTGGGTGATCTGGCCTGCCATCTGGAGACTTCCTGATCCAGCCTCCCCTCATTTCCTCCCATAGGCTACTCTGGCCTTCAATCCCAAGAGAAACACTCTGGCCTCAAATAAGACTCCTTAATCATTCTGCTACAGATTAGACAGAAAAACCTCAACATTCTAGGAATAGCCTTTCCTGCAGTCCAGATGTTTTTATCACTCTCAGTCCAAATCTAGAAAGTATTTTCAAAAGCAAGGAAAAATTAAAAATAAAACCCAGACTTGATTCTTCTCCATGGGTTAACACAAAACCCCTTTAAATGCAATTCTAGAATTGGAGGCCAGGTTCAACAGAATGTGTATTTTCTCCAAATTTGTCTACTCTTCTTTCTTGGCAGCAACACATTTTTAAAAATCTAATCTCTGTTTTCTTTACATAAATCTAGACCAAATGTGATTTCTCCCCTGCATGTGAAAATAAATTATTTCAAATGTAATTTTCTCCTCCTGTTTGTTCCTGCTCCTCCAGAGACCACTGAAGGGTGTAACTCCAGATGCAAACTGTCTGCTACTGAAGAGCTAGCAGAGGATTTCCCAAGCCCTCCATGTCTTCTGGGCTATGGATGGAGGAAAGAGTGTGGGTGTGGCCAAGGTAATTATGTGGCACCTAGGATTCTTGCTTCACACTCCAAAATGGTATCTTCACACTCCCCATGAACCAGGATTGAGGTGGTGGATGTTAGAAGCTAAGTTCAAAGTTGAAAATATGAATCACATCGAGTTCCTCTTATCTGGATATGTTCAATCTGTGCTAAACAGTAAGAGTACTTGGTAGTTCTTCTGAACTCCTGCTACTCAAAGCATGGCCCCCAGACCAGAAGTCATACCATCATTTGTGTACTTATCAGAAATGCCAGTTATTGGGTCCCACTCCAAACCTGTTGGATTTGAATGTCTAGGGAAGGTATGGTGTAACTTAGCTATGGTTTCCGTGTGACTTTAGGCATGTCCCAGTGTAAGAAGTCCTGTTTTATTTAGATGTT
>NC_045030.1:155382622-155403758 GCF_008632895.1 Mastomys coucha
AAAAAAAAAAAAAAAATGAGGCTCTCCTTATAGATTGCAAAAATGTCTAAAGCAGCTCAGAGAAAAATCTTTGGTGAGGTACCTAGGTTGACCATTTCTCCAAACACAAAACATCTCTCATTCAAAAGAGCCGTGGTTAAGGGAAACAAAGTGGATACACTGGGCTGCAGAGTTGCAGCCCTGGGGGAAAGTCCTATCTCTTCATGGGCAAGTTTCTGGAAACACTCAAGAGCTACCTGGCTCACAATCAAAGCAGCCAAACTAAAGGACTAAATGGAAGTTCTCAATGTAGTATTTGCTCCAGCTGCTCAATATCTTCCTCCCTTGCTTATAGGGAGCATAATTCATAATTTCAGCCTGCTGGCCTTTCTGTTGGCTTCCAGATGACCAAACTTGAGTGACTCAGATCTGTCTTTTCTTCCCCACTCCAGGGAACTCATAGCAAGCATTTGAATCCTAAGGCCTAAGAAATCAATTGTCTCCTAGCCTCTGCATACAAGGATTTCAGGACAGCCATGTGGGCGGTCTGGGACATGAAGAAAAAGAAAAGGAACTAGGGAGGCTGGGGAGAGTCAGTCTGGGAGCAGATTACAGGTTAGGAAAAGAGTATCTTCTCATTATTGTTGTTTTCACTAATAAATCAGATCACTCCAGCTCTTTCCTGCTTCAGGCTGGCAGGGCTAAAACATAGCTCTGAGTCATCAATGCTACACAAGGCAAGTGCTTCCTGTGTGGGATTTGGGCATTTTCTCATCTACTTTCTTGGCACAAAGAAGAAAGCAACATGAAGGTATGGAAGAAAGAAATGAGAGAAGAGTTAATCTGCTTTGTTATCAAATTCCTAATCCAAAGCCCATTCATGTTGTGTGTTAATATATTATTAAGGCCAGGAATGACGCTTCAAAGGCACCTGGACAAAAAGCCCACAGGGACTTTTAACTATCTCCTTACTCACTTTCTACACTTCCCACTGGGAGCAGGGAGGAGCTGACCATGTTCTTGTTTGCTGAGCCCTGGCTCAGCTCTTGTATCATGGATACTGTATCTCTGGGAAAAGAGTTTGGTTTTGTGCCTGGTTCTGTGGATAGCAGAAGTCGTAGTATTGCAGACACTCCAGACCCAGAGTTCTCTTCCCACACTCTATGCCTTGTCAACTTCCAGTTTAAAGCTTTTAAAATGTAACATTTAAAAGGCCTATGATAAAACTCTGGCAAGTTTTAGCTTTTTTATTTAAAAAAGGAGGCAGAGGAAGCTGATATGATAGATGTCTCCTTTTTCCACCTTTTTTTTCTTCTTCTTCTCAAACATAGGCGTAATGTTTTGAGCTATGGTAGCTACCTTGGAGCCACAAGGAAAGGCCACGAGAGTTTCTGACACACAAAACTCAGCATTGTTGACCTATACCAGTCGCTGTAGCCACCTACTTTCAGACTCTTCTTTTGTCCTAAAAGGAAACTGGAACCTCACTTCATTTAATTTCCTGACCTGGAATTCAGATTATCTATTATCTACAGTAGAATTCATCCCTAACTGAGACCATTACTCTCCCTAAGAAAAACACTATTCCCAGCAGATGGCCTGAGTGGCTGTGGGTAGCCATGCAGATCAGAGGCATCAGTCACAATATGTTTGGATGTGTGCAGTACAAAACCTGCATTTCCAGGCACAGCATCCGTGATAGTAGTATAGTACATGATCATTGGACACTGACTTGGTAATACCTAGTTCTATGGCTGACCTTGGCCCTGGATCAGTTAAATGACCTCTTTGCGTCTCAGTTTCCCCCTCTTCAGAGAGGAACAACAATACTTCTCTAGTGGGATTCTCATAAAGCTTAAAGATACATATAAAACATCTGGCACACAGCAGATAATCTATAAATAGTGGCCAAATACTATAACGGAAACTATTCTGTGAATTTGGCTGGCAGCTCTTTGGAGCATCCTACATGGAAGGACTTCAGCGATCCTGAGTGTCCCCTTCTTGCACAGCTGCAGGGAATCTCAGAGGGGAGGAATGACAAAAAGAGGAGCAACATGAAAGAGCAATGACTATCCTGAAGAGTCCCCCTCACTCCATTTACCTCTGTGGATCTGCTGTATGTTACCATTATGGAATAAGTGGTTTCAGCATGAATTCCACGATGGTGAAACTACAAATTCAGGCATTACTAGGCCAGAGGTCTCACATTCCATGGATACACATTACTCTCTTTGCCTCAAGTTGTGTGTCCCTGAAGGAACATCAAACTAGGCACAAGAGTTGACATTGATTGATCTAGGGAAGGGGCAGTCTCCAGAGACCTTAACATACCCCTTCTGTTTGTCAAGGCAGAAAAAGGGTGTGGCTCATTATAGATCAGTTGAGGCACTAGGATTTGAATGACAGTTTGGGTGTCACACTGAAAGCATTCTACAGTCAGGGTCCATTTGTTCTTTTCATGGATAATTATTGAGTACCTACTGTGTGCCAGTGGCTGACTGTTGTGGGTACAGTAATGAAAAACACCAAGCTTCTGTGTCCTTAAAGAAGCTATATTCTCCTGAGGGGGTGGGGTGGTCGTGCAAAACAGAGGAAAACAGCATAGAGGGGTAGATTGTGACAAACGTGTTCTAAGTACAGACGGAGGATTCTAAGACCCTACAGGGTAGCCATTTTAGATGGACTGAAAGCAATGAGTTTTAAAGGTGATGCGGAGAGAACCAGGTATGTCTCTGGAGGGAGTGCTCCAAGCAGAGGAAAGGTGGGATTAAAATGGAGACAGCTGGATGGGTGCTGCGCCTGGTTCAGAGGAGTGGGATGGGTCAGGTCATGCAGGCCCTTATGGGCTACTCCAAGACCAGGGCTTTGCCTTTTAACCAGAGTAAGGTGACCTTTAGATGGTTTTGAGCAGAAGAGAGACATATATTGGCCTCTTTTCAAGGGCCTTCCCTAACAGTTGTATGTGGAACACATCAGAAAAGGATTTTAGTAGAAGCAGGGAGACCATGAAAAGTCAGTTAGAGTAGATAGATGATTGCAGCTTGAGTGATTTCTCTTTTCTAATAACCAGATACTCAAAGTGAGTCTGGAAAAGAAATGAGACCTCAGGGGCAGCCAGCCAGATTGCCTCCATATATTTAAGCTGCATCTATGTGGCTCAGGCGCAGGCCAGAAGGGCAGCAGACCCAGACTTCAGTATCCAAAGGCTGCCTGACAGCTAAGTGATGACAAAATCCACGTGTTTGCCACCACATCTTGCCTGGCTATTCATAATGGTGCTACTCAAGACCAGCAACTTCCTGCCTCATCTTTAACTGCAATTTTGATCAGTACCCAAACAACACCTCATTTGTTTCCCTGGGATGTGCCTCTGACAGGCAATAAATACCATGTCCATGAGGGCTGGAAATGTTAAAAAGGAAGGGTGGTCAGTAATAATCTCAGACTGTCCTGGGACATGTATATATGTGCATGTGTGCATGTGTGCATGCATGCCTGTGTGTGTGTATGTGTGTGTGTGTGCCTGTATGTATGTATAATGCACAATGGTAGGAGAACTACAGAAAATGGTTATGTCTTTGGATGTTTTGAGTATCAAGAAATTAGTACCCTTTCTTTTTCATTATTTTTTTCTTTTTTAAAACCTTTTATTGCTGTTTGAGAATTTCAAGCATGTATCTAATGTTTTGATCAAATCCATTTCCCACTCCCTCCCTTCCTATTTGTCCCCTATTCTCCCATCACTTCCTCTCCCAGTTTCCTGTGTTTTAAACTCACTGGGTCCACTTAATGCTACCAGTATGAACATGGGTAGAGAACCATCTACTAGAGAATGGGTAGTCTTTCCAAACATCCTTGAAGAAAAGTTATCCTCCCTCCTCCAGCAGCCATAATTGCCTTGAGCCACCTCCTTATCCATGCTGGAATTTTGTCTGGCTTGACCTTGTGTATGCAGTCACATCCACTGTGAGGTTATGGGTGCCACAGCCCTGTCATGTCTAGCAAACACTATTTTGATGTAGTTATCTACTACTTTTTGCTCTTACAAAGTTTCCACTCCCTTTTTTTTTTTTTGCCATGTCTACTGAGACTTAGCGAGATGAGATGAGGTATAGATATCACATTTAAAGATGGGATCTCCAGCATCTTGGTCTCTACATGTTGATCAGTTGTGTGTTGTGATATTAATCACGATCTACTGCAAACAGAAATCTCACGGATGAGGGTTAGGAGATGCACTAATCTATGGGTATAAAGATAAGGACTTAGGGGACAGTTTAATACTATATCCATTTAGCAGAATAATAACACTAGGCTTTCTCCTGGGGCCTTTGACTTGGTCAGTCATGGATTTGGAGATTGAGTGATGGTACCAGGTATGAGTTCTGTCTTGTGGAGCAGGCTTTAAATCCAATCAGAAAGTGGTTGGTTGCTTCCATAACATTCATATTATGCCACTATTTCACTATTTCATAACGTGGAAGCTAAGGAGCACTGTCCTTGCCTTGCTGTTTGGGGGGGTTAAATTTTTCCTGTAAGTCCTGTTTTGGTCCTGGCCACCCATTGTTATCAGCTCTCTCTATTATATCCATGATGTGAGCATATCTTGCCGGGCCACTTATTACTGTAGCTTACAGGGGTCACGGCCTAGGCTACATGAGACCTTTTCAAGAAAGAAAGAAACAAAAAAATGGAAGGAAGACTGGAAGAAAGAAAGGAAAGAAGGGGAAAAAAGAAAGAAGCAAAAGAAATAAAATTAATAGCCATCACTATGGTTGGTTGGCAGGGCAAATAATCTGCATTTGAACTTAAGTTCCCTATTAGAAATAATGAATTCAGGCTTTCTTCCTAATCTTTTGTGGTTTTCAAAAAGACATCCTTTTCTGACCCAGGGATCCTGTTCAAGTCCGCTTCTCTAGACCAAACATGTGGCTACATTCAAAGACATTTTTTCTTTTGCCGGGGTTAGAGACCTTGTAAGGTCTTGCCCTATCCCTCCTCCTGTTCTCTGGCCTCCATGCCCTAGCTGTTTCTTGGAGCTACTATCAGCTGTCCTTTCACATTAGAGAAAAATCACCCCAGCTTCTTATTGTAAAATAAAAAGCAATGCCTGCTTCTGGGAAGGCCAGGGAAGCAGCTGCCACCCTTCCCCCTCCAGCTTCTGCCCAACATGAGGTTTTGTTTTTTCTTTTCCCTGCCTTACACATTCTCACACTCACTGCTGTAAAAAGCTGCTTATAATGCCATTGAGAGCAGGGATGGAAGCTGCCACTCCCATCAACTGAAAACCTCTAAACATAAACAAGAGGAAAGCTGAGCTGTGGGGAGGGGCTGCCAGCCTGGGTTTCTTTCTCATTCACTAGGAGGAGGCCCACATTTTTGCTAAAGCTGAGTGCCAGGGATAGAGAGAGCTGGTAACAATGGGTGGCCAGGACCAAAACAGGACTTACAGGAAAAATTCAACCCCCCAAACAGCAAGGCAAGGACAGTGCTCGTTAGCTTCCATGTTCTCCAAAAGAGGCTGTTAATTCACAGCCACTACAGGAACTGGCCTCTAATGTGGCAGGCCCAACCCTTGCTGAAATGGGCTGCTTTTCTGATGCTAATGTATAGCCTCTCCTTTTTATTTTATTTCTTTTAATGAGGGGCCTACTCATCTTGCAATTTTCAAAAATAGATCTCCCCTTTTTCCAGCCTTTCCACTCCCCACTCAATTCTGGTTTTAGCAGGAAACCATATTTCCTCAAATGCATCATTCATAGAGATGGAAAAATTAATTTAAATAGACATGTGTCAACCTTGTTTTTTAAAAAAACAAAACAAACAAACAAACAAAAATAACAGGACAAATATGATTCCAGAACTTGCATTTTAGAAATCCTGTAGAACAGCATAGTGGCATCTTGAGTCAATGGTCATCTTAGATGGACCAAGGGAAGCATTCTCCCACCCAGAGCCTCTAATCAGCTTTTTACTATTGTTCCTTGTCCAGACTGGTTTACATTCTGTAATCTTCAGCCCCTGAAACAGGCTTCTTGGAGTCCTCTGAGGTTGTTTGTGAGAACACACATGCAGTGATGTGCAAGCATGTGGCTGTATGAACACATGTGTCAGCATGAGTGGATGCAAGCATGCACACACAGGGGGACACTGCATGTACCTACAAGTGTAGATGTATGTAAGATCTATGTGCATGGAGGAAATGTTCATCCATGGGGGTCTCTCATCTCCACCCCTTTCAGGAGGCTCATCTTTTCTCTTATCATGCTCATGTGAAGAACTCCTCCATTTTTCTTATGCTTTGAGTGCACCCTCACTCTAGCTTCTGTGTCCTCTAAGGACACGCAGACTTAGCCAGTAGACAAGAGTTCAGAAAAAGGAGTTAAGTGACTTCCAAGAGTTTTTGTAAGACAGCACTGTGGTGTGACATTTCAACACTCAAATCCACACAGGAATAAAAATATTTATTTATATTTATATATTTATTTACCTCCCAAACTCTGCCCCCATTCCCAGTCCCCCTCTCTCCTTTCCCCCCTCTCTCCTCCCCTTCTCATCAGAGAGGGTGCCCCCCAGGTATCCCCCAACCCTGACACATCAAGTTTCTGCCAGAGTAGGTGCAAGAGACAAAAATCTTGATCATCAAATCTGGTCTTTCTTCACACTTCCTGGTTCTCAGTGGCCTCCCCATTCCTCTCACCAGCCTCTACCCTCCAGCCTCACAGCTGGCCTCCCTCCAGATGCTCTGCAAGTGAGGAAGATATTTCTGGCAATGTTACCTTGGGTCATCCCCACCTATGCTGATTCTGGCTGAACTTTGTAATTCTCTTTGACCTTCTGGAGCTTGAAAAATAACACCCAAAATGAAGGCCTCAGAAATTAAAACAAAATTCCTCCCTGACCTTCCCTTCTGTCTTGTATTCCTCTTTCTTGCCTCAGGCGAATAACAGAAATGTCAATTTCTTCCCTGCCCCCCAAGGCAGGCCATAGAAACCAGAACCCACTTCCCCAAAGCAAACCATAAAGCCTAAAAATATTACTCTAATCTCCTTTCTGCCTTGGAGTCAGCCTTTGAGAAAGCATCTGACTTTCCTTGTCTGATAAGACCCTGTCCGTTGGGAAAGGGATCCCATTCCAGGCCCCAGGAGTAAAGAATGGAACACAGACAGGACGAAGGAAGGAAGGCTCTGAACAGACAGGCCTGCCGGGTTTCCTCCCTCAGTCTGGTTTTAGCAGTTTAGACTCTTACTGCCTGGTCATCTTTCCACATGGCTTTGTATGTTTTGTCGAATGCAAATATGAAAATAGGCTAATTTCTCCTTCTACTCTATCTCTATTCTGAAGGCTCCTGCACATGCAAAACTGGTGAAAGAGATTTTTTTCTTGCTGACCCATCTTTCGTTGTGGAAGTTTCACATGTGACCCTTGATGTTGGTCAGGAAAGAGATTGTTCCCCCTCCGCCCCCCCTTCCATCCCTACAGTTAAGTTTAACTCAAGCAGAGACAAGAAGCATCAACCCTTCCCTGCTTCATCTTTCATGCTGCTGGGGACCGCCCACCTCCACATGAACAAGCCCAGGCTAGCCTTCTGGACAATGAGAGGCCTCACAAGAAGAGGATACAAACAACACAGCTGCTGGAGCTGAGAACCCCCCAGCCATGAAAGTGAGGCCACCTAGACCTTTCACCCTGGTTGATTTCAATCAGACCAGATGGTCTGCCCAACTGACCAACAAGGTTACGACAAAGAACAATTGTATGCGTCTGTAAGCCACTAAATTACAACAAAAGATAACGGATACACCTCCATTACATTCCCACAGCCACTACCTTTAACACTTGACCTCATTTTCCTGACTCAGATAAAAAGCCTAAAGAAAGAAGATGTTGAATTATACTTGGTTATATAATTGAGACGGATCAAACTGCAGGCAGTCCTCAACAATGGTTTGACTTAAGTTTTCAACTTTACGATGGTGGGAAAGCAAGATGCATTCAATAGAAACTTCCCTTTGAATTGTGAATTTGGATCTTTTCCCAGGCTAAGGCTGTGTAGTATAATATTCTCTCATGAGACTGGACAACTCATAGTCAGCCACGTGATTCCCAGGGGGAAACTACAAGTAAGCAGTTTGTCAAGCAAGGATACAGGGTACGTAAGGTGTACTGAAGGGTTTCTCAGGACATAATTCCACCATAAGTGCATATAAAACCAGGAATGACCAGGAAGCTAAGTTAAAAGGACAACCATTGGGTCCTTTGAGAATCTTAGAAGACATAGAACTTGGGACGAAGAAAGTTTTTGGGAAATATTGACTAGATTGCTAGCCTAATAGAATCTGACTTTCCATTGTACAGATAAGAAAACAGAGACGCATGGAGGGTATGTAGCCTCCCTCAGGCATATAACTAGTTGCAGGCCTCCCCTGCAACATAATTGTTCACTGTGTGAAAAGGAGGGTGTTAAGGATGACTCATGATCTCCTGCATCAGAATGCTATCCCACTCTGCACACACTGCTCCCTGATTCAAATCTATGGAGCTTGTCCTGTTGTTTGGGAATACCACACAGTAGGTGCTCGGTTAATTTAATATAAGGACATACCTTTGGAAAATTTGCCAGACCACGAGAAAGCAAAACAAAATAATGCAGTCCATACCAAAGAGTCCTTTCTCTCTACTCACAGAAAATCACTGCCTTCCAACATTCAAAAATGGTCAGAGTTAAGTGCCCCATAGAAAATTCTTAAAATGTGCAGATAAAAGGAACAGATCTCTCTCTCTCTCTCTCTCTCTCTCTCTCTCTCTCTCTCTTTCTCTCTCTCTCTCTCACACACACACACACACACACACACACACACACACACACACACACACACACACACACACACACCACAAGCCTTAGAGGAGAAAGTTGGGACTCTCCAAGAAACCAATGGACAGGAACCACTCTCATTTATTTTATATTTTTCTCATCTCACTCAGTCAAGGTGAACCTCTCCTTGATCACAGTGGAGAAAGCTGCTTTCTGGCAGAGCAAATCCAGATAGCAAAACAATCAACGATCACCATGCTGTGACAAGGACCTGCTAAATGCCAGTGTCTACTCCTTTTGTTTTGTCCAACAAGAAGAACCAAAGTCAGTCATTTCTATCCAGAAAGAAACAGCTCCCTGCCCTTACACGCAGATGTTATGCCACATATCTCTATTCTTTTTGTCCTAATGTTCGTGTGCATACCTGCATGTTGTCTGTGCATGTCAATGGTGCAAACCCTTTGTAGACAAGAACTACTTTCTTCACAGCTCTGCCTCCAATATTACCAAGCATATGTCTGGACATCCAAGATGTGCTCGGTGAATCAATGAACATATCTTAATCAGAGGCCTTGGGACTACAGTGTAACTGTGCCAAGTAACCAGAACTCTATAAACTCATTTCTTCTTTACCAGGGATACTTCATCTCCCAGTAGTTGAAGTTGGACTGAGAATAACGGGATGGCAGACGAAGGCTGCTTCCTGTTGCTCTGAGAATCCCTTAGTAATAGCCTATAATAGTATTATACTCTAGCTGTGCCAGTCTGTCCTTGATTTTAGCCCTACCTCCCCCACTCTCCTCTTCCTTTGAGGATACCAGGTTCTGTAGCTTCTTATATACAGCCAAGCTTGTAATGCTTCAAAACCCCAACCTCTTCCCTTTGCTCCCTCAGTCTTAACAGTGTTCACCTCCTTCTTAATTCCTGTCTCTTTTCCCTTTCTGCTTTTTCAGTCTTCTACTCTCTGCTTAACCAGTATCTTCTGTTAAATACTCAGTGAAAATAGTATTTCTCTTCTCCTAACTGAACTCCAACTGGTATAGAGACTATGACATTTGGAGAGACAGCAGGGCCTTGTCTGTTCTTTCTTACTTAGGCAAGCATAGGGACAACTCATCAACTCTGGACCCCATTTGACTTGAATTATACACACACCCTTTTCCCAACAAAGCATTTAGTAAAGTAAGACTTTCACCAGCAGCTACAAACACACTCCTCTTCAAACAAAGCAGTTCATCACGCCAACTTATAGCACATCAGCCAACCCTCATTTCCTCTATTTTTGTAGTTAAACACATCTTGAAGCGCATCCCGAAGCTAAAGGCAAGTGACCAATCCAGCCTGGACTAGTTTGGGGTTCATGCATAGTCAGGCAAACTGTGTCCTCTATGTGAACTTTTAGGAAAAAAAATCCCTATTTACCACCCTATGCAAATGCTTGATAGGGCATGCATACAATTAAAATCAGAGGTATTGTGGGAAATGACTTGTGCAGTGAATCAAGCCTTACATAACCCAAGCCTATCAGTCAAAACAGAAAACCACCCACACTCCATCTCTAACAACTAACTCCTTCTACCTATCCTGGACCCACAAAAAGAAACCCCAGAACATTTTCCTTGGCCCTACTACTCTCTTCCAGTGTATCTGCTCTGCACTCTCACTTTACTTTTGGTTAGAATTCTTTGCTTCTTTGCTATTTGTATTGCTTCTTTAATTATTTGAATAAAATGCTGTGTTTCTTCTATTGATGCCATGAAACACTATGATGAAAGAGCAAGTTGGGGAGAAAGGGGCTTATTTGACTTATACTTCCATGTCATAGATCATCACTGAAGGAAGTCAGGACAGGAACTCAAGCAGGCCAGGAACCTGGAGGCAGGAGCTGATGCAGATGCCATGGAGGGGCGCTGCTTACTGGGTTATTCCTCAGAGCTTGCTCAGGCTGCTTTCCTATAGAACCCAGGATCACCCACAATGGGCTGGAACCTCCTCCATAAATCACTAATTAAAAAATGCCCTACAGGCCTGCCTACCACTCCATCTTATGGGAGCGTTTTCTTAATTGGGGTTCCTTGCTCTCAGATGACTTTAGCTTGTGTCAAGTTGACATAAAACTATCCAGCACAGATGCCAAGAAACGGAAAATACTCAAGACAGAGACTGCTAGTAATACTCCTAAGGGTTATGAATCAACTTCTATTTAGTCTTTGAGTAGGACCTCTCCAAATATTGTTTTGGCCGAGAAAAAGGACAAATGTCTCTTATTTATAGAAAATAGAATATAAACAATATCTATGGGCCTAGCACACAAAAGATAATCCAAAAATATGCATTGAGTGAATGAATGAACCTGTGCCAAGGACAGTTAGAAGGTTCCCAGGCAGGACCTCTACTTTTCTGTCTCGTAACATAGTTGAACATATTGCCCAGTCTGCTTTGCAGATAAATTTCACCATGAGATTGCATTCTAGTCATTGAAATGTTCTACTGTGATATGTGCAACCTCCAAGCCTAAACCATAGACATTTTTCCAAGTACAACACTCCTCTGTAGGGTGGGTAGATTTAGAAGATAACATGCAATATTATGACAGGATTGCAAGGTAGGAGAACTTGGTTTTTGAATAACTACATAGAAGACTTCCTGCCAAATGGTGAAATAGAAAATGTGAAACAGAACTGTTAGCTGAGCAAACAAATAATGCCTATTGTATTACTCTGCTGAGATTTGAGGATTACTTGCTTCAGAAGTTATCCACCACTGATCAACAAGGAGGCCAAGGGCAAGAATTCTATCTCTAGTCCACCCAATCAAATTCTCCAAGGTAGTCTTTGGGTCATGGATGTAGCTATGCAGGAATGTGGATGATCAGCACAAACTCATTCCAACTAGAGAAATAGTTCAAAGGGCAAAGCCTCCTGATCTTGACAAGTCTCTGTCCACTGAAGGCACATGACTACAAGGAGTCCTTTGGTCCAGAAAATGGAATCAGCCACTTTAGGGGGCCTCCTGCAGGTAAATATACAATAATGATTAGCTAAATTGACAAGCTCATGCAGAGTTTGTGCCCATGGAGCCATTCACAGAAAAACAAACAACAAAAGATCATCTGCCTAGGATGACTTTAGACATTGGACTTGGAAGAAAGATCCTGAGCCAAGCGATTTTTGTAGTCAACAAAGTATTTTGTGTGATTGCACATATGTGTGTGTTCCTGTGTGTGTGTGTGTGTGTGTGTGTGTGTGTGTGTATGTGCACGCGCGCGCATGCGTGTGAGCACACAGGAGCATGTGTACATTAATGTATGTGAATATTCATGTATGTGCTGGTGACAAGGACAACCTCAAATGTCACTCTTGAGGCAGAGTTGACTTTTATTTATTTTTGAGGTAGAGTCTCTTATTGACCCACAACTCTCCAAGTAGGCCAGCATCAGGAATTTGCCTGTCTCTTTCTCATGAGAACTAGGATTACAAGTATGGGTCATAACACTTGGATTTCCTAAAGGAAGTTTGGGTCCACATGCTTGCCAGACAAGTACTTTACTGAGTTATCTTCCCAGCCCCAAAGTATCTTATTGTAGAATTGACATATAGTTATTAGATATGTAATTAGAACAGAATAAAATATTCAGGTTTTTGTTTGTTTTGTTTGCTCTTTGCTTTTTGAGACAGGGTCTCTCTACATAGCCCTGTGGTTGGCCTGGAACTTACTATGTAGAGGAGGACAGCCTCACAGAAATCCACCTGTCTATGACATCAACTGCTAGTATTAAGGGTATGTAGCGCTATGTCTGGCAGAATAAAATATCCATGTTTATAATATAATAACAGCCAGACAAATAAGTCAAATGTTCATCTATGCCCCTTCAGAAATGTTGTGTGTTTATAGTTTATAATTTTTCAAATGCTTCAGAATATGGTGGAAAAATTATTCCCAAATACTATATGTGAATCCTGTGTCTATTCCTTCTTAGTCCTACAACCTTGAACAACTTACTTCATGTTTGCATATACATTCATTTCATGTATAAAACTGAGACAGTTCTACTCTCCCTCAGTTTATGGCAAGAATGAAATATACACAAAACATTTAGCACTATGTTCACTTGGCTAAGATAAAATATGATTGAAAGAAAATAATACCTAGGTTTATAAATGTTGGGAGATGTAGAAAAGTGTTCAAAAGAAACCATGACTTTTTGATATTCTGAACCTCTAGCTTTCTAGTACATTTTGGCTTCAGGAACCCCCAGAGTTTATGTAATTTAGACTAAAGGAGTCTCTTGTCTTAAAAAGAAAAAATGGGGATGGGACAAGGAAAAGGGAGCAAAATCTGGAACTCTGAAAAAAAGACACTGGCATGTGAAGGTAGAAGGAAAACTTGAAGGGTCACAGAAAACAATAAAGCTACTTATTTTGATAGCAATCACTTTTAATGTCATGTCTTATACTTGTGAAAATATCAGGGACTGCCTAGGGAGTCTTCTAAAGCACCCTTATTTTCTTCTTTGTAGGAGCTTCATTCTATGGTAGACCGAGAGAGTCAGTACAGTTCTCTTTCATCAGCTCCAGCTGCTTCCTGGAAAAAAAGAACCTCCATTTCTGTGTCTGGAATATGCTCTGACTCCTAAGGAGCGTTCAGGGCAATTAACCTTCAAGTCCTATGCATGTCTGTGGCATGTTTGTATTTCTATACAATAAGATCTGCATTCTTGTATTATCCATGTTTAGGCTGATATTGAGCATTAATTCTGAAATAAATGGAGCTGTCTTGCAGGCAGGTGAAAGTCCCATGACTTTACATGGAGCTTGTGACATGAACTAAAATGAAGTGCCATGGACTCATCCCTCAAAATATGTCTGAAAAGTTGCTGCAGAAAAACATTGCTGTCCTATAACTTATAGCACTACTACCAAAAGAGGGAGCCATGGACCAACATCATCAGGGTGTTTATTAGAAATGAAGACCTTCTGAACTGGTTGTGTCATTTAATCCTAGGCAGAAGCAGGCAAATTTCTGTGAGTTCAAGGACAGCCTGCTCTACATAGTGAGTTCATTCCCAGCAAGCTATTAAGACCCTGTCTCAAAAGAAGAAAAGTAGACCTTCTGAATCAGAAGTGCTACGGGTAAAACTCATAAAATTAGTCTGACCAGCTCCCTGATAATTGTTATATACAAATAAAGTTTGAGAAACACTGCTTTATACCACTTGTTCAGGTGTCCAAGGGCACATGATAATGTTGTTCAAGACACTGTAAAGAACATCTATATATAGTACATGCCTGAAAAGAAATGCTTATATTCCTATGTCATTTATTCATAGGCACCACACAATTGTGCTATAGGAATCTAGGAAACTGAGATTTAGAATAATTACAGAACTTATCCAAGATCACCTAGCCTGGAAATGATGAAACCTGACTTTGAACACAGGTTTGAAGCAAAATATATACATGTCCTACTTCCACTCCTCCCCTCTTCTCTAGAGTAACTCTCCCTCTCTAGATTCAGTCATGTGAATAATGAATACTTCTGAGGCAGATCCAGCAAGCCACAACTGCTCAGAGGAAGGAAACTGTAAGGAAATGGCCAACACCCTCCAGCATCTTAGGCATTAGTAGTAATGATACACAGGCAAGATCAAACATCCTCAGGCCACCACTGCAGGGGAACTAGTTGGCACAGCCACAGCAGCATGCTTGGAGCTCTCCTTGTCCCTGCTGGCAGGGGCCATTGCCAGGGAGGAGTGAACACCAGAGTCTGGCAATGTTGCCCATCTATGCTAGTGGGCTGCTTTGCCACAGTAGAGCAGAGGAATAGAAAAGAAAATTTAAAACCGCTTCTCATGACTTAGGATCAGATATGTAAGCACATAGAATCCTGTCAGTCTCTCTACAGGATGCTTTGGAAAGGAATATTAGCAGAAGTTGTGGTACAGGCAACTTGAAGGAGGCTTAACTACATAAAGGACATCAAGAATCGCAGACAATGACTATCCCAGCCAATAAGACCAAGTCCTCCTTGCCAGGCCTCTTTAAAGGCTTTAGGTGCCCCTACATGTTTGCTTTGAAATGCTTCCTCTTCTCCACCTTTCCAAATGAAGTTGGAATTAGAAGCTATGGGGGAGATGTTTTGCAACCCTTGCTATTTAGTGAAGAGAGTTATGAAAAAGAGATCCATCTGGAAGAGAGAGTAAACAAAACTAGGCAAGCCTAGGGGTGGGAACTTAGGCAAATTAGCCTGTGGTTATAGGGAAACTCCACACTGTGAGTGACAATCTCAGAGTTGCCTCAGTTTGAAATAAGGGATTTGGCTCTTCTATCTACTCATTAATCTTGGAATAAAGAGAGTCAGGGAGGGAAAGAAGAAAGAAAGGAAGGAAGGAAGGAAGGGAGGAAGGAAGGAAGGAGAGAGGGAGGGGTCAGGAAGGGGCTGGGAGGCAGAGAGGGCAAGATTCATTCTTGCATATGCAATTCAGCTATTTGGGGGAAGGGGCTCCTGCAGAGCATGAGCAAAGCAAATCCAATAGCACCAAAACAGCTCTGAAAAGATGAGCTTCAAGCCCTGGTCACTGAACATCCATAAAAATGGAGTAGGAAAGAGATCATAAAAGAACTCTAAGGGCTCGGAACAAAACACTTTCTTTGCCACACAGTCCCTACTTTATATTCTATTAATTTGCAATAAATGCTGTGACTTGGGTCATCATTACCATTACCAATATATCTAGCCATGAGCATCGCACTGTGTAATGGACAATATGCCACTCGCCCTATTCCTACTAAACTGAGCATCTTCACAGAATATCTCTGAGGAATGTGAAAGATGCAATTAACCCTCCTACAGAAGGAGAACTGGAGTCATGTCACTAAATCATTTCGTACCTTTAGAAAATCTTACAACAGGAACTAGTTATTTTCAAATCTAGTTCTGAAGTCAGACTGTCTGGCTATGAATCCAAGTGCTGCCACTTGACTCCTCATAAGTCATTTAACATCCCTGTGCCTCCATTCCCTCATCTATGAAGTAGGAATAATAGCAGTCACCATCTCACATGCAGCAATGTGGGGAAGGTTATCTGCATCCTGAGGGCACAAAGTCAACATCAATCAGTGTAAGCTCTTAGAACAGGGACGATGATCATTATCAATGGCTTTTTGGGAAATGTCCAACCAGGGTTCAGAGAAATGACATTAATTTTCCAAAGCTCTTTAGAAAGCTAAGGACGAGGATCTGGATTTCAACATTGCCATTTTCCTGTGCCAACTCTCTTGCCACCTGAAAATCTGGTGCCCGGCAGCCTTGGTCTAATTGGTCTGATTGGTCTGGTTTTCTTCTCCTTCAGCCTGGCATGCTACCTTCTGAAGTACTGAAGTCACCTGCTGTTTAGACTCAGAATTCACATCTAATTCTCCTGACCCTACCTATTGAGCTTTACTGCCATTATCACCCACAATCCTGTCTGCCCTTCCCAGGTCATAAATGTCTTCATTCAAAAAGCATGGATCTAAGGCCTGAACTTGCCAAGAACCCCTTCAGAGTCCTTGTTGCAGAATTTACTTCCCTACCTGACTGTATCAGCAGCATTGTGTGTCTAGCTGGCTGAGGTATTACATCTGAGACTAGGTTATGAGCGACTCTTCCATAAAACTACTATGGAAGTCAGAAGTAGGAATAATCATGTACATGTGACTACATGTATACCCTACACTGAACATATGCCCTATGATACAAATATTGTTAATGAATGATAGAACAATGGGCTCAAGGAAGGGGTTATACATATCAGTATGTCTAGTCCTTAATTATATTAGTTAGAATAGGCAGCTCTGCTGCAGTAACAAAAATCCTTAAATCAGAAGCTTATCAAATGTCCAAAGCAGAACAGAAGCAAAGTCAAGGTGAAGTATATCACATGATTACTTAGAGACCCAAGCTAGCAAAGGCTCTAAAATTTACACTCATCATTTGAGTGTTGGCTAGGGCTAGGGGTAGGAACAAAAGAAAGACTCACCTGCTGTTCGATACTGAATATTCATTAGCCAGAACTATTCCCAGGCCTCAGTGTAGAGGACTGTAATATTCCATGTGCCCAGAAGGACAGGGGAGTTGAATATGGGTGAGCTTCTAAGAAAAGTTTGCTGCAATTTAAGGCCTCTGTACTATCTATAGAACAAGGAGAAACTTTCCTGGGATGTTTCACTTTTACACCAGAAAGGTCTTACTAATCTTCCAGAGGTTGTGCCAGAACTAGAGAAGGGAGGAAAAAATAAACACTAAGTGCAGATGATCTCCATTAATTAATTAAGTTGTTCACTCAACAGTTTTGTATACTTTTTAGCAATATGTCAGGCGCAGTTCTAGGCACTGGGGGTATAACAGTGAATGAAAGAGACACCGCTTCCCACCCTCATGAAGCTTCCATTCTAGAGAAGCCAAGCAGACATTTGTTTACTGTAAAGTAAACAAATCAATTGTGTGATATTCCCCAGACCATTTAGGATTACAGAGAATCACCAGACAAGGAAAGGGGACAGAGAAGGCAGGGACTGTGATGTTTTAAATTTGAGTTCCAGAAAGAGTCTGGTTGACAAATAGCTAAAAGAGTTAAATAGTTAAAATTTTCTAAAGCATAGAAAAATCAGAGCCCTTTGAATACCCGGAAGAAGCATTGCAGGCACCTGAAACAAGAAGAGCAAAGGCACAGAGATCTTCCAGCAAGGACTCTGAGAATGGTATGCTTAAAGATCAAGGAGGCAGTGGAGATGGAGTAGAATGAGAAAGAGAGGGGTCAGCAGGTGTGTGATAAGAAAAAGGGGCTTTCAGTTAGAAGGCATGTGTCCAGTCATAGGTCCCTGGAAGCTGTTTTGGGTGCTGTTTTTACTTGGAATAAAGTGTGAAGGTGCAAATCTTGGCTGAAAGAGAAGGGCCTTAGCTGGACAGGGCGAGCAGGGAAAAGGGAAGGTCAGCGTACCTACAATTTGCTCATCTCATGCTCTGGAAAGAGAGTATGTACCATCAAAAAGGGGGGAAGGTTAACCTATGTCCTTGTTATTGAGCACCAGGAGAAATACTTGCCTGGTCTCTGAACCATCACCCTTACCACTAACAGAGAACAGGGTTGACATGATTTTAAACAGAAATCCATCTGGCTAAGTCCTTCCTACTCTGCAGGTGCCCTTGACTTCCTGCTCCATGCACCTGTGAGCCTCTGCCTGTAGGAATTTTCGGGCCTATTGGGGGACAGATGCTGCAAACTTCACATTTCTAGAGGCATCCCTGAACTAGCAAGACACAGATTGTGAATGAACACCCATCTTCCAGACTCTCTGGGAAAGAAATCACAAATGTGTGTTCTACCCAGCTGGTCAGGGACCTCAGCAAGGAGGCCCAGGTGCCCATGCTGGGAGTGTACTCCCATGCTGGGAGTTGAAAAGAGAGTGTCAGAGTAGATGGCTCTAGGAAGCTTTACTGGCCTGCAAATGAGGTAATGCCACAAATCTGAAATCAGAGCTCAGGGAAAAAGTTCATGATCTTAACCTGCCTCCAGCTCTGTCTTTCCTTCCTTGTTGTGAAATGGGCTAAGCTCCAGACAGCCCAGGTATGGCTGGTCTTCTACAGGAGTCAGGCACCAGAGGCCTCTGGAGCCAGGGTGAGCAAGAGAAGCCCTCCCAACTGCAGCTGGCTCTGCAGTTCTCCCTTCCTGTGGATGTGCTGGGAACAGCTTCCCTTTTGTTTTCCCCTCTGATCCCCATCTGCTCAGCAACTGCCCAAATTCAATTCAGGCGTTGGGTGCCCCCAGCTTCTTGTCAGGCATTGTCTCTTAGGAATCACTCCAATCCCCCAAAACAAAGGCTCTCCAATCTGAATAAACCCTCTGACATCAGCCTGGCGGGTCAGGAAGCTGAGCAGGGCAGTCCCCTAGCCGCCTCTTTTAAACCCTTTGCTTTTGCTGGCCTTTGTTGAACTCTCATATGCAGCACCCCCTCCCAACCCCCATCTTCATCACCACACAGACCTAGCTGGCTCAGCCAAGTGGCTGAAGCTACCTCCATTTCCAAGGTCCCTGTAACCTTTCTTTCTTGAACTTCATCTGCATCCTTTGAAAGAAATTAAGCTTCAAAGGGGTCTGGCTTTTACGAAGTGAATCCCGTCAAGGGGAGCATCAGACAAGGCTCTTTTTGTTATCTCTGCCTGAAACAGACTGGGAGGGGTATTATTGAGTATTCTTCAGCTGTATTATTTCTAAGTCACTTTGTTTTTTTCTTCATACAAGGAGATCCTGTCTTCTTCTAGGTGTAGACTTGCCCTAGTTAAAACCTGTAATCATAGTCATTTCGCTGTTGTTTGTTCATAGAATCAAATGTAAAGATAAAGGTCCCCTCTCCTCATGATGTATCTCATGGTGGTAAGCTAGTCAGTTTTCTGGTTTCAAAGTTCAAACAGAACAGGCAAAATGGCTACTGGAAACTCCACTTCAAAGTCAATGCCACAAGCATGCTTGAAAGAAGAGACAAATACTTCCCATTTCTTCTTCTTGTGGGTCTTGCTTGGCCATGACAAAAGTCTCTGCTTTGCTTTCTGCCTGGAAAGTCTTCGCTGCTATTTCAAGATATTTATGACTCATATTTAGGTTTGCCTTCTTCATTTGATCACCTTCTGGAAAATCAGGCTCAAAGGTCACTTAAACTTTCCTTCCTGGAAAAAATAAGCTCATCATGAAGCTATCGTGATCTCCAAATATCTTTTGGTAATAATAAGAAAAACAGTTTGCAAAGGAACATTCTGAAAGGTTTTCTGCATTGAGTGTGTTACTTCGGTATTGCAGCACACACTCATGGGAAGTTTGCTACTTGCAAGACAGCCGTTCACTGTGTGGCAAGAATGAGACAAACCTTTCTTTCTCACATGGAAACATACTTCCAAGTCTCTTTTCCTTTTCCAAGAATAAGAAGCAAATTATCAAATTCTTTGAACCTTACCACAAGAAACAAAAGGAAAATGGTGGTTGTCCCAAGTTACCCCATTATCAGAACAATAAAGAGCTCAGAAATAAATCACAAATCTGACTCTGCTTAAGACAAAACAAATCTTCCAGAACCTTTCCTTTCACTTTATATACAACGCTGACATAGTGAAGATAACCAGGAACATTATTACTGAGGAAGAAACTTGCCCAAGGAAAGAACAAATACTTTCAAATCATACATATGTTTGAATACAAACTTTTAAACCTCATCATTAGATGCAGAGGAGCCCTGACAAAAGAATGAAGGGCAAACTTGACCAAGTAAAGTAGAAGAACGAAGTTAAATATATTTTCCCCCTATGTTTAGAAAAAGGAAACAAGTCAGTGGTTGTTTCTGACATTATACAATCACGAGTCACCACTCAACAGTGTCCCTAAAACTAAATAAGTAAGTGTTGCTCCACATCTGAAGTTCTCGATCAATAAACTAATCTCGAAATGTCAAGATTAGAATGGACTTCACAAGCAACTTGTTAGCAATTATCAATCAAGGAGGGTTGCCTCCTGAATATATTTACTGGTGTGGAGATTTTCTAGTCCTTACCATTATAAGGGAAGGGTATCTTCAACTGGTTTAGTGGGTATATCTAGAAGTGCCACATGGCCTAGAAAGTCCATTTTATCCCATGGACCAAATCACTGTCCAACCCATAGTATTCATAATATTCTACTGGGAAGGAGCCTATGGGTCTCATTTTTTTAGGAAAAGAGAGATCACAAGAAATCAACAGAATTTCCCAAGATCAAAGACAATGGTAATTCGGCTTTTATATTGTACTTCTATGAATCACATTATTGATTCTTTAAGGGACACTGAAATATTGTCTTAGGATTAATTTCCTTCAAAGCTAATTCTGGTATAAAACGTCAGTGGAACTAGTACACTGTTTGGTATATGAGTCCAGGAAGCATGGCAGGAGGCAGTGGATGGGTAAGGCAGAGAAGGGAGCCATAAAGTAGGTTATCAAACAGGTTTCCAGGATGGGCAGCTGAGGTTCAATCCTATCAAGGAATCAGTAAGACAATAACACAAGATAGAGCCATTCCACCTGAGGACCAAGGGATCTAAAGTATTGATGTTTCAACTTAGGTCCTTCACTGAGTGAAAATGGTTCCTAAAAACACTAACTCCCAGATGCTTTTAGCCTACTCTCCTGGAAGACAAGGATAAAGCCTTTAGGCAGAAAACTTGGCTACTTGTAGTGGGGATCAAGACAAGGTAGATAAGTACCCCTTGTTTTTTTCTCCTTAAGCTGCAAAGCTTCCAAAGTGAACAGTGTCTAGTCAGTTATTTAGTTCATGAA
>NC_045030.1:155404766-155407889 GCF_008632895.1 Mastomys coucha
AGAGAGAGAGAGAGAGAGAGAGAGACAGAGACAGAGACAGAGAGAGACAGAGAGAGACAGAGAGAGAGGGAGCTTTTAGATTATGCAGTCTAAATAAGGCCCTTATGTCTTCAGTAGGTACAAGAACTCACCATCAAAGGGAGAAAACAGTAAAATATTACTCACAGACTCTTAATTGGTTTTGTAATTAATTCTGATAAGTGCTGACAAGACTTTTGCCAGAAAAAAAATGCAAGTTCTTGGAAAAGGAGAAAGGAAAGCAACATTGTATTGTCTATACTATTGGACATTTTGTATTTACGTCATGTTCTCTTTGAAACAGCCTTCAGAGTGGACATGGCTCTATAGTATAGGCCACAATAAGGAGACTGATTAAGCTATAGGGACTGCTGAAGGTCACAGCACTCAAGGGGTTGCACCAGGAAGTAAACCCAGTTCACTAGACCCAAGGTAGTCCTGTGACTACTAAGCAGTAAGTCATGTACTTAGTATTTCCATGTACTCAGTATTTGCATGTGAGGACCCAGGCCTTCAAATAACAGCAAGCTACCTTACAAAAAAAACTGTAGTTGCTGAAAATTATGTCAAGAACTGCACACATTGAAGAAAACTTCTTCATGAAACTGATGTAAATGACATTTACTTTCCAATGAACTCCTACCTTTTCCGATGTCTCTGGTAACCCTTTCATTCTGCTTCTGGTCATGAGTAACCTGACAGAAACTTCATACATCTTTTTTTATTAAATGATAGTTGTTACACATGGGCTGGACCTAGGCTTCCCCACACATATGTAGTAGATGTGCAGCTTGGTCTTCATGTGGTCCTGAACAACTGGAGCAGGGGTTATCCCAAAAGCTGTTGCCTATCTGTAGGATATGTTCTACTACCTGGGCTGCCTTGTTTGGCTTCAGTGAAAGAGGATGTGCCAAGCCCCACAGAGACTTGATGTGCCAGGGTTGGGGGATACCCAGAGGGGCCCCAACCCACTCAGAGGAGAAGGGGAAGGGGGATGGGAGAAGGATTGTGGGAGGGGGTAAATGGGAGGGGGCATGTAAAGTGAATAAGTAAAAAAATAACAATAATAAATTTTTTAAAAAAAAATGATAGTTGTCCATTATGGAAAATTACATGTATTTCATTAATAGCTACCACTCTGCAAGCTCAATGCACACCATAAGGGTGAATCTAGTATTTCCAAATTAAAGGTACCATGTGGAGTGTACTGTGTGCCATTTATGTTATTCTTCCTCATGCAGTCTAGGTGAGTGCTGTTGTGATCATTTCATGGATGAAGAAACAGAGACTCAAGGAACTTACAGGGTTCAAGTTGCTGTTCAGTGAGAAACAGAGTTAGGATTTGAACTCAGGTTAGCAATTCATTTTCCCCAGACCCATTCTCTGGCCTAAGCTCTCCTACCACAATCCTGGCATCTCATGGAAGATGCAAGGTTTCACCTACACCTCAAAGATCTTTTGTATAGGAAGTATCAGGGTGCTGTCTCAAGTTCAGAACTCATTCTGTCTTCGAAAAGGAGGAAGGCTTCAAAATACACAATGAGGGGAGGCTTCTGCTGAACCCAGAGCAAACTTTTGGTGCCACCGCTACTGAATTCTGTTATTAAACATTCTGGGGGTCTGCCACCTGCCTCCCACTCTCTTTCCTTCCTAGGGCTCAGATCTGATGCCTGCCATATTTTCAAGGCTGAAGAAGTGTGGGTCAGTGGATTGATTCATTTACATAGAAATGACTTCCTTCCTCTTCTCTTAATTGAACCCAAAGCAAAGCAGCCTTCCCAAATTCCAGGGCCAATTCATACTACCAATTATCAAGACACCTGGAGTCAAATTCTTATATATTTAGGATTTTTTGTTTTAAAGCAGTTGCCAAAGATTTAGAAGGCAGTCATTTTCTGGCATCACATTTTAAGAGACTTTTAGCTCTCCACACTCTTCCTGCCTGGGTCTTGTGCATCACAGCACAGATGTTCAAGGGAGCCCACTGGTTTCATCAATAAATATGTATTATGTAAATTATAGAATCCAGCTCCTGGAGATACAGAGATGTACAGAAATGAATCAGGGGCGGAAGAGATGGCTCAATTGCTAAGAAAACTTGGTGCTCTGCCAGAGAAGCAGAGTTCAGTACCCAGAACCTATGTCAGGTAACTCCCAACCACCTGTATCTAGTCCCAGGAGATATGAAGTCCTCTTCTGACCTCCTTTGGCAGCTGCACTCGTGTGCACATTACTGCCTCCCCACCACATGCATACAGACACACACACACACACACACACACACACACACACACACACACTTTCTATTAAAATGTTAAGTGAATCAGGTCCCTGAAAAGTGTCCATACAGTTCAGGAAGAGGGACAGACACTAATGCAGATGTCACACTTTGAATGTGTAATGATTAAGGGCTAGGGGACTGTGAGAATAAGACATTTCACTGCCTGGGGAGGGTCAGGGCAATGCCCTCTAGGGAAGTTCAGTGAGGAATTGGAAGGATGCTGAGGGACTAAGGAAGTAAGGTGGTCCTGGGAGTGTCTAAGCTCAAGCAGATACTTGAAAGGGGACAGGAGTAGCTGGGACCCAGAACTATGGGAGGGCAGTAGAAAGGCTACTAGAGTTAAAGGCAGGCTAGCCAAGATGCCTTCAGAACCATGCTCGGGATCCTCTGTGAATGCTGGGTAATGAGGAGAAGGAAGGAATGAGGAAGTGGCCTGAAAAGGTCACTCAGCCTGGATGGAGTCTGAACAGTCAAGAGAGGGGCCAGAGAGGCAGCTCAGCAAGTCAAGGACTATGCCTTACAAGCCTAATAATCCTCAGAACCCACAGAAAGGTGGAAGGAGAGAGCCCATTCCACAAAGTTATCTTCTGTCTGGCCTCCTCACATACACCATGGCATATGCACACCCGTATACACACATAACAACAACAATAATTACTAAAATAATCAAGTCAAGGGAAGAAAGGAAGCCATTTTGAGGATACTTATAGAAGAAGATGGGGGCTTGAACCACAGAGGTCAGAGCACAGAAAAGGAGAAGATTGAAGGATGCCTGACATGTAATAGGTTAGATGTGGGTGGGAGGGAGAGAGAGAGAGAGAGAG
>NC_045030.1:155407899-155419208 GCF_008632895.1 Mastomys coucha
AGAGAGAGGCCTGAGGCCTATGATCTACCTGTGAATGCTAGGAGTAGTGGTTGCAGAAGCTGCTAAGCTGCTGAGCAAAATGGGAATACCAAAGAAGGTAAATATGGGTTTGAAATCACAGTAAAGGGAGTGGAGAAACCCTTAAGGGAGCAGAACTGGTCTCCCTAAGGGGAAAAGGTACAAATGATGAGCATGTGGGAGCAAAAGGGGTTAAAGGAGCTTAGTTGGTGTGGAAGCTGGACACAGAGAAAGGAAATGAGCACTGCTAGCAGGAAGAGGGATCTTCTAAAGCATTTGTTTTCACTGTGTGACCATTGACCCACACAGCACCAGGACTGCAGGAGTGAACTCCATCCACTTGAAGTCCCTCTGCTGGAAAAGCAGAGGAAGCAACTTGAATCCAGACAGCACTGCAGGTGTTAGCCTTGCAGTTACCTACAAGCTAGTCTAGTAATAAAATAATTCACTCCATTCAGGCGGAGCTTCTGAGATTGAGAGTCCGCTACAAGTGAAGCATCTTAGTTTTTTGCTCTCTGTGCCTCAAAAGCAGAGGAAGGGGAAAATAAGTCCCCCTGGCTGCCACAGAAGAGCCAAACACCAGGCAGCAACATGTCCATGCAAACAGAGTTAAAGCAAAGTGAAAAGCATACATCAACACAGGCACCAAAGCGAAAACCCAAGCAGCCAACGAAAGAGAACAGGCTGCAGTTGGACTTAGTTGACATCTCTGCCAAGGACTCCACGGCGTCATCCCAAACATGAGGCTGCCTAAGCACAAAACTTCAAATCCCTCTCCAGGGATCAACTGAATCCTGAATGTCCCTTCATGCTTTTTAAGAGCTACAGAAAACTGATTTCCCTGGCTTTTTTTGTTTTGTTTTGTTTTGTTTTGATGTTTTGAAAATGTGCAAAATGGCGAGAGTTGAATAAATACATCTCTGTGGACTCTGGGCGCCTCAGTCTCGTTCCTGTTTTGTGCTGTTGTCTGTACTGCAAGTATAGAGGGAGAGCAATTTTTTCCCCTAGAAAAACAACATGTCAGCTCTCTCTGCCAGTTTTGGTGACATTAAAGGCATTGCAGCGTGAGCCAAATGGGAGCCAACTGAAGCGTGCATACTCCTGAGCAGGAACCAAATCATTTGCTGCATCTGCCATCCCCTTGTTTCTTGTTTGATCACTCTTTGTATACGTGCATGTGCTTTCCTCTTTTCATATACATGTGCACACACTGACATCTTACTAGCAATTTTTTTTAGCTCTTTGACACATAATAAAGGCATCTGTTCCCAGATAAATCAGGCCTGCTGTTCAAAGTGTTTTCCCTAGAAACTACAACGGCTTCTAATTAAATAACTCAACAAGCAGCAGGAAAGGATAATGTGAAAATTGGAGCAGCATTTCAGCTTACATTGCACCCTTTCTGACAAACAGCCTGCAGTAGCCGACGGACTTTAGAAAAATCAAGCTGTGATACTTTCCCACTGCTGATATCCTTGGAAAGAAAGGAAAAGAAGGAAGGAAGCATGAGTGAAGAGAGTGACAAGGAGAAGGAAGGAAGGAAGGAAGGAAGGAAGGAAGTCCCAACTACTGAAGTGTTAATTCCAGATGAAAGTTGATCAGGGATAAGGTAAGGCCATATGATAGGTATCAAAGTTGTCACTATGGAAGTGGCAAAGAGTGAAGCCATGGTGTGAAGCTCACAGGGTGGGCAAAGAAGCAGGGAGAGAGAGGAGGAGAGGGGGCTAGATACAAGAGCCCTTTTGGTGCCTTCATTCAGCCCTAGCCCTTCCTTGGAGAACAGAGAGACACTGCCGAAGTTCTTGCTCTTCCGGCTGTAGAACAGGGCTAGGTTGGCTCCTACGATTTCGTCATCCTTACCCATGAGGATATTTTGCAGATGGACAGAACTGAAGATAGTGAAGATAGTAAAGGGAAATTCTTATCTCCCTCACTTCCTTTCCCTGGAGGGAGCCACCAGTAAGTGATTACACTAGAGATCGACTGCAAGGGTGGGAGGGTGGGCAAGTCCAAGCCACAAGTCTCACCCTCATGAGCTAGAGATGATCTAGCTGACTCCTGCATCAGCCCTGACTTCCTACAATCTTTCCATGATTCCAGAGTGGTCTGGTAAAGATCCATGCATGGCACACGTTTGTCTTCTTCCTGGCTTACCACAGATCAATTTTATAGTCAACACCCACATTCCTGCGATGATGCGATGGGTACCCCCAGCTCCTCCCCTCCCCTCCATCGCCTTCAGCTTGCCCCTGGCTTACCACTCTTCATCCTCCTTCACAGTTCCTATAACTCACCAAGCCTCAAGACCTTTGCCCTTGCTCTTCTGTTTGTCTGGAATGCTTTCATCTAGACAGTCTCACAGGACTGGCTTCTCTGAGTCATTTGGTCTCTATCACTTAGAAAATGTCATTTAGATAGGCCTTATTTAGAACCTCTCCATGACATCGTATTGTTTATCTTCCAAATACCTGCCCTTTTCTTAGCTTTCCTAAATCTTTCATAGCTTTATTATGCATTGTCTGGCTCCCAGACTGGCATGTCAAGTTCAGAAGGACTGAGCCTCTGTCCGCTCTGCCTCCTGCCACTTCTTTAACACCTAGAACAACAGCAGCCACACAAAAGATACTCAATAGACAGTGCTCATGCTGAGTCAAACAATCCAGAGAGGAGGGCTAGGAAGGCCACAAGGAGATGCCTTAAAATAGGCATCTTGTAAGTAACATTCCTGAAGCTCTGAGTCTCAGGCCTGGTACTTATCAGTTATATAGAAAGCAAGCAGTCACCATTCCCTGGACATTGCTTAGCTAGCACTCTGGTGTTAGTCACAGAGTATTTTGCTTATAAGGAACTATAATGGAAAATGACAAAGCTGGAACATTCTAAGGAGACCATGTATTTATAAATATCTGAAAGATGAAGCAATCCCAGAGGGGTTTATTTGAAGTGTGCATGTTTTAATTTTTTTCACTTCCTTTGAACCCAGAAGTCCTACCTAGAAGCCACATAATCAAAATCTATGCAGAAGAATAAACACCCTCAGAGATAGTTGATTTCTTAGAGAAGAGTTATGAGCTACCAGGAAGTCTCTCCATGAGTAAGCCCTAAATAGCTGTCACCAAAAACAAACCAGACTAGGGAGGTCTACGACTATTTCTCTTGTGGACACAGCCCACTTCTTCATGTATACTTGTGTATCTGAGGTTCAGAAGCATGCTTAGAAAAAAAATCTCCCTCTTTCTGTGGCTTTGGTTGCTTAAAGGCAGGGTTATATAACAATGTGAGTCAAGAACAGTTGTCTCAAAGGAAGATGAAGGGAGGAGCCATGTGGAAAGCTGGGGCATCCCACCAGAAGGCAGTTTGTGAGTTCAAAGGCTTGTCACCGTGGCACTGGCTGGTCACATTTAGTATTGTCCTGGACATTGTAGGATATTTACCAACATCCCTGGCTTCCCTCTCCTAGATGGCCTCTGTCTGCAATGGTGTCAATCAAAAATATCTCTAGATAGTATTGCATGTCCCCTGCAGGTGGAAGCAGAGCCACTCCTTCCCACGCCTGCCGTAGACAAAGCCACCAGAAACAAGAGGAAACAGAACAAGTCACCAAGCTCCAGTTAATGAGCGGCTGAGATCGAGAGTGGAAAGGGGAAAAAAGGAAGAATTCTATAGAGACTCAAGAACAGAAGCTCAGAGAGGAGAAACAAGTCCTAAGCTGCTACCAGCAATATCAAGCTCAGCTTGCAGATAAGCTCAGTGGGTGGAGTGGTCCACACCGAGAATCTCTCATAATTATGGGTCTCTTTGAAGGACTCGGGGCATTTGTAAGCAGGCCAAAGGGGCAATAAAGCCTATTAAAAAGGGAGCGTCTTGTGGTTTCTCAGATAGCTTATCAAACTGACTTTAAAAAGTCAAAGCAGGAGGAGAATAAAAAATGCCTCAGTGCTCTTTTCCTTAAACTTAAAGACTAACAAAACTTCCTGTCAACATACAAGCAGCTTGAGATCAATTCATCCCAACCCTAGAGTGGTTTTGCACAAAAAAAAAAGAAAGGCAGGGGGTGGGGGGTGGGGGGGAAGGGCCGGTCATACAGACTACAACTTAAAATGAAAGGAGAACCAAAAGTATAGATAGAGGCTAAGAAAGTTTCAGCCAGCAGGTTTGGCACAGTTCTTATGGCATTTGGCACGGGCCAGCTCCCTTGAAGTGCCATGAAGGAGCTGACCGAGGGACGCTGGCAAGGTCCTCTCTTCAGTTATCCTTTTAGCCCAGTCACCCTTAGAAAAGTGAAGTGCTGTGTTCATCACACAAAAAACACAGGAGAACCTCCTCCCCTGATGCGCTTAATAAAGCCTAAGTAAATAAACAAAGATGTCTTGAGAAAATAAAACTCTTCGCACCTCTGTACCCTCTTTATTACGGACTCCACCTTAGCAATCACCCACCAAGCTCTGATCTAACCTCAGAAACAAGCTTAACAGGGTGAACTGGTCAGAGAAGGCCAACATGGAAACATCTTCCAACTTGTGGCTCCTAAAAGGAAAATGGCTGATCACTGTGCTCCAGATGGGTTTTGTCCAGGATAGCTTATGGAAAAGGCTTTACTCCGTGAGCTCTCTTAATTTTCCTGTCACATTCATCCTCATCTTCACTATATGTACTTTATTTTATTTTATGTGCATGTATGTCTGTGTGGGGGTGTCGGATATTGGAATGACAGTGGTGAGCTGCCGTGTGGGTGCTGGGGATTGCACCCAGGTCCTCTGGAAGAGAAGTCAGTGCTCTTAACCGCTGAGCCATCTCTCCAGCTTCCCTCCCCTTCAGTTCTAAGTAAGGTTGGAGACCTCATCTGACATACTCACATGTGATAGGAACAACATCAACTTCACAGGGCATATACTGTGTGCGACCTCAAAGTACTTTACATAGAGTAGCTTACTGAATCCAGGCTGGACTAATGTTGGAACTCCTGCAATTATGAATTATCTGTGCCAATTTTCTTCTCCTCTACTCATTCTTTCAGACTCAAAATGTTGGTTGAGACAATGCAGTCAGATACATATTGAATTAGTTTCTAAGCTAAGTTATAAAAATGGTCCCAGTCAAAATTCCCCTCTTGGTATTTCTATTCCTCTCAAATAAGACCATGCAAGTCCTCCTGTCAAAACAGAGTCTGTTCATCAAGTCCTTTAACTTGGGCTTGTTCCTTGCTTTGGCCACCATGATGTAGCAGAAAGTGATGCCTGCCAGAGTTTTAACCCTGAGTGCCTGAAGATCTATCTTGCAACACTCTCTTCACATACTTGGAATCTTGTGACCACCACAGGGCATAGGTCAAACTAGCCTGCTGGAAAATAAGAAGACATCTCCAGGAGCAGCATACCATCTAGATCAGTTAATCCGTGACTGCTCTGGCTGGCTTGCTCTGGACATATGAGCAAGAGGTCAAGAGGGGTCTGGCCTCACCCAGACTCCCTCCCAGACCCAGTTCAAGCAGAGAGTAGATATGTCTGTGCTGCCTCCAGGCTCTCAGTTTTGTGTTACTTTGTTTCCAGAAAAGATGTAACATCTAGAGCATAAGTTCTGCCTTTTCTCTTCCATATCTTTGGATTTTCTAAGAGTTCCACTGTGTACTTCCTGAAAGTTTTCAACCACATACTTCATCTCTCTTTCTCTTTTCTCTTCTATGTGATAGACACAGGTATATCCACCCAAGGAAGGGAGTGGAACATTGTTCTAACTCACTCATCACAGAAGGACTGGCACTTGTCTATTTGCAGACTTCACGGGAGAAAAAGGCTCTCCCCTCACTTTCACAACCACTTGCAGTTTTTGCTCAAAACCAACTTTGACCAAGACAGTTACCTTAATGAGAACCTTATCAATCTGGAAAAGGACAATGTATAACAGCTGAGAAATCTCCACACATTCCCTGTTGCCCCTTTGTCCCTACTGTGGGCTGTAAGGAATTCCAAACAATAATCATAAATCCTACTTCTCCACCCCTTGCAAAAACCCTTTCCAGAAGAAACAAATGGCAGTAAATCTTTATAAGATATAGACAAGAAGGAACAAGCTAGGTTAAGGGTCCATTTTTTTACTTCTTTTTAAATCTCTCCCCCTCTTTCTTGTGTGTGTTTGTGTGTGTGTGTGTCTGTCCGTTGAAAGGTATATGCATGTGTGTATGTGTGCTGGGGGTATATGCATGTGTGTGTGTGTGTATGCGTGTGTGTATGTGTGTGTGTGTGCTGGGGGTATGTGCATATGCCTGTGTCTGCATGCATTTTGGGGGTGTATACATGGCAGGGTGTACTTGTGGAGGGCAGATGACCATGTTCAGGAGTCATTTCTTTCTTACCACCTTGGGGTCCCAGAAGATTGAACTTAGAGCATCAGGCTTGCTGGGCAATAATTTTTTTAAGATTTATTTATTTATATGAGTACAGTGCAGCTGTCTTCAAACACACACCAGAAGAGGGCATCAGATCCTGTTACAGATGGATGTGAGCCACCATGTGGTTACTGGGAATTGAACTCAGGACTTCTGGAAGAGCAGTCAGTGCTCTTAACCATTGAGCCATCTCTCTAGCCCTAGGCAAGAACTTTGTGGATACTCAACCATCTTGCCTGTGGAAGCATTCATTTTGAATTTAAGTCATTTTTTAAAAATTCCAATGAATTTACTACTTTAACTTTCCAAAAAGAACTCCCACACAAGCATTTTGGAACATTCCTGGAAATTCACATTTTACTTAACTTGGCTGCTTCCCATAGTTGTTCCTTTTGGTTCAGCCATCCTTCTCAGAGTCTCTTTCCTCTCTGAGGGGGGAAGAGTCAACTTCCTCCCCTTCCTTGGAGCAGGGCTTAGGTGGTAGGAAGGTATGATTATTATCATTATGATTATCATTTTGAGCAAGTTTCTGTTGAGCAACACTGTGTAAAAGATCCAGGTGCAATTTTCCAGAAGATACCACAATAATAAATTATAACATACGCAACCGAAATTCACCCTTTGTTGTCAAATGTTTAAAAGGTTGGTCGAAAGTCATCTGGTAAACAAAAAGTGTTTCCAGAATAAGTTGCTTGTGTTCAAATATACATCCCCCAAAAAACCAGGACTTCTTCCAAAGAGTACAGTCAGGATTCAAGGATGAAATCAAGCCTTTCTCTCCCCCATGAGCTTACCCACTATCCTTGGCAAAGATTATCTTGGACTAACAAATATAAAAGGGATGAAGTTGAAGCCATTATAACAAATCATTGTTCAGACAAGAATCATTAATGAATGCTCAAACTAGGTGGAGAGAATTGGATGAGGAATCAGATAGTTACATAATGCCAAAAGTATATGTGTTCATTATTAATGAATAATATGTATTAGTTACAGATGGGATAAATGACTGCACAGACAATTCATCAACTAAGTGCTCAAACTTGGTCTCAACAAGATAGACAAATAAGCCCGTATTTCTGCTGATATGGTTTCTGACAAGCTGCAAGTTGCATTGTTTACATAGTGTTTCAGTTTTTAAAAAAAGTGTAGACTTTAAAGAAAGCAAAAGAACACATGAGAGAAATTAAAATTAAGAGATATTCTATACAATGATTCATCAACATTTTTCAAAAATGGCAGCCCCAGAACAAAAATATAGCTTTATGCACTGCTCTGGATTAAAAGAGACGAGCGAGACAGGAAAACTAAAGGAAATGTGTTATCTAGAACTAGCTTGTGAATTGTGCAAAGCTTGTTAGTAAGGAAATTATTGGGACACAACTAGAGTATAGGTTATGGATCAGAGAAAACATATTAAGCCAGTATTACATTTTCTACAGTTAATAACTGCATGTAGCTTTGTAGAAGGTGAAGGAAGTTTGAGCACATAGACTACTCTAAAACAGAAACCCTTACACGCATATAAAGATATCTTGTGAATATACCTGTGTGAAAGACTATGTTGTGGAGAGAGTGGGGAAGGGAATAGGAGGGTGGAGAAAATGGGGAAGGTAAGGTGGAATGGAAGAGAATACAGAAAGGTAGGGAAGAGCGGGGGTCAGAGAAGAAGCCAAGTACTAACAACCAGTGGCTTACATAAAGGTATAAGATAGAACTTGTATTATTATCACACTTCCCCTATAAAATGGATTATTTCAAAATAAAAGGTCAAACAGATAAACAATATGACAGGACATGAAGTTTTGCTTTTGGTAGATAAGAGTAAGACAAGTCTGGGCACACAGGATGGTCAATTCACAGAAGGGAGATGTCTCCCTTCCTAGCCATCTTCTGATGGTTTTAGGTGATGCCTGTGAAATGGTCTTTCTAGCCCCAAGAGCGGGTGCAAGCCACAGATTGAGAACTGCTGCTCTAAAGAAACTGGCCCCATTACTAGTTCTATCTCGGGCTTCACAAGGGCTCTGGGAGGTGTTTCATAGCTACTTGGAGCCTTGGTTTGCACATCTGCTCACTGGAGATGAGCAGTCCTCCTCTGCGAGCTCTGTCATGCTTAGAAAGCAGCAGACAGCAACTTCTCGGGTGGACTCTGGGATACTATTCCTAGCTGGAACTGGATCTCTGTCTCTCAAGTGGCATGTGCTGCTAAGTCAATTGTTGCTGTATCTACCAAGAGTACAAATCTTAGGCCTGGCTAAACTCCAGTGAGTTTCCTGTCCAGCACTTCCCTGTTCTCTCAGAGCTGTGACTCCTTGCTGCCACCTCTATGTTCCAGATTTACTTCTGTGAGTAGAGTACACTTGATAGACTCAGAACGGGATGACTGATCCATATTTCCCCAAATGAATTCTTGGGTAACTTTAAACATACAACATTTTTTTTAAGGACCTTAAGATTTGAGGACAATGTCACAGAATGTTTTTTTTTTTTTTTCATAGATCAACCACTAACTTCAGGAGTTAACACCCTGAGTCCCTGAATCAATACCTCACAAAGGGTTCCTGCTACAGACCAGCCCAGTTTTCCCTAAGTCAGATCTAAGGTAAAAATCCAGTCCGGGTTTTGCAGATGGCAGCACCGGCAACTACAGAAGAGCTGCCACACCCAGGCAGCTGCAGAGCCAGAAACCTGGACCACAGAGGGCTGGCTGTAGGCTGTTTCTCAGAGGCTTCCAGCTTCTATCTGAGCAAATGTGTCTGAGCTGGTGCAGGGAGAAACTGTCAGCCAGACAGAGCCTCACCTTGAAAACAGGTTTCTTTCAGAAGCCAAGGCACCCACTAGACCAAGCCACTGTGTTCCCATCAAGGCCACAATATATCCAAGTCAAGCTTCCTGCTGGTCACCTGTCTACTGTGATAAGTGGTTGGCTCTCAACAACTGTATTCTATGAGAGGCCAGAATTTATACATAAATGTGATAGCTTGGGCTGGGGGCATGGCTCAATGGTAAGGGCATGGCAGGGGGATTCTAAATGTGACATAGAGGCAGTACAAAGCCAGGATAAAAAAGAATGGCTTTAACATGGCACAGAGAACAGTGGGCTTCATCTCTCAAGAGACCTGTATGCCAGTTGTGTTGTGATCCAGGACTCAGATGCCACTGTCCTCCAATCCTGAGCATCACTGAGCAGCCCTCCGGAGAGCATAGATGGAGGTGTCCTGACCTTGATAAAACCCAGTTATGGACGGAGTGTGCATGTTGCTTCCTCTGCCAAACCAAAATGCAGTGATGGGGAATTATCCAGAAAATTGGAGCCAGCCCCTGGTTTGTCAAGGTTATGATTTTCCACCTTGCTTTAGCTTTGGCAACCTGGCCTTGGGCCATTTAATAATTAAAGTGAAACACTAACAAAAATATATTTTGTTTTGTAAAATAGATGAACAAGTGAATAGATGAACATAATTAGAAAATATACTCAACAAAATGCCATCTTTTCCCAAAGAAACACTTCTAGAAATATATCACGAATCAGACACAATAAATATTTGCAGAACAGAAATTAGGGGATTCTTATTTTGAATTTAAAAAAAAATCAATGTAATCTAATGAGATAAACTTAGGGTGGCATACAATTTATTTCCCATTGTAACTGTGTCTTGACTTTTTAAATATCATTTGATAAGGCAGATAATGTGGCTCAGTTGTTAGAGTGCTTGCTAGTATGCCCAAAGCCCTAGGTTTAATCCTTAGTACCACAAACTCAGGCTACATGTATAGAATGTCATGGCTCCAAAGGTGAATGCAGGAGGATCAGAAGTTCAAGATCATGCTTCCATACATAGTAAATTTGAAGCCAGTCTGGAATACATAAGACTTTATTAAAATATTAAATGTGTGATTAAGCCAGGCATGGTAGCACTTGGAAGCTGACACAGGAGGATCTCTGTGAGTTTGAAGTCAGTCTAGTCTACAGGAGTTCCAGGACAGCCAGGGCTACACAGTAAGACCATGCATCAATATGTATATGATTAAATAGTTAAAATAAAAAAACCAAGTATTTAAAAAAAGTATTCATATTATAAACCGATTATATAATAAAACAATTGCACAGAGGTTTTCCAAAATATTTGTATTAATTCTTTGAGAATCTTATAAATTTACTTTAATCATATTCATCCTCCAGTCCTCCAGTGGGCAGGACACCAAAGTGGAACATCCTGGATATTTTCTTAGTGGCAAAACCAGAGAAACGAGAGAGCCTGGTTTAAATCTTCAAGGTGACAAAGAGAGTACTCAGTTCTTGAAAATTTGTTTTATTGATGTGACAAGGGCAGCTACCAGTTACCAGGATTAGACTTGTATTCAGGCCTGGCCTTAGGACAGTCATGGACTTGTGACAGGAAGAGGAAAATGTTCGCCCAGGCCTCTATTGTCCCTCCAACAAATCTCTCTGGAACTCAGCACTTCTGTTTTGATCTTGAATGTGAGATTTCATTACACAGCCAACCCCTAGCTTTGTGTTCCAGAGAAGGCCCAAATTGGGCTTCAGTATGTGTCCAGACAAAGTTAAAAAGAGTCAATGGGCCAAGGGAAATGTCTGCAGCTTCCTATGCTCCCTAAGAGGACTACTTTTCCTGGGTTCTGGGGAAAATGCGGATTCTGATTCAGTTTCTCTGGGATTGAAATAAGAGTCCTGGCATCTAAATAGCTCCCAAAGGATGTCAATGCCCCTGGCCTTCACATTCAGAAACCAGGCTCTAAAATACAAGGCACACAAAGAACATGGAGCAAGTTATATATCTCAGTTAAAAGAAGTCAAAGCACCCCTATTTCCAGGCTCTTTTATCTTGAAATCACATTTTCTTTTGTACTGCTATTTGCATTTGTTTTTTTTTGTTTTTTTTTT
>NC_045030.1:155419292-155423637 GCF_008632895.1 Mastomys coucha
TGAAATCGTATTTCTAATTAAGTAAAAGGAGTTAGGACTCGAATGGCTTGTCCATTCATGGTGGCAATATTGAGGATCGATGGAAATGTGCTTTTCCTTCATAGTCATTTTCAGGAAAATTTCATTTACAAATTGTGAATTTCATTCCTTCCACCCTCTCTGTCTCTTCCCCTAGGACTCCTCTCGTGTGACAATAAACATGATGCCCAGAGGGAGGGCCACACTTCTAGAAGCAATTCCTAAAAGGGGTGAAATGTATCAGATGCAGCAATTTTCTTCTCTGTCACAACAGAATGTGAACAATCCATGCTATCCTAAGAGCCAGCCCCACATCCCCACAGAGTCTGCTTTCCCAGCAATCAGCAGGACTATCGCTCGCTGTGCATGCTCTTATTATCTGCTCTGAGATCTTCATTACACGGAGACATTCCTACTTTCCATGCTTTCAGAAGAAAGAAAACAGAAACGAAAATATATATATATACTTTTCTCATCCAAATCCCACAGAAATCGGAATGCACACAAATGGCATTCAATTGGTCATCTGGCCTCATCCTTTGGGGACTCTTGCAAAATTATTCCCTAGGGTAGATTCATTGGGTGCAGCCAAGTTTTAAATGTCGACAAAGATGAGGTTTCCCATAATTCACAAATGTCAAACGGAACTAACACTGATGTCTGTGTCATATGCAAGGAATTAGGGAGCAGAAATGTAAGTTTTGACATTTTTCTCATTAATTTCATTTTTAAAAACTCCATAACAGAAATGGGGGTAGAGGCAGGGAAAGCTGCATCTCAGGGTTGAGAGACAGAGCAGACTGTGCACTTGTCAAATGAGCCTTAAAGGGCTGAACAGCCCTGTGTACTTCTTTGAAGCAAAGGGAGTGAGGATAATGGAGTGTGCTCCAGTGCTCATCCCTATAGGATAAGGAGTCCCAGTAGGTTACTCTGAACTGCAAAGGAACGTGATTAATAAGTAGAAGAAAAGGTTAGAGTTCTTTCAAGATGGTAGCTGCCCTACCTCTTCCTGGCATTTTAGAAGCAATGTTTTGTTTGGCATCAAAATGAAACCTACATACATTCAGGCATGTGTTGAGCTTGGGGTAAGGTACGTATGTGAATGCTTCTTGGTCTCAGTCCAGCTGGAAAGACAGACAAACTCTGTCCTTTTGCTTTCAAACAGTCTGCTTGTTCATATTAAAAAAGACGTATTTTAAAATGATGGCTTGTTGCTTGCTTTCTACCTTTCCCTTTTCTGATTTTTGTTGCAGGGAGAGCATAATAAAAGCTTTCCCCAAAGCACTCCCTCTATGCTAGCTACAAGAGAAAGGGCTCAAGGGGTAGAGAAGGCTTTCCTGATGTGAGTCCCTGGGAAATCATGGAAAGCAAAGAGCATCTTTTAGTCCCATACCCCAGACCATTGCTAAATGCAATCATGTCTAATAGCATAGTGTAGCTTTTACGGCCATTTTTTTTTCTGCCAGCCAACTTATTAGAGCAGTATGTCTTTCTAGACAGCATTGCTGCAGATTAGAAAGTTGTAGCACAGCTACCATAACAATAATGAAAATACTTCCACTTACTGAGCACTCACTGGGACCACGGTACAATTCTTGGTGCTTTATCTACCTCTCCTGTAACCATCACAACAAAAGTGGAAAAACTAAGTAACATCAAGTAACTTAGGCAAAAGCCATAAACCTGAGAAATAGAGAGGTCAACCTTTCTGTCTTTGTCTGTCTCTGTCTGTCTGTCTGTCTGTCTGTCTGTCTATCTCTCTCTGTCACTCTCTCTCTGTCTCTCTCTCAGTCTGTCTGTCTGTCTGTCTGTCTGTCTGTCTATCTCTCTCTGTCTCTCTCTCTCTGTCTCTCTCTCAGTCTCTCTGTCTGTCTGTCTGTCTGTCTGTCTGTCTGTCTCTCTCTCTCTCTCTCTCTCTCTCTGTGTGTGTGTGTGTATACACACAAGGCAGTGGCATACATGTCTATGTGCATGCCAAGTAGAAGTCAGAGGACAATCTCAAGTAGCATTCTACTAGGACTGATACCTCTCTCCTACTCCCATCCTCTCCCTCACTCTTTCCCCATGTCTCTATGTTTAAGACAGGGTTCTCATTAGTCTAGAACTTGCTAAGTAAGCAAAGCTAGCTGGCTAGTGAGCTGCAGCGGTCCATCTGTCGGTCTCTGCCTGACTTCTTTACATGGGTTCTGGGGAGTCTATCTCAAGTCCTTCTGCTTGTGAGACAAACACTTTACTGACTGGGCTAGCTCCCCAACCCATAGTAGTAGAAATAGTAGAAGTAGTAGTGATGGTAGTTGGAATGGTGGTAGTAGTAGTAGTAGTAGTTCCTCTTTCTCTTGAATTTCATTAGATAGACAGCCTGAAGACCCCTACATAGTTCTCATGTAGCCCCAGGCTGATCACAAATTTGTTATATAGCTGAAGGTGGCTTTAAACTTCTGATCCTCCTATCCTGCCTCCCAGGTGCTGGGATAACAAGTGTGCACCACCACACTGGAATCAAGAAGCCAAGTTCTAAATGCACTCCTCAGTTGCTTTGGAACCTACTGCTTTTAACAAGTGTTCTCAGTTTGCATTAGGACAAGCCAATACTTTGCTACCTGCAAGATTGACTAAAATCAGAAATCCCAGCATGAAGGTAGGACTGCAACATAAGTACTTATTAAAGCTCCCAAGTGTCTAGACAAATTGGAGAACCAGCATTTTCAACAACTAACCCTCATTGCCTCTTTATTAGATGAAAAAGTGCGTCCCTCCTAGTTTTTTGTTGAAGTCATAAGGAGAGCAAATAAACATCTTTTAACAGGATTTGGGAAGGTCAAAGTTCAACTAAGACTTGGTGTGTTCACAGTAAAAGTGAACTTCAGTATACAACTGTACGGGTGGTGTGGGGCAGGTCATGTGGGGCAGGTCATAACAATGATGTGATAACCATGTAGCCACATTTTTAGGAAGATAGGAATTTGTGACTATTATAGCATCGCTTGTTGCTAGAGTCAATTGTGTTTTTGTAGTGTTTTTCATTTAGATTGTATTATATTATTATTCCCATCCTTATGACAGCAAAAGGCTGGCACATGCCCATTTCTGCTGTGTTCAATTCAATGTTGTCTTAGCCTCACCATTTGCTTTGGGTAACTAACTCTATTTCTGCAAATAAGCATGAAGATCAAGACCATGATTCATCAATTTCTCTTCTTCTCCCTACTACTTGAATTGTTGATGTTCTAAGTAGAGACAGGTTTCACCAACATCAGTTATAGATGGAAGACGAGCAAGGATAGAGCTATAGCTGACCTATTAAAGACATTTTTCACGAGCAAGAAACTGTCAATTACACTTTAAGTGCTGCTGCTGCACATTACTGAGATTTGAGATTCATTTGTTACCAAGTCGGCCCTAAGTGACACTGTCACCTCCCTTCAAAATACTTTTATTTAATCTGTACTCTAAAGTCTAAGGGTGAGACATACCAGAACATTTCATTCTCAATTGAATTCTTGGAAGAGAGTGCAGGAGACACACAATATTAGTTTCTTTGCCTTCATACTTTACATCCTTTCTAAGTCTAGAGAGAGCCTAAGTAATTGAAATTAAATTAAAATAAATGGGTTTTCCTTTTTTCTCTTACAAGTGCATTATAAGCAAATGGCATTTGAAATTAGACACCTAAATGGTCCATTTCTCTCTCCGTGGTCCTCTAATTTTCCACCAAATAAGGAATGTTCATTTATAACACCATCCCTGACATTCACTTAACAATACTAGCTCAGTGTAAATGAAGATTTTTGAAGAACATAGCATCTTGCTTGTACTTTCCATGCTGAACCCAGAACCCTGATCAATGCAAACAGAGTAGGAAAGACACACTACAACTGGCACTTCCTTTTCCAGTGTTTGGAACAGAGATCATTCCAACACACATACACACACACACACACACACACACACAAAACACAAAGCTATATTTGCAATGATACTAGATTATCCCCAATGGCATTGAAGGTTTAGAGACAAATTGCAGGCCATGTAGTCATGTGGTCTCAGCTTAGCCTACCCTATAAATTCTTTTAATTTTACTGGAATTCAGCCTGGGCATCAGCATCTAAAAACTCAAAAACAACCTCCAGTAATTCTCCTAGTCATTCTGGCTTGAAGTCTAGGCTTACGTTCCTTCTATATCTCAAAGACCCAAAAAGACAGGACCTACACCATTAGTTAGTGGTAGAGGCTGGGACTCAAATCCTTTTCAACTATGATGTTTTCTGTGTAGTGTGCTGCTGCTTCTTTTCTGTGCACCCATTTTACATTCTCAATCCAATAAAAC